>NC_088797.1:70522398-70891773 GCF_011386835.1 Chrysemys picta bellii | reverse complement strand
AGATATAGACAAGACCAAGAGTGATTGACCCAGAGAAAGAGCAGCAGTACAATACTGCCTGCGGATAGAATCAGTTGGTGAAACATATTGGTAAAAATATTGCCTCAAAGGACAGCTTTGGTTTTTAACTACTAGTTAACTTGGAAAGTCACCAACTTCTATTATGGTCTGTGATTTTTTTTTAATTAAATGCAGTAAGCTTTACATAGCCAGAGTGGCTAAAAGCCCCAAACAGGGACTAGAGGCCCATTGTAACAGGTGCTCTACAAGCATAGTAATGAAACAGTCTCCGGCCCTAAATAGCTTAACCAATCTAATTTGTTTTAAAATTTGCACTGAAATGTTAAATAGTAGCTTGATTATGAAATAGATTTGATCCATCTAGCTGCATATTTCATTTTAAATACTGCTTTTTTAAAAGGAAATAAAGGGAGTAAATTCACTGCTCAAGAAAGCAAGGGACGGATAATGGTGACACACTGAACATTCACATCACTTCAGATTTCAAACATTGTCCTCCTATGGGGCCTATCCAAAACCCATAGTAAGTAGAAATACCCCATTGACTTCAAAGGGCTTTGGATCAAGCCCTTCATAGAGAAGACAAAAGTCAATAGCTAGACAGTACCAAGAAATTACTACTTGCTAGCTCCAAAAGGAGACCAAGATCTAGAGGTGGTGTTTTGTTATGGGGAAACAACTCTACAGTAATGTTCTTATCGTATGTATTACTACCTTGCTAGCATATTAACACAGCAGATCAATATTTAGAAAAACGTGTGTGTTTCTATCTACTGCATATACGTAAAATATTTCAGTGTTGTAGCCATGTTGATCCTAGGATATTGGAGAGACAAGGTGGGTGAGGTAATATCTTTTATTGGCCCAACTTCCGTTGGTGTGAGAGACAAGCTTTCGAGCTACACTGAGCTCTAAGCCTGTCTCTTTCATCAATGGAAGTTGATCCACTAAAATATATTCTCTCTCTAAAATATTTCACTCATTTGATTGATATTATGGCCCAATTCCTCATCTAGTGTAAATCTGTGCAGTTCTCCTGGAAGTTAGTTCACCAGCTGAGAAGGGGCCCTTAGCCCTGATCTAAACTGGGGGAATGGGGGAATCAATCTAAGTTACGCAACTTCAGCTACATTATTCACGTAGCTGAAGTCCACTTACTTAGATCGACTTACCGTGGTGTCTTCACCGTGGTGAGTCGACTGCTGCTGCTCCCCTGTCGACTCCGCCTGCGCCTCTTGCTAAGCTGGAGTACAAGAGTCGACGGGAGAGCACTCGAGGGTCAATTTATCATGTCTAGACTAGACACGATAAATCGATACCCGCTGGATTGATCGCTGCCCATCGATCCGGCGGGTAATGCAGACATACCCTTAGAGACATTTGCATTCTTCTTAAAGAAGATTGTGAATTTAATACTTAAACCCAGGATGGATAACAGTGCTGAACTGTGAGCCAGGTATAGTATAGAAGCAACACGAGCTCTGCCAGTTGAACTGTGCTGATCACTAGCACCCCTGCTACTCTAGCCGAGTGACAAGGAGAGGGAATGTCGCTCATCCCCTGTTGTGTGGTACAGGACACCGAGGGTCAGGAGTTGGGCTGTTGGCAGTGCTACGTTTGGAGTGTTATGTTTAACAACCATGAGCCGTGCATTAGTTAACACTCAAAAGAGAGAAATGAGGACATCTGGTGAGAAAAAATGTTGCTACCATTATATGCTCCAACAGAATGTGATGGAATAAGAACTTTTCAGAGACAGCCAGGAGAAATTATACATATTGCAGGGATCTCTCCCCCAAGGTGCATGTGCAGGGTCAGATTTTCAAAGATATTTAGGTGTCTAGCTCTCATTGATATCAGTTGGCGTTAGGCATCTAAATACCTTTTTAAAATCTGGCCCACAATGCTTAGCACAATAGGGTCCCGGTCTCAATGGGGTTGCAGAGCATTACCATAATACGACTTCTACTACGGATATTAAAAATACTGCAAATCTTATTGTCTCTCTTGAACAGGGATGTAAAGGGACAGGAATAGGGAAGTAAAGCTATCAAAAGAGTAGGCAGGTACATTTCTTGTATGCATAACAAACATGCATGCCAGTTGCTGTCCCCCACGGAATTACTAGCCCAAATTTTCTGATTTTTATCTATCATCACAGATGTGTGCATCATCACAAACCCATCACACAGCACTGAGTTTTATCAGCATGCACATGATACAGGAATCTAGCATTTTTCTGGGCTGATGATTTTCAGTGTTGCATTCAGAAAGAACATCTTGTTTTCATCAGGCAGTGAAAGCAACTGATAAGCTTTGTCACACTTGTATTCTTGCTGGGTAATGTAGCTTGTCTTGCATTAGATTCCTAGCTTTGAACAGTGAGGAAAACAAATTCTGACAGCCTGTGTGTGGGGGTGCATGCATAGTGAACAAACATACACCCCAAAATAAATACATTATTCTAAATCTATGCTAATATGCAGCAGACCATTATAGCTGTGAGGATGAATTTGAATGGTCCCCAAATTCAAAATCAAAAAGGTACAGTCAAGATCATCATCATTAAAATAAGCCTGGTGGAAAAAACAGATAGTGGAGCTGTGCCTATTTACACCAGTTGAGGATCTGCCCCACCAGCTCGCTACACTGAGTTACACCACTCAACACTTTAACAGTGGACCGCATTAATTCATGCTGCACAGGGAGATATAAAATTGCATACCCCAGAGGCAAAAGGTGATTGAAATTGAAGGTTAGGCAGTAATCCTGCTGCTGCCCTGCCTCATTATTTTACTGAGTGGGTGTGGGAGGAGCTTGAATTTACAGCAGGGGATCCACAGGAACTATGCTGGCAAAGGTTGTAGTAAGGATGCGCTGAATCAGTGCCACCTCAAGTACTCAATTACACACCCACTTTTTTAGCTGCCCACCTCCAGCAAAGAGCACATCTGCCGTTTTGCTATCTCCTCTCCTAGTAGACTTTCCACTGCCAGGACTGTAAGCCACCGTTTGTACAAAAAAAAAAAAAAAAAAACATGGACAGGATTTAATCCAGTCATTTGTAAAGCACCTCCCCCTTCCCACACACCTAAACATTTGGGTTTATGTAGGGATAATACATGTGTCATTCAGTGACAGAGCTGGGATGTCAATCATGCATTCTGGCAGCTGGAGTATTTAGGGAGAGAAGGTAAAGGTTTCAGTAAGGGCTGGACACCAAATTTGGTGGGGCGGGGAGGAAAACTGGAGTTGCTACCCATTTCTCAAAAAGAGGTTTGCATTCAGAGAACTTCCTCCAGATGCTGTTTAGAGCACAAGGGTGAGTTTTAGATGGGATTCCATCCATCTCTCCCCAGCAAGACCAACAGAATTCCAATGGGATTAAAATGCAACTAGAAACAGCACACAGTTAACATTTCTGTATAAGCCACTGCACTTCCCCACCTTGTACAATCCTTTTAGTGGCTCACTTCTGAAGGGTCCAAACTCTGCGTGGTTTTATTTTAAATTCAGAGCAGCCATTGTTAATTCTCCCACTGGTTACACTTGAGTGAACTGTTAGAAGTCATAAAAACAAGAGGCTTATTTAACAAAAGTGTCTCAGAGAGGGGATTTTGCTCATCTCACTGAGCATGCTGTTGGGCGGGGGAGGGGGAGAGCAGGAATTCCAGTCAGGTTCTCACAAAACATCCTGTTTTCAACCCATTTGTTTCTTCTACTGACACTTGAACCTGCTAGCTGACTTGCTGTAAATTCCAAGAGGTGGGAGGGGGAAATCACAGAGGGAAGTACCCTAACCAGTGCTGAGGAGGAACTGCACTTTGCATAGTGGAACTTTTTCAGTGACTCAGCTGGGATGGTAAACAAAAGAGAAAACTTCCTCTTTATTTTCTTAGAATTAAGCTTCTTTTAGAACCAAATGAGTCTCTTAACCAAAGTTAAATATAAACAAGACTAAAATTAGAAAGTCTTCCTTCTCACAGTCAAAAGTCAAATTCCACCCTGATTTACGCCATGTGCCCACACTGATTTATGCTGATTTGGGAGGGGGGTGTACAGGATATATGCTGGCAGAATTTGACCCTCCTAGGAAATAGTGAACAAAATCATTTCCCAGTCTTATGACTACCAAGCGGACCCTCAGTAATTCACTCCATACTTGCTGTCTTCCTAGTTGTGTGCGTCTTGACCATAGCCCATAATGCTGCCTGGTTTGTTAAATGGGATTTGCCGTGTCCTGTGCAATGAGGCAGTTGCTTGCCAAGAGTGCTGTTCAAGATGCTGTATCCTGTGCAGAATCAGCAAGAACATGTGCACACTCTACTGAGGTTCTGCTGAAGCACGACCCTCAGTTTGTTCTGTTTGATGGATAGTACACAACTGCCCATATAAAAAGTCATCTTCCCAATTAACTCAGCTTGGTCAAATTGCAGAGTGATCATTGACTGGGGCGGGGGTGGGGGGGAGTGTTTATTAAAACTCTCTCCAAACCCCTTATAACCACATCGCTTTGAATTTACCAGTACAGTCGTCTTTCACCACCAAAGCTGGATTAATTAGAATCCAAATCAGAGCCACGTGATGGAACAGCCTCAGTGCACGACACTAGAGAATTCACTTGTCAGGTGACAGAGGTGAAGAGCTAACTCCTTTCTCTGAGGGCTTTTGGAGCAAGAGTCAACATTTTATTGTCAAAGTCCCTTTTGATTTAGATGTAATGCAAAGTACATACAACCTCTTTTGTAGCATTTATTTATTTGATTGCTTATTTCAAACAAAGCACAATCTGGGGGTCCTGATTAAAAAAATTCTACAGAAGGAAAACATTCTTTCTGAGCGCTTCACTGGAAAGATGCTTGGTTATGATACTGCAACTGTGTACATTTCAATTAAGAAATTAAGGTATTGCTCTAGTCCTCAGTTGGTGTAAGTCAGCCACATAACATTGACTTCAGTTGAACAAAACACTTTTTGTACAATACCATCATCTCCCTAGCTATTTATGACTAGCCTTAAAATATCTTCAAAGCTTTTGGTTTAGAAATAAAAGCTAGCCAGTTTCAATGGCACTGGGCTAATTTACATCAGCTGAGGAGCTCTCTGTGTAATTTCATCAACACAACTGAATACATATTTTAGTAAATGCACACACCTGCTACTGATTGAATTATTTTTGATTGTGGCTCAGGGTGTGCACTTTCCTTCATCAAGCATTCACTCACCTTCACAGCAATAAGAGGTCCATGGGTCAGTAATCAACCCATCTCTACTCCTCTCTAGGCAAAGCTAAAATCCTTTGCTACCAAGATCATTCAGCTCCTGAAAGAATGGACAGAAACATTTCCCTATGACTTCCAGGATGAGAAATCCATGAAAGAGCTGAAGGAGATTGCTCACAGGATCACACAATGCGATGAGGTAAGGGGGGAAATAAACTGTATTCCTAGGTTTCTCTTCCACATATAGTTATCTTAGTATTTTCTCCCCACCATTGCTGTGCACCTCCTAACCAGGTTAGAACAACAACTGCTGAGCTGTCAGAGCAACCATTGGATATAGGTTAGGAGGTGAACTTAGGAAAAACTGGGTGTGCATCGCAGGGTCCCAGGGGGAGATGACACAGCACCTGCTGATGGTATAGGAGGTGAGAGGAGGAAGAAAGAAGGCGGATTGTAAGGTAGAATACAATTCCAACACACAGTATAGTGTACTTTATGCATCCAATTCAGTGCCTGATCCACATGGACTGTAACTTTCAAAAGAATCTTTAATGCTAGCTATAAAAGCATTTGCTTTAGTCCTCGATGCCTCGGAACCAATCCCCAATGAGAACTATGATGACAGCTGTAACAAGAATATAATAATACTAACACAAAGAAAGATCTTTAAGCTGGCGTCTACCTATTCAACGCTGGTCTAACTACAAATCTGAACTGTTGTGAGCTTTCATGTCTAGCAAGACAGGAGAAAACTTCCTCCAAAGTAACCTGCCAATTCGGTAGATCCAGAGTGGCTAAAACTAGCAATGGAGAATCCTATTGTGAAACAGTTAGTTAGGAAGCTCGCATGACAAAGGAAGTCACTACAAAACTGGAGTCAGAAAGAGGGACGGGGCAGGGGGAAGTATGAGGGGACAACTATATTGAAGAAATTGAAGGTTTTTTTTAAAAAAAGTAACATGAATAGATCATAAGAATTAAAGTGAAAACATGTTTTTCTAATGCTTTGGATCCATTTAAAGACTAGCCTCCCTAGCTTTTTATGACAACAGGATTAGGTATATGCTTTGTTTCTCTTAAGAGAAGGATGAAGAGCAACAGGTGTAACAGCATTGTAGGAGGCAGCAATAAGTCATTATACAATTAGCTGCTACAGCTGTTGTCAAAAGGAAGTACGCTAGTTCATTGAGTCAGCAGTATTGTTTACCTGCATGCTACTAAGAAAATGTCAGTGTCCTAATAGGTGAAAAAGAGGTAGGATTACAATAGCCCTTCTGTTGTCTTTATAAACAGGAAAAAAAGTAGTTGGCAGGGATCCTGCTATAAAAAGGTGATTCATTTTTAAACGTTTTCCACTTTGATATAGCAAGTTCAGACTTTTAGCCATTGTGATAGGAGCATTTCAGATCTCTATTATTGGGAACAAGAGGAAATGCTCTAGCTTTATATACAAGAATAAATTGCCAGTTGGGAGAAAAATCACTGGCTTTATGGAATCGCTCAGTGCACTGGTTGCTGAGGTTTCATGTGATGTCGTTTATTATGGTATCGTAGCATTTATCCTTTTAACAAGGCTACATGTCAAGTTCTCTGTCTGTGAAGGGTTAGGCTGTGTCTGACCCCTAGAAATGTAATTTGACACTAGCAAATGGCTCCCAGCCTCACTGTTTGTCTCCTGTTCTTTTATGTTTGAATAAATTACCGAGCAGTGTCTAAAACAAAGTTATTGGGGTTTGGTTTGGTTTTTAATTTTTCACCTTTTTCAGCTTCCCTGCTTTTCTGGATGTATAAGATATTAGGAGTGAATAGAAATAGATGTAAGGAAGTCATGCTGATGTTGATTTGGAGACTCGAGGACAGCATAACAGATTTTTGTGGCTGAATGAGCAAATATTTAGACTCTATGTTCTTAGACTCAGATTTATAAATTCCCAAGAGCCATGTGGACTGTAGGCAACTCATAAGTGTTATCTCATTCCAATTGCTTTCTCCATAGTCACACAAACATCTAAACAACCCACCACCCTCACCTTCTCCTACATTTAAACTTTCTTCCTTTATCTTGCAAAATACATAATCCATTGCTAGGGGGCCATTCTCCCCTCATCTGTGTAGGTGTAAATCAGCGGTCACTATTGAAATCAATGGATTTATGGTGTAAAACCCAGTGTAACTCCAAGTAGAATCGGAACTCTTAAAGAAACTCCTGCAAACTTGTGTTTTAGGCTTTCGTAGCATAATAGCAATAATAGCTCCAGCCAGCTGCTGCTGAGCAATAATCCTGTTGCCTCATCAAGATAAACTACGCTGCCTTCAGCTTCTTATTTGATTCCACTTTGGAGCCAGATTATTGCCTTGTAAAGCAACGTTATGACACTATTATTGCTTAATTATAGCATACTACAGACAACTTTTTGATAGCCATCGTCTCTTGCATCTGCTACATAGTTTTCAGTCATCACTGCACATTGGTAGCTTCCTTGAATAGTCACAGACCCATTCCACCCCACTTCAGTGCATCCAGTTGACTCTGGATGCAGAGAACATGACAGCAACAACATTAATTCTTAAAACACCACCTTACTTCAAAGGAATTGGTGCATGGAAACCCAGGAGAGTGATATCATAGGGAAAGAGGAAGGCACAGGAAAGCTGAGTAATTGATTTGGCAACTGAAAGAGAGAGAGTCGGAGCACTTGTTAGGAAGACTGTGGTTTGGCAGTTAGGGTATTTAAAGGGGTACAGCGGGATCAAGCAGTTGGGAAGGAATCAAATTGTTTTTCTCAGGGAGATGTCATGAGGAAGTCTACATGAGAGCAAGTGGGGCGCAGGTACTTTGAGGCAAGGTGCACAACTGCTGGATTCATAAAGGACCATCATGGTCATGCATCCCCAGCTCCAAATGTTCACTAGAAGCTGGAGATGTGCAACCAAGCCACAGCAGAAATAATTCAACTTGCACAGATTGCCAATTAGTAATGAAATGCAATATGGAAAGTGAATGTATATTAATGGAGTAATCGGTAGAAATATAGTCAGTGCAATAGCTCGGGCCTATGCTCTTCCTTCAGGTCTTTTTTCTCACATCTATTCTGGAAAACCGAAGAGTAGGGCACCTTTGTTGGCCAAGTGCACTGTGGAGATTTTGGGCCTTCTCTGAATTGCAGGGTGCACAGCCAACCACTGCTGCAGGCAGGATGCTGAGCTAGAACATTTCATTAGTGTGATCTAGGATGGGAATTCCCATGACTCTGTTCAGGCCAGCCAGACTATTGATAGCACAACTAAGGAGCAAGTATTTTGCCACTTCCTACACAGAAAGAGACAAGAAGCCTTGCAAAGGCAGAAGACCCACAGCCTTTCAGTACACCTGCTTCCAAAGGACTGACCCAGTTGCTTTTGAAATGGGTTCTGAGCCAAGAAGAGATACTGCAATTGCTGCTAAGCTATTGAAAGCAAAGTTGGGGAGGAGGGTGTGAGACTGTTAATTTGCAAAGCTACATAGATATTTAGAGTACCCTGAGATGGGCTCATTTGCCACATGAAAATCAGCTCTGATGATAGGATAGAAAATACCAGATGCTAAGCAGCCTTATTAATCTGTCAAATTCCTTCCTGATACAAATCCCATATTTGTACTCGCGGTACAAAGTAAAGGTTCTTACTTATCAATGTCATCTTGCGCTTAGGAAAATGGAACCGTGAAGAAGATCATCAGCCAGATGACACAGAATCTACTGATGACCCTCTCTGCAAGGAGTCAGTACCAGGAGATAAAAGAGAAATTCAGGCAACCTGTTACTGATAAAGGAACCATCCTTAAAAACAAGCCACAGTCGACCCAGAAGGACATACTGAGCATATGTTGTGACCCACTGATCTTGGCGCAGCAGCTAACTCATATTGAGCTGGTGAGATTTGGATTTCCACATTTTAGTCCTTTCATTTTCTATTTACTGCATGTTAACATATTCACGGCCAGGAGTTTGCCATTGACTTCAGTGAATGTAAGATCAGGCTTTCAGTGTAATTAAAGTGCTCCAATCTAACAGATGGGAAGTGATGAATGTGTGAAAGCAACCGGGTAAATCTGTGAGGGAAGAAAGAGGGTACAGTGCTTTCAGGGGTGAGGAGAAAGACACTCCCAAACATTAGGTCTCTAAAAGCCAGGGCCAGCTTTATAGTCAAGCTACTATGAAGGCAACCATGTGGTACCTTAGAGTGTTTGGCCTCTCCTTTCAATCCACTGACAAAGAATGGAGGGAGAGCAAGAGCTGGTGCCAGGGTAGAGGCTTCTTTCCTAGTTCCCTACTGGTATTAGAGAGCGAGAGAAGGTCACACTCGGAATATTGGGGTCTCAGAAGAACAGAACTAGAGCAAGTTAACTCATTGTTGGTGCCTAAAGTCAATCAGGATAATTAGAGCAAAGCTTGTAGGAGAGAGAGGTATGAAGGCCACTCTGATAATGTCTTAGGCCCCATTGGCATACCTTTCAGCTGGAATCCTGTTTATGTTGGTCTTTGTACATTGACAATTCCTACTCCCCCCAATGCAGGAGAGGGTGAGCAACATTTACGCAGAGGATCTGATGCAGATTGTCAGTCACATGGATTCCCTGGATAATCACAAGGTGCGTGTGTGGGTAAGGAGTAAGGAGCTTCAGCAGTTCAAATGTCTGTATGCCAGATTCATGAAAGCCTAGGAGGTAGCAGAATTCTGTGGTAGCTGAACTGCCACAGAATTAGTCAATCTGGTTTAGCAGTATTGAAACTATCTGGGTTTCTGTTTCCACCATACTCAGGGACAATCATCACAATAGTCTTTTTCTTTGGTAAGACCAAAGAAAAGCTGAGTTACTCCTGCTGCTATAGCAGTTCAGAAAACCATTCAGACTCTCTGACCTGGCTGCTCCCTCATGCTTCTTGAAACTCTGGGCTAGTTAAATCCTGACGCTGTTGATTAAACATTGCTAGTTCCCTGATGTAAATTAGTGTGCTCTCTAATGTTAACTTGAGTCAGCCATCCAAACACATGCTAACACATACAGACTTGTAGGGAAAGAAAGAATAACTATTTTTAAATATTAAACAGGGAATACAGAGTTATTCACTCTTTTGAGAATGGCATCCACCCAGCAGAGATGAGAGCCTACCAGGTTTGTCCCATTGCACCTGAATTATAGTTCAGAGGGTGGAACACAAACAGATCTTCTCTTAACCAGTAAAATGTCACAGTCCAAAAGGACACCTCCTGCTAAGTGTCCAGCATTGGTTTTGCTGTTTCTAACTGTGGGTTTGTTACTTTTTGCCCTTTGCCGGAGGAGCTACAGCTAAAGAGTGAAAGAAAAACAAAGAAACCGCTCCGCCTCATATTTTATGGTGCTTAACATTGGGATGTTCAGAAGTTTGGAAGGCAAGATGCTGGAGATGGCAATTGCCCCTTCATTTCCCCCTTGGCCCTCAATGGCAAATCTGTTGTAAGAATAGGAACTAGGGAAATCTGCTGAGATATTAACATTATAGCTGCTCTCTACAGATTAAGTAGAAATAATCAAAAAAAGTAAATTTTAATTGAAGCATCATTTCTAATAATCTAGTAGGGCATCCTTAAAAAATTGACACTAATTTCCCAGGCAACTTTTTTTTCTTAACTTTCTTCAGATAATAAGGTAATATGTTAAATGAGAGAGAGAGAGAGAACGAACACACACACATACACATTTCTTTAGAGGAAGATGGGTAAAGGGCAGGAAAATTTGAACACATTTGAACAATCTATAAACCCTTGTCCTCTTCTCTCTCACAACTCCCCTGAACAGAAAAAAAAAACTGAGTAGGAATATCTGCACCCTTTTTTGTGCTCATAATCCAGAGCTGGTTAGTGAGGTTACGTCATTACCGGATACCTGTTTATAGTTAACATGTGATGACAGGATACATTTACACTAATCTTTATCTGGGTTTAGTGGGAATTAATATATGGCCTCTTCTCTTTCAGTGCCGAGGCGATGTTACCAAAACCTACACCTTGGAGGCCTATGACAACTGGTTCAACTGCCTCAGCATGCTGGTGGCTACAGAGATTTGTAGGGTAACTACTGGGGGGGATCTTCTTTCTATCAAAGAACCCTGCCTTTAAAGACAGATCACACCATTGTGATGTTATGCATAGGGACCCTGATCCTGCAGGAATTTAAGTAAATTCACCTCCTTGTGCACCTGAGTAGTCCCACTTAAGTCAATAGAACAACTCATGCATGAAGTTATGTACCTGTTTCAGTGTTTTATAGGTTCAAAGCCTTGTGGTTTATATTTTTACATAGCTTCCATATTTATGCTAGTTACACCCACTGAAGGGGAACTTCCATAAAGTTTGATTTAACATAGCTTTTTGGTGTTTTCATAGCATGCTTGGCTATTACCAAAGCTACCAGTAGTAAAACAAATGTTTTGGTGCTTTGCAAATTCACTCTGTCCTTCCATAGCATTATGCAATTAACTCATTCTGCTTATTTTGGGACATCATTGGATGCCATGGAATACCTTCTGCTGTTGTACACACAGGATTAAGGAGAAGAAACTCAGTCGGGGGGGTGGGAAGTGAAGAGACAGAGAATCCATGTAAGCTAAATGTATCTTCTATAATGGGAAAATGCACAAATATTGTACTGCCCAAGTCAATCTCTTTTTGTATATATATTCCCATTGTGCCATGTGCGAGAGCTCTCCTTTCACTTGATCACCACATCTGGTGCTCCGGGAGCACGTTGCCACTTTGAAATAAACATTTCAAGGAAGCAGAGCCGATAACCCTGCAAGTTAAGTGAGCATAGCTCCAGTGAAGTCTGTGGGACACTGCTGATTTACACCAGCTGAGGATCAGGCCCTAAGTCTGTACCAGCTCTTTGAAATGAAAAATCTGCTCTGTGGGCAGTTCAGTCTCCACACCCACTAGTCTATAACCTTCTGCTGAGACTGGCTACAAAGATGCCAGTCGTGGCCTCTTGAAATCTCATTGGTTATTACTAATCTCTAGAAAGAGATTGCTCCCATAGATACTCAATTACAAAAAAACCTCCAGGATTGTCAGGCAGTGCCAACACATTTATTAAAGCAACCAAAACATTCTTAGTCTCCATGCTGAAGATTGTGCCAAACTTGTGACTATTGAACCATTTTCTTTCGTCATGAGACATCAGCAAAACAGCAGTGAGATAACAGAGCATATCCTGTTTAAAAATAGTTGCCGGCTGAAGATGAATGATGGAAGGGACACAGAGGACCACATGTGTATTAGCCAGGCCAGCCCTGCGGGTCAGAGTGCAGGAGAGAGTTTTAATGAAGGAATTTAAGCCAATGGGATGAGAGTAATTTTAGTACTAATAGGCTTTGGATGCCAGCCATTGGTAAAGCACAAGCAGCATGCAGCACTGCATCTGAGGGGAAGGAAACCAAACATGCAACGCAGATAACTAGCCTCACCCATTAGCATCTTTGCAGTAAAGGAAAATTATTTATATTCTGTCATCATCCTCGAGTATCATTAAGAAGTTTGGGTAAAATCTCCTTAGTGAAAATTAAAAACACCTAAGGCTTGAGAAACACTCTCTCCCCTTCCCTTTTCATTTCCCCCTGGAATTAAGACCTACAGCTCCTCTGGGACACAAGTTTGGCATTCTTTTCTTTGAGGTTTGAATTGTTGGTTCATCTTTGGCATTTTGATGGCAGCTACATTCTCTCTCTCTCTCGCTCTCCCCTGGTACAAGGAAATTACTTAATAGAGGCTGGCTTGTTTATATGCTATTCCCTAAGCCTTTAGCTCACATGTGAACAAAGAACTGCACTTCCCTTCAACTGGGCAAGGACTTGATAGGAGCCCCAAATCTAGTGGTTTATTTTTTAATAAAAAAGAAGGAATTTGGACAGAATACCCTTAAGGCTGCCTCATAAGAGCCCTCATGTGGAGACAGCCCATAGAGACACCAATTCCAACAGCACATTCTGAAAGTCACCAGTCACCGCTCCCCTTCACACACATACTTTCCTTTTCATCTCAAAGGCATGTTCTTTGTTTCAGGTTGTGAAGAAAAAGCAGCGGACGAGAATAGTGGAATTTTTTATTGATGTGGCAAGAGAGTGCTTTAACATCGGAAACTTCAACTCAATGATGGCCATTATCTGTGAGTATCCCCGGCATAGCTGCTGACTTGTAGTTAAGACCACCACACTTGAAAGCCTAAGCAACATGATAATGGTCACATAGTCTCCAGCTTCACTGACTCCATCTGTAGGCATACCCCCTGCTGTGGTATCATGCACCCGTGACAGATTAATGCAATGGGTGTTAGCTGGAAGTCTCAGCTGTGAAGTGTCTTCCAGAGAATAAAATGCACAAGAGTGTAAAAATGCAACACTGACATTTAAAAGAAGTACACTCAAACTTTGTTTTAATCATCTTTCTCTCCCTTACATTTCAGCCGGCATGAACCTGAGTCCTGTCGCACGGCTAAAGAAAACCTGGTCCAAGGTCAAAACAGCTAAATTTGATGTTTTAGAGGTATATACAAGATTTACACCCTGTTTAATAAAAATCATCAGGTACTAATGCCTTAGGCATAGGTGTGAATGCATATAAGTTGGGAATGGTTGGCACCATTTCTCTTGACTTGAAGTCCTCTCCCTGTCATGGGGAAAAAGATTGATATAGATTTTCTTCTTTTTAACTCCCTTCAGATGACACTTTTCTAACAGTGGAATGAATTCTCAAACCAAAGATATTCCTAGGCACTTCCTTTAACAGTGACCATTTCTCCCACCTCTAGATCTAAATGGATGTGTTTTTTTTTTTTTTACCCTGAACTCTAATTAAAGTACTCCATCTAGTGGAGATCTGGGATCAACATTTTTTCACTAAGGGTACGTCTATACCCAGCCGCTAGTTCGGCGGCTGGCAATCGAACTTCTGGGTTCGACTTATCGCGTCTTGTCTGGACGCGATAAGTCGAACCCAGAAGTGCTCGCCGTCGACTGCGGTACTCCAGCTAGACGAGAGGAGTACCGCGGAGTCGACGGGGGAGCCTGCCTGCCGTGTGTGGACCGAGGTAAGATCGAACTAAAGTACTTCGAACTTCAGCTACGTTATTCACGTAGCTGAAGTTGCGTACCTTAGTTCGATTTGGGGGGTTAGTGTAGACCAAGCCTAAGAAACTTCTCAAAACACAATCCTCAACAGGCAGATAAAAACGTAGATTAAGTGTCTTTTAGGGAAGCACGTTCCCGTTAAACATTCCCTAAGCCACCGAAAGGTGTTTATTAAATGTAATATCAATCCAGTACCTTGCATCCAAACACCTGCTAGGGAAAGCTTAGATCCAAACTACATACATTGACTGGCCTGTTTTGAATTATTGTGAATGGATCCTAAAAAGTAAAGAAAAGCAGATGTTACTCTGTTTTTTTTTTCAGCAGTTGATCTAATTATACAAAATCATTGGATTAAAACCTATATCTATGAGAAACATAATGTTTTTGTTTTGTGGGGGGGTATTTAAAACAGCATCATATGGACCCATCTAGCAACTTTTGTAATTACCGGACAGCCCTGCAAGGAGCAGCACAGAGATCTCAGACTGCCAACAGCAATCGTGAAAAAATTGTCATCCCCGTTTTCAACCTGTTCATTAAAGATATCTACTTTCTACACAAGATGCACACAAACCGCTTACCCAATGGACAGATAAACTTCAAGGTAGGTCTCTCCAATTATAGAAGTAGCATAATCAAATGCTGTATATTAATTTTTAAATTCCCAAATATTTGTAAATAGAGAATTCTTATAGTCCAGTATAAGTATGTCTCCTAAATTATTCAGCCTGCCTGTAATCTATACACAGAGGCAAGTAGTTTTCCAGGGGGAGGACTGAGCGTTAGAGATCTAATTCCCATAAGTATAATGCGCTGGAAAGCATGCACTGGATTTAGTACATCTAGATTACAGATAAATACTACCCCCCCCCCACACACACACACACACACACACACAGAGAAACTTATCTAAACTGCAGAAATTTAATTCATCTGTGTTAACTGATCATTCCAATACAATTGAAAACACTAGTGATAACATATTTAAAAGCTGTATATAAAAGAATAGGCAAAATGCACAAGAAAATGTAGAAAGTATGCGAACAGGGGTGACTTTAATCAACTGGCTCTGTTAACCAAACTGACACATGAGACAGATCAAATTGAAAGAAGACAGGATTTCAGCAGAGAAGAAGAGGGAAATGCTGGGTAGAATATAGTGTGATGAAATACTAGTATGAAGGATGCTAAAAGAAAAAAGGGAAAATCCTTCAAAAACACTTAACAAGGGAGCTAGGATAATAAGAGGCTTGAAAAGTCATGAAAGAAAAATTACAAGATCACACGTGGAGGTGGATGGAGGAATTTATATAATAGTATTGAATATACAAAAGATTTTAAAGAGCCAGTGTAGAAAAATTAAAAGATAGCAGAAGTTGTGAAAACCAAAAAAAAAAAAATCTCCAAGCACAAAAGAAGCCATGCTGGATTATAAAAGTCTAGATGCAGCAGAATTTGTACAGCTAAACTTACATGTGCTGCTTTCAAGACTTAGGAATTTGTGTTTCTTTAAATCTCTACAGTACCTTGTGACTCCAAGTTCAAGTCCCTCTCTCTGTCTAGTCATTTTTTTCCAGTGTTTGCTCCATTGCTGGAGCGTAGCTTGATAGACCTATGGTGCAACATCCTCAACCACGCTTAGATTTGTTCTCAACTTTAGGTGTAACATCCACACTTCTAACCTATTGGTTACTTCACCTATTTCTTAGGCTACATCTACACTACAGGGGGGGGGTCGATTTAAGATACACAAATTCAGCTACGCAAATAGCGTAGCTGAATTCGACGTATCGCAGCCGACTTATCCCGCTGTAGGGACGGCGGCAAAATCGACCTCTGCGGCTTCCCGTCGACGGCGCTTACTCCCACCTCCGCTGGTGGAGTAAGAGCGTCGATTCGGGGATCGATTGTCGCGTCCTGACGGGACGCGATAAATCGATCCCAGAGAGGTCGATTTCTACCCGCCGATTCAGGCGGGTAGTGTAGACCCAGCCTAATACCCTCTAAAGATTGTTCTGTTAGAGGTTCAGTACTTCTCTTGGTATTTGAGAGGAACCATGTCCGGTCTAGTGAATCACCCATCTTCAATAAGTCAAATTACTCAGTAGGAAAGAAACTTCAGTAACCTAGTACTTACTTATATGAAGCAGCAGTGTCCATTAGATGGGTGGGATTTCTAAAGCGAACTAATGAGGTGCACACTAAACTAGCCGGCGTAGACCCTGTTTGAAACAGCACTACATTGATGAGCACTAGGGAACTTTTAGTTTGTGCTAGTAGGGTCTATGTGGGCCAATTAGTGCACATGTTGGTGTGCTTTAGAAATTACACCCTTCTAGTGATCAGTGCTGCTCCTTGTAGACAAGCCCTTAGTGTGAACTTGCTTGAATCAGGATCTCTAGATTTGGCCCAGTGTCAACTAATCAATTATCAGTCAAAATACTTTTCTTGTCCTACTCTAGAAAAAACACCTAATTTGTCACAAACTTCCATTTTTCCCTCCAGAAGAATGAAATAAAGTTAATTTGTTTTCTAATAGCAGCAGCCCTGGACTGAAGTACTAAGTAGGTTTTGAGGAGTCCAGTGCTGTTTCTGTTGAGGTCAATGGCAGTTTTCTCATTGACTTCAAATAGAAGCAGGATTGGGCCCCAGGTCTGTACTGTAAATAAATTCTGTATTTCCTTATTGGATGCATTGTGTATTGGACATTATTGATGTGAGATACTTGATATTTGAATACCAAGGGGGGAGAATGGTAACTGCTATTCCTAGGTATTAAGATGTATTCTTCATGTTTGCTGTGCAGATGAAATGAGGACTCGAGAGTTATCAGATTCCTTAAAAGGAGTGCATTGGGCTATAGCAATGAATCAACTTGAGCTAGAAAACATGTTTTAGGTGTTTATTTTTTAAATAGTCCAAAGTGGGAATTCTAGACATTAGAGTAGGGGTTCTAAAGACAACATTCCAGAGAGAACTCCATGCCCTACTCTGACTTTTCTCCCAATCTATCACTCCTTGTTAATCCTTTATTAGTGCAGGGCAAGACGGGAACTCCTGGTTCAAGCCCTTGTTTGCATTAGTACACTGCTCTGAGAGAGTCAGAGTTCTCTCCTGGTGCCATTTACCAGAGCTGCCGCTTTTGGCCATTGTAATCTTTTCCATATATCTAGCAATTCTCTATAAAGAGCAAATTCCTATAGGCTCTGACCTTTACTTAGCTTCTGTTCTCTGGAATCTGGATCTGACATTTGACAGATGTTAAAATAGTGTTGTAACTACTATCCTTCACCACCCACCTTCAATCCTTTCAGGATTCTGAATGCCTTAATGTCACCTATTGCTGCAAGAATATAGACCTAGTGTTGTTAGCTTTTCTATTTAAGTTCTTTAAATAGTTCAGGCTGTCTCACACAATTCTTCCTCTGTAGCAATCTGGTTCCTGAGCAGTCAGCCAGAAATGTACTTAGAATTCCAAATGTGTCGTCACTAGTCCTCCACACGTACCTGGGAAAGAGTATCTCATTGAAAAGAAAATAGGGTACCCCACTTATGTCATCATTGTTCACCTACTGGAAGAGTCTGTTGTGTGTTCCTTCAGTACATTTATTAGCTTTTTTCTGTAGTAGTACTAAATACCATTTGGCCGCAGCATGTGGTTATTCAGCACAGCAGCTCCTACTGTACAGACCTGGGGCCAATCCTGCTTCTATTTGAAGTCAATGAGAACTGCCATTGACCTCAACAGAAACCGCACTGGACTCCTCAAAAGCTACTTAGTACTTCAGTCCAGGGCTGCTGCTATTAGATTTTTTTTTAATCTACATTTCATTTACATAGCAGAATTTGGACCAGACTTGGATTCTCTCCCTGAATAATAATTGCAGACACATTCTGATATTCTGTATATACTCCTAAAAGCATGTTTGACTTAAAAAAAAAACACAACACCACATACACAACCACATTCATTCTCTCAAATATGAGAAATGGTGCTCCTGGAAATATTTAGTGGAAAAAATAGCTGATTACATAAATTATTAAAAATTGTTTGCATAGTTTAAATTTAAGGGGTGCTTTACAAATGAACTAAGACCCTTTCTCTGAAGAGCTTATACTTAGGGCTGCTTTGAAAATTTTAGTACAAGGGAGAGATCACACACAAAACAAGAAATGGGTCAACAGCTCGTGATTCTAGAGGAGAGAGAGGAAGCCTTGCTGGTGGACTGTGGGATATAAAGGAGGAGAGAAATATTTGTTGTTTGGCAAATGGAGACAGTCTGTTCCAAGTCTAAGGTCTGGTCTATACTACCCGCCTGAATCGGCGGGTAGAAATCGACCTCTCGGGGATCGATTTATCGCGTCCCGTTGGGACGCGACAATCGATCCCCGAATCGGCGCTCTAACTCCACCAGCGGAGGTGGTAGTAAGCGCTGCCGACAAAAAGCGGCAGAAGTCGATTTTGCCGCCGTCCTCACAACGGGGTAAGTCGGCTGCAATACGTCGAATTCAGCTACGCTATTCACGTAGCTGAATTTGCGTATCTTAAATCGACTCCCCGCTGTAGTGTAGATGTACCCTAAGAGACCCCAGGAGAGCAGGTGTGAAGCTAGGAATGAAAGAAGGTTAAAAGGAGCAGTAAGGAGACAGGATAGGGAGTGAGAAGGTGGAGTAGAGGAAAATGATCAGAGACATCAGCCAGAGCAAGATTAAGGGGCCTTGAACTTGAGGCCAAGGAGCCTGAATTTGATAGGAAACCAAAAGAAAATTTTTATTTAATATTATGTTTTTATTGCCTCATGCAGAAGTTTTGGGAAATTTCAAGACTAATTCATGATTTCATAACATGGAAACAAGTAGAGTGTCCTTTTGAGAAGGACAAGAAGATCCAGAGTTATCTACTCACGGCACCTATTTACAGTGAAGAAGGTAAAAGCTCTGTCTTTTATTTAAGTTTATAGTGGGTCTTTCCTTCTATTGTTGCATAGGCATGGGAAGAGCACCAGAGAAGGAAAAATAAAGGAATGTGTAACCAAAAAAAAAAGTAGGAATGCCATTCTATCTTCCTGAAATCGCCCTCCAGGTCACATTAGAAAAATGACATGGCCGTTTAGATAAGTTTGTACTGCCACTAAGTACATTTTACTAATCTGGCACCTACCAACATCCATTATTTCACTGATTATTTTAATGATTCTTTAAGAAAAAGGAAACTGGACACATCCATTTTTGATCGCTCTTATTTGTTTTATTATCTAGCTCTGTTTATAGCATCCTTCGAAAGTGAAGGTCCAGAAAATCACATGGAAAAAGACAGCTGGAAGACACTCAGGTATAAAAACTTTTCAAAATTCTAGCCCCTTTCTGTATCCATAAACAATCTCCTTTGTAATGCACTCACTTCGTGCACTCAGCATATACACAGCCAGAGTTGAATGTTCCATGTATGGTGTGGATGGAGACACAGCTTTGAAATTTCCCCTTTCCATTTGCATACAAAGAGAAATAACTGATTTACTCAGCTGTGCACACCACACACTGAAATTAAAATGTAGGTCCCAAGACTATTTATAAGTGATTTTTCAACCTCTTTGAACATTTAATTTTGACTCCACAATCCTAGTTGAAGAGACCCTGAAGAGGCTGAGAGATGGAATAATAGGGTGTTATTTCTCAGAGTTAAAGTATGGTTGCAATGATGGCTGGAGACATTATGCCAGGGTAATGCAGAGGAAGGCATAGTGCCACCAGGAATGCTTGGAGGAGCCTGCTCAAAAGCATTAGTTGCTACTTACATACAGGAAGTGTAGCATGGACTACACCCAGCACTACCCTCCAAGCACTAGCCAGTGTGTTGGGGAGGGCTTAGTATTTGCCTGAACCCACCCATCCTTTGGAGACTGCAGTACTGTTGACAGGGCAAGAAGCCAAACTATGGCTGCCCTTTCTGTACAGATGCCCAGGGTTGGTCAGGGCAGGGAGAGGACTCCTGCAGAGATGTTAGGAGTGAGTGCTAGAAACAGCCACAATGGCAAGTTAATGTTAATGCAACTAGAGGGCATCATTCACACACTTGCCATTCTGATCAGATAGGAGGAAAGATTTAGAGCCAGATTCTCAGCTGGTGTAAATCAGCATCTCTATTGACTTCAGTTGAGCTATCCCAGGTAAAACCAGTTTAGGATCTGGCCCTTAAAGAAAGAATTCTGACAATAAAAGCAAGGAGTCTGACACAACTTCATTACCTTGAACAAGAATGCCTCTTTCATTGTGGTAGGGAGAAGAATTGCTCTAATACATGTGATTTATTTTTTTCATTTCTAGGACAACTCTGCTTAATAGGGCCTGAGATTTTTGGATCTGACCTGCAGAATCTAAAGCACACAGGAAGAACTTTGTTTTTAAATAGTGAATGTCTTGGGTTGAGATAAACAAGACCTCACTGGCTGAGGTCTGTTTTGTATATACAATACCTTTTATGAAATAAAAATGTGGTAAATATTTCACATGTCAACCTTAAGGCACTTAAAAGTGAAGGATTTTGGTTTTTATTTTAAAAACACAAGGGCAGGGCCCTGTTCTCAGAGATGAAGTGTATCATGGGAGATGGTATCCATGGTGAGGTCTTAGTCTAATGACATCCAAATCTTTTTTTTAATTTTGATTACTTCCACCTTAAAAAAAAAAAAAACCACACACACACAGCAAATACAACCAAAACACTGCACAGGTTCAACACCGTTAGGTCCCAATCCTACAAACACTGACACATCTCTGTAACTTTAAGCAGGTGAGGAGTTAAAGGGAAGGAATGAAGAGTCCCATTCAAATCTCTGGGACAACTCACATGCTCAAGTCAAAGGGGTACGTCAGTGTCTGCAGGACCAGGGCCTTAGACATCCGCAGTGAGGCTGTTCCTCTCTTACATCGGAGAATAGTGCCTTACAAGGTACTGAAATTGTCCAGTGTACCTTCTGATTCTGGGCTGGAAGCAAGCAAAATAAAAATATGGATGTCTAAAAACCAGCTATAATGTACTTTGTAAATAAACTGGAAGATATGGCACATGAACTAGAGTATGCCTGCCTACAACAATGAAGGTGCAGCAAAACATTTTTGTTATAGGCTTTGAAGAGAAGAAACGGGACAACTGCTAGATTTTTTTTTTTTTTAAAGTATTAACACTTTGGGAACTATCCTTTGAGTTCTGAATGCAGAATATTTTTCATTTTTCTTTATCAGGGATTTATTTTAAAAAGAAAAGGGTGTCTAATCTAGATAATCTCTACAAAATGGATGTCAGTCTCCAATTAAGATTTATTTTGTTTAATGAACGTACTATTACCCATGACTGTCGGTTCTCCTTCCCAACACTTGTTCTCTTAGGGCCTGAGGGTTGGATATTTATCTAGATAATGAGAACCTCCAGACAGTTACATTAGAAAGGATTGTTTCAATGCCATCAAGAGCTCGGAAGGGATACAAACCCTCATATGTCAGGTCATTAACCAATCTCTAACGGAGGGGGTTGGGAAGAAGGTTGGCCTATGAGCAAGTTAGTGCTGTATGCTCATGTAGGTGGGCAGGTACCTTCCTCTGATGTATCTTGTGCTGACCTCTGTTGGAGACAGAATGCTGGACTAGCCGGACCACCAGTCAGGTCTGTTAAAGCAATTTCTCTGTTCCAATCCTGCAAACACTTCCTACTGAATGCTTACAACCTTAAGTAGTCCCGTTTGCATTTACCCACAGTAAGCGATTGCAGTGTTAAGCCCTTAATGTTTCCAACGAGAGCTTTTTTTCCCTAGATATTTATTCTTTTGAAAAGTAAATAGACCAGGTAGGGAGGGGAGGATGCGGGGGAAGGAATTGACTTTTTGCTGTTCCCATAGCACTGAGATCAAAGAGCAACAAACAAAAGTTAAATTGTTGCCATTAAACAAACAATCTGATTAAAGTGGAAGGAGGAAGTACAAATGCTAGCTGTGAACACCAACAGCCCAGAGAGAGAGTGAGGATAGCTCTGTTTCTTGTGATCTGCTGCTATTTTTCCTGTGCTGAAGTACTGATTTTCAGCCCTGGGGTAGAGTAAGAATATTTATACTGTATTATTACAGTGTTTTGCACTTTCAGAGAAGTTCTAGCTAGTGATATAGTCAGACACTATAAAAAGGGATTGTATATCAGCTTTGTTTATGTAATTGAAATTTAAAAAGGGATGCTTAAAATTTAAGAAAATATATATTTGAAATGCAATTTTAGAACACTTTCTGTATGTGTATTAAACGCTTTTACATGAATGTGCACTTCACTGGTCTATCAGTCCTAGTATATACTTGAAATCAGTGCAGTGTCTACATGGGTTTGTTTTTAATTTTTTTCCTCCTTCAATTTGATACATTCCTTAAATACTGTGTTCTGCTATTCTGAACTGCATTGCTACATATAAAGCTGTACCATAAAGCAGGATATTCTGTGTTTGACTGGATGTGCTTGCATTAATAAAAACCAAGTTGCTTCAACCAGGCTAAACTTTATCTGTTGTTGTTTTTCTTTTGCAATCTGATAAAGTTGCAACTGAGCACTGAATGAGGTGATCCAACGTTGGCAGGTAATGTAGCTTTGTGACTAGGCTGACTGACTGAAATTTCAGCCTGGGCTTATAGATATGTGATCTTACCTTTATGCCTCACTGAAGAGTTCAATATATTCAAGGAAAATCTACTGCAGCATTAAGCTCAGAGCATGTTTTTTCCACACACATTGAACTATATATTCAAATATACCTTTATATAATAACCTACTTCTGCTCCAACATAAGCAGGAAGATAGGCAGTTTAGCTGCTTAAAACATTTCACATAACCTGAATGTGAAGTTCCAGAGTTTCTCCTCTCACCCATCTCCTTTATCTTGTTCATATAGCAGTCATAAAAGATGTACACTAGCTTTAGCACACTAAAAAGTTTCTCTCAAGGAGGAATCCAGGCACCTCAATAATTCCTAGATCTTGCTTTCCAGCAGTAGAATAGAATCATAGAACTGGACGGGACCTCAAGGGGTCATCTAGTCCAGTCCCCTGCACTCATGGCAGGACTAAGTATTATCTAGACCATCCCTGACAGGTGTTTTACCTGCGCTGAGAAATCTCCAACAATGGAGATTCCACAACCTCCGTAGGCAATTTATTCCAGTACTTAACTACCCTGACTGCAGCACTAGAAGTTTTTCCTAATGTCCAACCAAAACTGCCCTTGCTGCAATTTAAGCCCATTGCTTCTTGTCCTATTCTCAGAGGTTAAGGAGAATAATTTTTCTCCCTCCTTGTAACAATCTTTTATGTACTTGAAAAGTTATGCTCCTCCCCCCTCCCCCAGTCTTCTTTCTTCAGACTAAACTAACCCAAATTTTGCAAATTCTCTCATAGGTCATGTTTTCTAGATGTTTAATCATTTTGTTGCTCTTTTCTGGACTTTCTCCAATTTGTCCACATCTTTCCTGAAATGTGGCACCCAGAACTGGACACAGTGCTCCAGTTCAGGCCTAATCAGCGTGGAGTAGAGTGGAAGAATTACTTCTCGTCTCTTGCTTACAGCATTCCTGCTAATACATCCCAGAATGATGTGGGTTTTTTTGTTTTTTTGCTCAGTGTTACACTGTTGACTCATATTTAGCTTGTGATCCACTATGACCCCCAGATCCCTTTCCGCAGTACTCCTTCCTAGGCAGTCATTTCCCATTTTGTATGTGTGCAATTGATTGTTCCTTCCTAAGCGGAGTACTTTGCATTTGTCCTTATTGAATTTCATCCTATTTACTTCTCCAGTTTGTCCAGACCATTTTGAATTTTAATCCTATCCTCCAAAGAACTTGCAACCCCTCCCATCTTGATATCGTCCACAAACTTTATAAGTGTACTCTCTATGCCATTAGCTAAATCGTTGATGAAGATATTGAACAGAACCAGACCCACAACTGATCCCTGCAGGACCCCACTCGATATGCCCTTCTAGCTTGACTGTGAACCACTGATAACTACTCTCTTGGGATGGTTTCCAACCAGTTATGCACCCACTTTATAGTAGCTCCATCTAGGTTGTATTTCTCTCATTTATTTATGAGAGGGTCATGCAAGACAGTATCAAAAGCCTTACCAAATTCAAGATATACCACATCTACCCTCCCCCCATCCACAAGGCTTGTTATCCTTTGTCCAAAAAAAAAAAAAAAAGCTATTAGGTTGGTTTAACACTACTTGTTCTTGGAAAATCCATACAGTTACTTATCTTATCTTCTTCTAGGTGTTTGTAAATTAACTGTTTAATTATATGCTCCATTATCTTTCCAGATACTGAAGTTAAGCTGACTGGTCTGTAATTCCCTGGCTTGTCCTTATTTCCCTTTTTTCTAGATTGGAAAAGGGGCAAATATAGCATCAGTCCTCATGAATTTCTCCAGTCTTACATGACTTTTCAAAGATAGCTGAACCATTATCAATTATCTCCTCAGTTAGCTCCTTGACTATTTTACACTGTATTTCACCAGGCCCTGATGACCTGAAGACCTCTAACTCATCTAAGGAATTTTTAACTTGTTCTTTCACTATTTTAGCCTCTGGATCCTACCTCATTTTCACTGGTATTCATTTTTGGTGAAAACCAAAACAAAAAAGTCATTAAGCATTTCTGCCATTTCCACATTTTCTGTTATTGTTTCCCCCCACCTATATTGAGTAATGGGCCTACCTTATCCTTGGCCTTCCAATGTATTTGTTGAATGTTTTCTTGTTACCCAGAGACTATTGCCAAAGCACTCTATTTTACAGGTAGGGAAAATGAGAGAGAGAAGTGACCTGCCCATGGTCATACAACACGTCAAGCAAGTGAATCCAAGTCTCTTAGATTGCAGGCACATGCCCTATCCATACTGCCTCATTATCAAAGCACACAAGCCAGTTACCAATGTCATAACCCCACAATTCCATACTTGAAAAGAGAGCTGGCTAACTGATGGGGTTGATTTGTGGCAGTCTCAAATACTCAGAGTGGATTGTATTAGCAACCAAACTTTCATAGTGGATTTACAGAGCAGAGCAATACAGCTTTCATCACAAACAGATCCCATTATAGTGTGTTGAAGATGATGTTTACCAGAAATAAGAGGAACCAACTGGCAAGTGTTTTCCTGATGGTCAGTTCATCCTCACAATAAACATGCATATTACATACTGGGAGAGTCACTTCCAATCATGCTCTCAGCCAGTCATTAACAATTAAGTTTGCTATTTTACTCGACACAGGCATGGGCATAAGCAATAGAATTGCCTTCCAGACACTTCCACTGAATGCAATGTGAATATGCCAAGCAATAATGCAATGCCAGTAAGAGGTTTTTGAACAATACAAGTAAGAACTTGATTTATCAAACTAATAATCTCTGAGCAAAATTTTTGAGCAAACCACCCCCAAACAGCAAAATTCACTTTGCTAGTAAACTGACCCAACTGATATTCATGTCCTCCTCAGGAAGATTGATTATTGAACAGACTATGACACAGATGTTTCCTTTCAGCAATCCCAAATACAGCTGCACTACTCCATTTTTTCAGGATGGCCTGTTCTCGCACTGCCCAAATAATCAGAAAAGCCTGTGCACAGAGGTTAGAAACCTACTGTTGCTAGTGGCTGCAGAAAGCCATAAAACAGGACTGTATGGACAGCAAGATAATCACTCCCATAAAATTAAATTGCAGAAATAGTTACTCTGAAACCATTAGTGCAGGCTATCTTGGAAGAATTTCTAGCTCAGTGAGCAGCCAGACTTTAACAATGGCTGTTTTCAAATTCTTCCTCCCACACGCATCACTGCAAAGGTAGAGATAACTGACTATGCTTTGAGGTTTCTGCATATCTCACTAGACCTCCTATACTGCTGCCCTGACAATGCATCATATTTGGAAAAGCAATTCACAAAAATTTCCAAGTTGAAAGCCTCTTCTTGACACTTCATTCACACAACCATTCAGAGATGGGCCTAGAGGCTAGAACAGTTAGAAATAAAATCTCTGGGTACCTTTCTGAAAAGGATTTGCAGTAATTTTGAGGGCACAGTTAGAAACCTAATTATCTCTGTGGGATGATTCAGATCCTTTAAAGGAAAGAAACCTGTCTAAATTCAGCAAAAAGAATGAGTACTTGTGGCACCTTAGAGACTAAAATTTATTTGGGCATAAGCTTTCGTGGGCTAAAACCCACTTCATAGCCCACGAAAGTTTATACCCAAATAAATTTTAGTCTCTAAGGTGCCACAAGTACTCCTCGTTCTTTTTGCTGATACAGACTAACACGGCTACCACTCTCAAACCTGTCTAAATTCAGTGTAAGCATTTCTAATGGCAGTAGTACCTCGGCACCAGATTCGTTTTCTCAACATGGCTTACTGCAATGCAACATACGTGGAAACGTGAATTATATTTAATGTACAAATTGCAGTTAGTTCTTTTGTGCCCTATTCAAGAGATTGTGAATTTCTTCCTTATCCTAAGCTAGAGAAACACCCTATATTTGACATGCACTGCAGATTTCTAAACACTAAACTGATGGAAATATATTTGTGTCTAATTTACCAGGATGTTCTTAAGATGCATATCAGATATTTAATGAAAAATCGGTTCCTTACTTGTGTTACTAACATCAAAAATCAAAACCACAATTCTATACATCTTAAACTTTGTAAAAATCTTTCACAAGACAAATATATGGAGATCTGAAATTACTTAATGGGGTCCATTCAAAACCTGTTTTTTCCATCATTTATTGGCAAATTAAGAGAAATCCTGTCATGATTATACAACACTACTGAATTTGAAGGCAATAGTCCAACATTAAAAAATAAAATACATGAATTAATAAATAGATCCAAATCCAAACCAAAACTCTGGATCCAAATGACTCCTACCTTTTTTTTTGACAAGGAAGAGGTGAGATTTGAACTCAGATATAGTCTTTACAAGTAGGCCCCAATATTTCTAAATTGGTCTATATCAGGATGTCCCTGGAACTTTGGGTTATTTGCTATTCAGATATTAATCTTTATTTAGGGTTAAAATTTTTATTAAATGTGTCAGATTTATCAGTGGTCTTCCATTAGGATCCTGTTATGTATGATGAGCCTTTTTCAGGTAACCACTTAAGTGGGTGCTGGAAGTCAGTGAGATGTATGCTTGTTCTGAAGTGGTTTCCTGAATCTGTGCCTGGTACTGAAAAAAACTGGAAAGCAGCAGGAGTAAAGGTAAACTCAGATGAATCTTATTATCCATCCACAGCCAAAAGATGATCAGTGTGTGTTTATTTTTGTTAGTATTGCCTAAGTATTTAAGAAACAGAGTAACTCATGAGGAGAATCCACTTGTTTCCTTAATAATTGCTCAAGTATTCTCCCAGTAGCGAGTGGCCTCATCAGATTCCAGAAAAGCCACTTGCCATAAGCTGCTGTCCTGCACACTTGTGGCCAGTTGAAAACTAAAAAAGAATTTGCTACAATGTATCACCCATGAACTTGAATAGGAATATTGAAACTTACATGGAATGTAGTTTAGCACATATGAACATACTGAGGCAAAATTAACTCTTTTCTTATTAAATTCACACACTATAAAAAGCACACACCTAAGAACTGCAATGAATATTGTTGAATTCCCCTCCCCTGGATGTTTCAAAAAAAGGACAGAGTCCCCTCACATGGGGCTTATACATAGAACAGGAGTTGTACAGGAAGGGTCTACTCCCATTACATTGAATTTTTATACCACGTTTTTAAATAAAGAAATATAAATGGTTAAGGAGAGGCACCACTTTCTCTGCTTGAAGAGCACTGTAGTCCCTAGGTCTTTCAATCCGCTGTCGGAATAAACCCATGACTTAGACTGGGGTAGTCAATCATTTTTTGTCAAGGTCCAAATGTCTTGATCAAGGTATAGTAAAGGTCCAGACTCCAGAGAACATAATAGTAATAAAAAAAATGATGATACTAAATAAATAAATAAAAAGATTTCTGGGTCCATTCAAAAGCATCTGATGGTCCGGGTTTGGTCCACGGTCTGCCTATTGACTACCCCTGACTTAGGCTCTGTAATATATTCATATCTGGGCTAGGAAATCATAAACCAGGTTTGAGTTTGGGGTGAGGGGGCAAACTATGGCATTCCACAGGTTTTCCACTGGACAATAGATCATTTTTTGTAGTGGAAAATGGAAGGATTTTTCACTCAGACTGTCCTATTTCAGAAAATGTTCTGACACATGCATTGTCTATAACTACTACAATTTAAGGCTTAGCCCTAAATTTCCTGACGTTTATCAATTTCTCCAGACGTTCTTTGCATGTGCATTTCCAGCAATTCTTCAATGCCCTGTTTTCATTTGCATAGTTCTCTGTGCTAATAGAACAAGAATTCAGCCAAGCTTTAAACTGCATATTAGTTCTCCTTAAAATATGCATCATTCCCTCACAGTAGCCCATTAAGCACAGTAAAATCCATATTTGCTTGACAGATGGTAACATTCCTTTGGAATCGTTCTATTCTGTCCTGCCAATGCACTTACCAGGCTCAGGTTGATCCAAGCAATAAAAATCCTTATGAGGGAAATGTGTTGCTAGTCTCAGACCAGTGCCCAGTGGACACGTGCACATTACAAAAAACTATCCCCACAGTTAGTACCTTGTTAGCAGCCAAGGACTGAAGTGGGAGAGAGAGTGAGTGAGCTGCAGAGGTACAATTCTTACTGCTCAAATGCCTGGTCCTAAGCCCATTGAAGCTGATTTCAATGGGCTTTGGATTAGGTCCTAGAAGAGTTTCTTTCTAGCCGTACTAGCAGCATTAAGTTCCAATGCACCAGCTGGGCCACAGAGACTGAGACAAAAGTAAGCTCATTTCAACTTATTCAAAATTTCACAGCTAAGAGTTGGAAGCACGTGAAGGAAGTAGGGGAAGTCTACAGTGTCCCTGCTGCAACTGTTCTGCAATCAGAGCACCACAAGGGGCCAGGCCCCCACACCCAACACACTCAATAGAATGTTGGCCCCTGGCTGGTAGTGCTGCTGCTGTGATCTCAGAGGAAGCATGATGCCAAGCCGGCGAGTCTCCTCCCCCTGCCCATAGACAATGGCAACCACTGGGGAGCATGCTGCTTCTGCTGACAGGGGCAGCACTGTCTCTTCGGAGCTCCCCACACACTGCTGAAGACTCAGAGCTGGCTCTGAGGATGCTGTGCGGGAGGAGGGATGCTGAGGACTTGGCCTTGAGATGCCATGGGGAAGGGAGATATTGAGGAGCTAGCTCTGGGGGTGCCGGTCCCAGGAAGAGGGCAGTGATGGCATGGAGAACAGCATTGCCACTGCCAGGCCTTATTTACTGTGCAGGTCCCACCCAGGAGCTCAAACTCCGCTGCTGAAGCCAATACTGTTTGGTACAATTTTGGGAAATATTTGGTCCATTTTTTAGACTTCACCCAATTCCTCCCTGCTAGAGATCCCCAAGTGGCGGCACTGTCTGTGATAGAAGACTCAAGTCCCAGCAGTTAAAGGGTTTTCATGAGCACCAAACCCAGTAAAGCTTTGGTGAAGGCAGTAGGTGCATCTATTCACCACACACGAGACCTTCAGCTTTGTACCTAAATCCAAGACAGTCCAGATGTATTTAGCTGTAAAACATCACGGAAAGAACTGAAGTCATTTTTGAGTTTCAAGCGCACAACGAAAACTTCACTGGTGGGTCTGTCTTTTTAAACCCTTTGTCACTGACACAGCCAGAGAGATATTGTGATTAAATCATAGGGAGGCAAAAGGAAGCCCCATTTGGAAGAGGATCTTTACACCTTGAACATTGTGGAGCTGTTTTGTTGGTCTATTTTTTAATAGCTAGGCTGCAAAAAACACAGAAATGGAGAGAGGCTATTTTCCATTTTTAATGGAAGTGAATTTGGTGACAAACACCACTGCCTGGGGCAGGCTGCGCAGTCTTTCTAAAAACAGTGAGAAAATCTTCATTTCTGCACTGTGAACATCTGCCATTAGCTTAGTCCAAGCAGGAGCTGCCAGCTGAGAAGTGCTTTTGTGATAAGAACAAATCACTATTCATTGGTCACCTACATGTTAGTAGCCAGGATTTAACCTTGAGGCATCAGAATTCAGAGGCCATTGCATCAGTTCTTGCCCTAGCACAATAAAGGAAATGATAATGGAATTGGTGAAAGCCTTGAACATTTGTGGCTGTAGGCTTCCAGTATCCTCATTGTCACATTTACAGGCTTCCCGAATGAATTTTACAGGAATCCAGCATCCAATACACCAGCCCGGAATCATTAAACAAAATAACTCTCTGCCATGGACTATATACAACAATCAGAGAATTTGTACACCAAGCTGACAACTTTATCCCCCAAGGAATGTGTCCTTTCCCAATTTTGGGGGATTGCCTAACATGCCACATGAAACAGCGTAAGAAACTCTGCAATTTGCTGATGGTAGCTTAGGTTCCGATTTATCACCACAGTATCTGAGTGCCTCACATTCTTCAATGTATTTATCCTCACAACTTCCATGTGAGTTAAGGCAATGCTACCATCCCTATTGTACAGATGAGGAAACGGAGGCCTGGAGAGACTGAGTGACATGCCCAGGAGCACACAGGGAGTCTGTGGCAAAGCAGGTGGTTGAACCCAACTCTATCTTGTCCCAGGCTAGTGCCTGAACCACTGCATCATGCTTCCACTACTCTGTGGACCCTTGTGTTATTGCAGAGCACTGATGAATTCATCAAGGCTTCACGTGAGAGCAGGGGTCCCCCTACATGCTGCTGTTTGCAGGGTCTAGTCCCCATTTTTTTCCTATGTTCTCTACATCCAAGTACAGAACAGCAACAAACAGAAGATCCTGCTTCCACTGAAGCCAGAGGGACCTTCATCACTGGTTTCAGTGGGAACAAGCAGGATTTCAGGTACCTAAAGATTATTGAACAGCAGTTATGCTAAGCCATTGGAGGTTTTCATTTATCTTCCTCTATATACATTTAACAAGAGGCTATTACAAGCAAGAATGCATGAAGTAGGAAAGAACACATATGCCACCATGTGGACAAGTGAAGTAGCAAGACAACCACAACATAGATCAGAGGCTATAAAGAAATCTTAATATTAAAATAAATATCTGGTGTCTCTGCAACCACAAGCAAGAGGAATCATTGTATCTAAAGACAGTTTGACGCACAGCTGGGCTCAATGGCAGCAGCAGTGGAGTAACAGCCCATTTTCCAGACAAAGCCTTTGGATATATTAGGATCTGACTGTGAAATGTGACAGTTCGTATACCAGATCTGAAAATCTCTGCAAAATATTTTTTCACAATTTTTAAACAAATTTTCTGCAATGAGATATTTTATAGGAACCAGAATAGAAGTTTAAAGGAAATATATGCCCCAAGGCATCGCTTATTTCCAAGAGCAGTGTAGATGTTGCTAGGGTTAAAAAATACTCATTTTGAAAGCAGCCCCATGTTATAGGTCTAGAGCTTTGTCTCCACACAAATTTGCAAACTGGTTTAACTTAAACTGCTAAGAAATCCTGTGTTGACCCTTTTTGATCTAAGAGTGGCTTATTTCTATTTAATCTAAGCCTGTTCCTAAATGATTAAATCTATTCTGGTTTATCTTTAAACAGGTATGGAAGTGTCCACACAGCCTTTTGTAGCTGTTGAACTAGTTCAGTTTAAAAAACACACCTTAAGTTAAACAGGTGCAGCTTTCACAGACATACCATGGACAAGCCAAGACAAATGATTATGCTTTTAAGTGAATAAAAGGTGTCCCCTTACACTGCTTGGAAGCTCACAAAGAACTCTGAACGCCATCTCCTCGTTTTAATAATCCCTGCCACGTGAAATAAGAAAGACTTTGTTCAGGTACTTATCTTTACCCATAGGGAATGATTCTACCTTACCTGATGAAAAAGTCGCTTCTTTTTGCCAATTTCATCCAGAGGAAAAGCTGGCTGTGGAAGCAATCAGTAACTACCTCACCACCACTGTGATCAGCCAGCCCAAGCCTCATTAATGCAAATAGCTACAGGTGTGGTAATAAGCAGTCAATGAGAGTGGGGGGTCCAGGGAGTGCAGGCTGAATCAGGATTTCTTCTCACAACTTTACACAGGCATCTCATTAGCAGGGCTCCTACTTCCCAAAAGTGAGGACCTGCTCTAAGGAAGCAACCCCACTTGACATGAGGCACCCATGTAACACTGGGAGAGGAAGACATAGATTCTGCCTGCATGCCAGGGATCAGATCCTCAGCTGGTATAAATTAGTGTAAAACCAATGAACTCAATGAAGTTGTGCTGCTTTATACTAGCTGAAGATCTGTCCCAGGATTCCGGAAAGCTGAAATCCATGGTTATTTTCCTTTTACTAAGAAAGGTTTTATTTTGTGCTCCTCCAATCAATCTCTCTTCTCCATGTACCAAGCTCACTCCATTGGTGACAAGGGGCTTACTACCTTCATGCTACCAATACATTTCTTAAAACAAAATTCTATGATATGGATCACACTCAGTGGAGGACTGTGCAGCTCACTGCAATACATACTGATTCATTCACAAGGGGAAGCACATTATCCTATTATCATTGGCGATAACATTTTAACAACTTAAAAAAAAAAACGCCCAGAATCCTTAAGTCAAGACATATAATTTGAGAGTGGTCAGGCCTGGCTATCTTACAATTTAAACTATTCACATATGGTTTCATGATTAATGTTATCTTTGCTGTGTTTTATCACTGACTTTCTTCTCCCACAAGTAGAATTATACTACTGGCTAATCTCTATTTAAGATATTAGGATTGATAAGGGAACTCAATGTCCTTTTACCAAAAATACCTCAAACCAGCTATCACTAAAATAGACTAGACAAGGGCATTTTCTCATTCACACAGTCTGTATCATTGGATGATAGATTGCATTTATGCTGAATTATTTTAAATCTATTTGAAGCATCGTCTTTTGTTGCTAGAGATCTCACAAAACACAAAGTTGTTTGTACTGTTGCTGTAGCCATGTTGGTACCAGTATATTAAAGAGACAAGGTAGTCTAGGTAATCTCTTTTATTCGACCAACTTTGGTTGGTGACAGATAGCTTTTGAGCTACACAGAGCTCTTCTTCAGGTCTCAAGAAGAGGAAGAGTTGTGTAGCTCAAAAGCTTGTCTCATTCACCAACCAAAGTTGGACCAATAAAAGACATTACCTATCCCACCTTGTCTCTTTAAAACAAGAAGTTGGGTTTTTTTTAATGTTACTCCAAAGTAAATTATACAGCATGGGGACCAAGGAACCAGAGTCTAGACTGGTGTCAATATAAGCAGTGTTTGGGGATTTTTTTAAATATATATATTTTTCAAGGCCTCTTCTCTCCCACCGGCTTCTCCAAGTCTATGTTAATTTAAAAGTAGCAACTCAGATACTCCATTTGTTGAATACAGACAAATGGAAACATTGGAGAGGAATGTCCTTTAAAAGGGATAAAGCTCTCTTACAACAAACTGCAGATACACATATTATCAATATTTTTCAGTGCTAGGTTCTTTGGTTATGATTATAGTAGTCATAATATGCACAGAACTCTCATCAGAGCAATTTAACCTGTTTACTTTGTAGGAAAAAATAAAACTAGACAGATAATTATATTAAAATGCTTTAGCAGCAGTTGCATATGCAAATAACTACAAGATCAGGTGGTAATTATGGATAAGAAAAGATCAGTAGAAGTGAAGATTCTCTGTAAACTAGAGCTTGGCAAGCAATAAAAAAAACTTATGAAAATGTTTGAATTTGTAAATTAGTACTTTTGATGTGTTTACACTACTTTCATGTTGGCTTTCCATACAGTTTTCAACTGAGTTGTATTAACATCAACACTCTCACAGATGAATTTTAAGTTTGCATATTAAAATAGCCCCTGAAATCAATTTTGTAACTTGCTTCACATTTGAAGCCTGATGAGTTACGCTCTTCCATTCAAAGAACAGAAACAATATCATGCCCTTCATTCATGTGACCAGTCTCAACTAAATAGCAGAGCTTGTTGGAAAGCTCTAGAGTTGGAAAGTTGAAATTTACTTGTGGGCATACTCAAAATGGAAAAAGTATAACAAATTGAATTGTCACTTTATTCATTCAGCTTTAGTGTAATATAAGTCTGAACATTCTGCATATTATAAATAGGAAGATGAAGCAATTATTTGTTGGCTTATTAAATGTTTGTGAATCTTTATTCAGTAGTGATGAGTTTTACTACATAACTAGTATTGGATTTTAATAGATTCAGAGATATTAATATGCACCACTCCATAGAATACATGCCATTCCTCTGCATGATATCTCAGTCTCTGCATTACTCAGCTAAGGAAAGAGCCCTGGTAAGTTAATTAGACTCAACACTTTAAGGTTAGTGGGACTCTTAATAGGCTTAACCCTTTACCTTCATTCTATAATCTTCATTTAGATTTGTTTTGCACTACTGATCTGATTCAGGTTGTTTACAGTCAACTGAAGGACTGCCCAAGTCAGGGAGAAAAGAGAATAAACTAGGGTGAAAAGAAGACTTCAATACATAGCTGGAAAGCATTACTTCTATTTGTTCTCTGAAACCTCTAAATTTCCATATATAAGACAATGAGCCTTTCTAGTGCTAGATTAGAGGTGTACAGACATATTGGATTTTTTAAATTCACTTAGAGAATGAAAAACATTCCAACTGCTATTTTTAAAATCTTTGCCACAGGTGAGAAAATTTGAAATAATTTGTATAGTTTGATGTATTAGTGATGAAGCATAAATTATATTGACAAAACTTAAAAAAGACTAAATAGAATAAAGGCTATAAAATACAGATAGTAGAAATTGGTGATGGTGGAAATTGTGAAAAAAATTCAAAAAAATGAATAGCTCTCTTTTCTTTCCAGATTTCACTTCAGTTTTACAATGAAAAATTTAAAATCATAATGAATGGTAGTTTTGTTTTTAAAAAAGTGCATTTTGGTTTACTTCCCTCTGACTTTTTCATTTATAGTGTTAAGAGTATGTTATTACTGCTGCAAGTAGTTGGTTAAACACCATGATTATCAAGTTCTGTTGATTTTTTTGGACTCTAATGCAATTAACCATATATTAAAACATCTTCATTTATTAATCCTTTATAAACGGAACCTTAATACAGTACAAAATGTGACCAAAAGAAAGTTGCTATGACCTTAAATAAAAATCAATGTAAGAAATACATAGGTTCCCAAATGATCTTAGTTTCATGTTAGAGTAGATTATGCATGTATCCCACAATTCTACAAAGAAATGAAATTTAAAGAAACTGAAAACTAAGAATATTTAAGAATATTTACTCAGAGGCAGTCAATTCAAAACTATTTACTTCCTTACCCTACACCTGATTCTATTACCTCTCGCTGATTTATCTTTAAATAGCTTTTGCATGTTTGTTTTAAAATGCACTTTCTAAAAATACTCAGTTCCAAGCACTCTCATCCATTTCTATAAAGTACCTAATCTCAAAATGAGGAAACTAACTCAATCCAGTTCTACTATAAAGAACATTTTCATATTCCCTATGCACATAGATGGTCCTTAAAAGAAAGGTTGCAACTGACTTTTGTGCTGTTTCAAGCATTTAGTATTTCTAAAGCAGCATGTTAATATTTCAAGTCAAACATCAGCACACCTAGTACCCAAACACTAAAGTCCAAACATCTTGACACCTCAAGGAAAAGGGACAAACAGTGCATTTGACAAACCTGTGCATGTATCCTGAGCACTGAATTTGGGCAGATGTGTCTTATTAAGCCTGGATCCTAAAGCATAGTGTTTCCATTTTCTTTATAAAGATCCAACAAAAGTCAGGGGACTACTTTAGTTACAGAATAATCATCAGAGAGGGCACTCACCTGAGAGATTATTACTACACAGTGGTTCCCAAGGAAGGCAAATTCACCTTCCCCACAATCAACAATGGACTCTAGTTACTACAGGTTTCAGTGGTAGCTGAGTTACTCTGTATCAGCAAAAAAACTGAGGAGTCCTTTGTGGCACCTTAGAGACTAACAAATTAATTTGGGCATAAGTTTTCATGGGCTAGAACCCATCTGATGAAGTGCGTTCTAGCCCACGAAAACTTATGCCCAAAAAAATTTGTTAGTCTCTAAGGTGCCACAAAGGACTCCTCGGTTTTTTTTTTAGTTACTACAGCTATCAATCTGGTGTCTTTCATTGGTACTGCATTCACTTAAAACATTGTCCCTTTTTCTGAGCAGTATACAATGCAGGATCACTTAAAACATTGTCCCTTTTTCTGAGCAGTATACAATGAAGGATCAGGGCCTCCCCTCTCTTAAATCCATGTTTCATTCCTTTTGTAAAGTCACATATTTGGCATACTACAGGGGTTTAGAGTGTGATCACTTTGTCTGCCTCTCTAGTTTAAACATCTTGTAACCATCCTTTAAAATGTAACTTTTGGAAGGTGTGACGTTATGAGTGTGATATAATATCTCACTGAAAGATGACAGGGTCAGAAAGAGTTAATTAACTCATCGACTGACCTGACCCATGGGTGAACTTTAGAGACTGGCTAGGAAGATAGGTAAATGAATAGAGCTTTGAAATGCAAGTCTGCATTGTTAGAGATCTCAAGGGTAGATGTTTGCTCAGGTCTAGTGATGTAAGCAAACAAGTCTTGTCTATTGCTATAACTTTAATTCAAAGATCAAAAAAGAAATATTAACATTTATGATAATACTTGAGTGAAATAGTATTATTGTCTATATGTCTCTTTGAAGGTTGTGGTAACCTGTATCTGAACTGTTTAATGGATAAATTACCCTGTGCTACTTGCCAGGATGTTTGGAAGGAGAATTAAGCCTATTGTTTTCTCAGACTGAAAGGCTGCTGGAAATGTATAAGAACCTTGGGACATGATCCTACTTCATCTCAGATCTGCTTTGGGTTTCAAGAGGGGGAAACTTTAAGCCATAAGGATTGAGATCCCCAGTCACTGACTGGAGCCACCCTGAATATGGATATTGGACTATAACCTATGGATTATTTCTAAAAGGACTTTTGGCAAATACAAGATCACCTCTGCTATGTATCTGAACCTCAAGAATTGAATTCAAATCTGTATGTATATTGATCTTTTAACCAACACACTTTCTCTTTTCTTTTTAATAAATTTTAGCTTAGTTAATAAGAATTGACTATAGTGTGTATTTTGGGTAAGATCTAAGTTATAATTGAACCTGGGTATGTGGCTGATCCTTTGGGATTGGAAGAACCTTTTATTTTATATGATGAGATAAGATTTTCAGTAATCATCATCACATCTGACAGGTGTGTTTGGATGGAGACCTGAGGCTGGGTACTTTAAGGGAACTGCATTGTTTGGATTTCTAAGTAACCAGTGAGGTACTATAGAAGCTGTTTGGTGCTGGCTTGGTAAATCTAAGTATTGGAATAACCACCAGCTTTTGGGGTTTGTCTGCCCTGTTTTGTTTGCAGTTCACCCTGACTGAGTGACCTCAGCTGTCTCCCATGGGCAGCACCGTCACAGAAGGGTCTTCTGTGTTTGCCACAATAGGCGAGAGAACATAGTAACAGCTATCTAATACTCCACTGAGAAGCTTAAAACATCAGAACCTGAACCCACATATCCTTTTCATAGGGAACTTTCATTGATTTCAGCTTTAAGACCCCCATCCTGCCAACTGAATCACTTATGCCTGCTCAGAACTAGATTGAAGTTAATTGAAACTGCATGTAGCTCATTGCAATATTGGAGCCTTAATAAATTTGTTAATCTCAACCTGTGGAGAGAAAGGGATATCTTAGATATGAACACTATCTCAAGTAATTTTTTTTTTTTTTTTTACTATTTTCACTCTAAAAACTCTCAAGGTCCCTGGTAGTGCCGGAGAAGAAAGTTGCTTTAAACTCTGGACTTCACAATGAGTTCTAGCCTTTGAGAGTTTTGTATTGAGTTAGGAGATTAAAAAACCCTACTTTCCTATTTCCTGGACTGCCAAACTACTGTAAAATTAAACAGGCTCCTGAGCATAAATATAAATAAAACCCTTGTCTTTTACTACAGACTATCATCAAGCCTAGAGTATTTGTGGTCAAGTGCTACATAGGAAGACAGGAAATCTTGATAATATCACATCAGAGTTTCTCTATTACCTCTGCTTAAGTCACTTAGGGCCCAAGGATCCATGTTTCAGAGGTTTAGAACACCACAAACTGCAACTGAAATAAATAGGAGCCACTCCCTTAAACATTCTCTGACCTCAGAGTCAAACTAGGCCCTCCCCTCCTAATTCACCTCTTCAGTCACACCTGTGCAGCCCCATTGTCTGTGGCTTCTTGGCAGGGTCGGCTCCAGGCACCAGCCCTCCAAGCGTGTGCTTGGGGCAGCACCTGGAGGGGAGCGGCGCTCACCCGGGGAGAGCGGGGCCCCGGCCGGGCTCACCGCCCTCCTCCCGGTGCTCCGGCCGGTCGGGGAGAGCGGGGCCGTGGCCGCGCTCCCCGCCGGGGGGCGGCAGAACCCTTTTTTGCCTGGGGCAGCAAAAAAACCAGAGCTGGCCCTGCTTCTTGGCACAGATGTATGAGATTAGAAGAATTCCACGCATGATGCAAGAGGAGAACTAGAGTACAGCTCCCTCTCCCACTTTCTGTTGGCTGTTCAGGGCTAACAAATAAAAACAAAACAGCTAATGTGAGCAGATATGTCCCTGAAAAGTGAGCAAGTAAAAAATTGCCCCTTCTTACCTGACAAATCTTTTCTTTGTATGTGTTCAGAGTGGAACTGCACTTCAGGGGGTAGAAAAAGCTTAGCTGTTTTGAGATAACAAAATGCAGCAACTATCCACACACTCTAAATGTGCAAAATCCACTGCCAGGAGTCACAAGTATCAGGACAGATAATTTTGGTTAAAGTGGGCCAGCTACTCAGTCTCTGATTTACCCAGGTACATCCATAACAGGTTTAAAAATGCCACAGCAATAGCAACAATGGAATTTAATAGATATTTGAAAATTATGACTTTTTCCATCTTCTGGATAAGGTCAACTCAATCAAGAGTCATATTTCTCTGAAAGAGCAGCTAGCCTATCATGCAATATACTGTATCACTGCAATCAGAGCACAGGCATATGATTCTATCATCATTCTCAGAACATTTGCTTAATGTAAAAAACACTCAAGTTGTTCAATGAACTCAAGGAAATGGAGTATCTTGGGATCTCACGTTATAATGAAAATGAATGTCCCAGTATTGCTTTACTAGTTTAATCCACAGTAGAACGCCAATATGCAACTAGACAGAGATGTAATGCAATTTTGAGAGGGGTAAATCCATCTGGAACGTTACACTTCACTATGAATTATGCATGATCACTGCATTTTACTGTATTTCAACAAGAAAGATTGTTATGCAAAATACTAGGAAGTCATAAAGGAAAATTATTATACATAGCATGAAGTTCATAAGCTGAATCCCTGCTGTAGAACTCCATCAGGTTTTAGAGGCATTAAAATGCTGAAAGCAAAGCAGTATGCTTCACTGCCACTCCCTGACCAGCAGGGCCGGCTCCAGCTTTTCTGCCGCCCCAAGCGGCCAAAAATAAAATAAAATAAAAAAAAAGTGACAGCATTTCGGCAGCAGCTCATCTGCTCCGCTGCTTCTGCGGCAGTTCGGGAGCTGGTCCTCCCTCTCTTCCTCTTCGGCGGCAGCTCAAAGAGGAAGAGAGGGAATGGGGGACCCGCTGCCAAATTTCTGCTGAAGACCCGGACGTCCCACCCCGATACCGGACGTATTGCCGCCCCAAGCACCTGCTTGCTACGCTGGTGCCTGGAGCCGTCCCTGCATACCAACAACTAGTAGACCCCAATCTCTCTGCTCCTCCTTGTCATGCTTCAGCAGTGCCCCTCCCTTGGGAAGCTGAAATGCCTTCTGCTCCTAGCTTGAGAGCCAAGAAGAGCACTTCATAGTGCCTAGAGCTTGACTGTGAGCCAAAGGCCAGTAGCAAACAGAAAGGTGCCACAGTCCATAAGAACGAGTGATTAAAGGGAGAGAAGGGGAAAACTGAGGAGTGAGAGAGAAGGGGGAGGTGGGAAAGCAGGTGAAGAAGGAAAGCATGATGGAGAAAGACACCCTACCTTGAGGTACAACTCTCTATAACCTCTTTTGTCTCTCAAACTGCTGTGCTTCTAGAATTCCCTGTATTTGCCCAGAGCCTGAGTTGAATTTAGCCCTGCCATTTTACTCCACCAGATACACCTGTGAGGTGGTCCAAGGGTACATCTACACAGCAAAAAAAGGACAGTGAGTCTTAGGGCAGGTCTTCACTACGGGGGGGGGGGGGGGGGGGGGGTGTCGATTTAAGATACGCAAACTCAGCTACGCGAATAGCGTAGCTGAATTCAACCTATCGGAGCCAACTTACCCCGCTGTGAGGACGGCGGCAAAATCGACCTCCGCGGCTCCCCGTCGACAGCGCTTACTCCCACCTCCACTGCTGGAGTAAGAGTGTCGATTCGGGGATCGATTGTCGCGTCCCGACGAGACGCGATAATTCGATCCCCGAGCAATTGATTTATACCCGCCGATTCAGGCGGGTAGTATAGACCTAGCCTTAGAGCCCAGGGTAACTGATTCGGGCTCACAGGGCTGGCACTGTGGGGGACAAAATAGCAGTGTAGGCTCTGAGACTCTCCTCCCTCACCAGGTTTCACAGGCTGGGCTCTGGCCCAAGTCCAAACATTTGCTGTTTTTAGCCCTGAAGTGCAGCTCCATGAGCCTGAGTCAGTCAACCTGAGTGCTGAAACTTGCTGCCACAGGCCTGTTTTTGCTGTGTAGATGTACCCTGAGAGGGAATTAACTGGACCTTGCCACAGCCCTTTGTAATGGTCATAACTATAAAGGGAAGGGTAATAGCTGTCCTGTGTACAGTACTATAAAATCCCTCCTGGCCAGAGACTCCAAAATCCTTTTCCCTGTAAAGGGTTAAGAAGCTCAGGTAACCTGGCTGGCATCTGACCTAAAGGACCAATAAGGGGACAAGATACTTTCAAATCTTGGGGGGGGAAGGCTTTTGTTTGTGTTCTTTGTTTGGGAGTGTGTTCGTTCTCAGGACTGAGAGGGACCAGACATCAATCCAGGTTCTCCACATCTTTCTAAACAAGTCTCTCCTATTTCAAACTTGTAAGTAAATAGCCAGGCAAGGCGTGTTAGTTTTCCTTTGTTTTTCTCAACTTGTAAATGTACCTTTTACTAGAGTGTTTATCTTTGTTTGCTGTACTTTGAACCTGAGACTAGAGGGGAGTCCTCTGAGCTCTTTAAGTTTGATTACCCTGTAAGGTTAATTTCCATACTGATTTTACAGAGATGATTTTTACCTTTTTCTTTAATTAAAAGCCTTCTTTTTAAGAACCTGATTGATTTTTCCTTGTTTTTAGATCCAAGGGGGTTGGATCTGTATTCACCAGGAGTTGGTGAAAGGAAGGAGGGGGGATGGTTAATTTCTCCTTGTTTTAAGATCCAAGGGGTTTGGATCTGTATTCACCAGGAGTTGGTGAAAGGAAGGAGGGGGGATGGTTAATTTCTCCTTGTTTTAAGATCCAAGGGGTTTGGATCTGTATTCACCAGGAAATTGGTGAAAGGTTTTTCTCAGTGCTTCCCAGGGTGGGAATCTAGAATTGGGAAATGGTGGCAGCGGAACCAGAGCTAAGCTGGTAGTTAAGCTTAGAAGTTTTCATGCAGGCCCCTACATTTGTACCCTAAAGTTCAAAGTGGGGATCCAGCCTTGACAGTAATACAATGTGAGGCCTATCACCTGCTGTTTTGTTCCTCATTCCCTCTGCCAGCAGTGATCTTCCAAGTGTATTTCCTTTTGTTAGGGCTTGGCAAGACTGGAGCTTATTGTCTGATCCTAATTGAGTCTTCTGCAAACACACAAAGTGTGGACTTTTCTGAGCTTAGCTCTGAACTGGGAAAATAATGAAAGGTTTGCTAAAACAGAATCCTGCATGCATCAATTGCGCAACAAAGCCCAGTCTCAAAGGGAGGAGCGTCTTTTCAAGAGCTCCAAATGCTGACTGCCAATAACTAAGGCATTTAACTTTGTAGTTATCCTTGTGACCAAAAAGGCTACTTTCATCAAGATTCACGCAACTGGCTTAAATACCAATGGTGATTTCCTAAATCACTTGTCTAGAGTCCTTGACAACTGAAATTTCTGCTACTTGCACCCTCATGCTACCAATCTTAATTGCCTCCATAATAAAAGTATCAGAGGTTCACCAGAGTAACTGTTGATCAGATATTAAACTTCCTCCAGGACATAGCAAATGGAATGACGGACAAATCAAATGAATAACGACAAACGGGAATAACTGACTAGGTGGTAGTAACTCACAAATTGAATATAAATCAGCAATTGTGAAAAGGCCGCAATGATTCTGGGGTGTTTTAACAGGAGTTGGATGCAAGACACGGGAGGTAATTGGCCTGCTTTATTGGGCACTGGTGAGACCTCAGCTGGAGTACTGTGTCTAGTCCTAGTGCCACACTTTAGGAAAGATGTGGACAAATTGGAGAAAGGCCAGAGGAGAGCAACAAAGAGGTCAGGTTTTTCTAAACCTTTTATCATATGAGCAAAAGTCAAAAAAATGTGGGCATGTTTAGTCTTGTGAAATTAAGTTGTGGGGGAGGAGTAGTGAGACCTAATTAGTCTTCAAGTATGTTAAGGGCTGTTATAAAGAGAATAGTGATCAATTGTTCTCCACATCTACTGATGGCGGAACAAGAAATAACCAGCTTAGTCTGCAGTAAGGAAGATTTAGGATAGATATTAGGAAAAACTTTCTAATTATAATGATAGTTAAGATCTGGAACAGGCTTCCAAGGGAGGCTGTGGACTCCCCATCACTGGAGGTTTTTAAAAACAGGGTGGACAAACATCTGTTAGGGATGATCTAGGTTTACTTAGTCCTGCCCCAGCACAGAAGGCTGGACTTGACTTCTCAAGGTCCCTTCCAGCCCTACATTTTTATGATTCTATGAATATATTCTCAGCTCAAGACCACATTTGAACTATAAGAAACAGCTCTTCCCCTCATTTGATATAACTGAAATGAAGCAAGCTATAAGATTATCTGACAGTGCTGAGTTCTGTCAGCTTCTACTTACAAAGCAAAACACAACACTGCCAGTTTGCCTAGCGCTCTGAGGGGCTGATGGACGTGAAGGGTGAGGGTGGAAGGGCTGGGGGCTGTTTATGTGGTGATAATGGTGGGGACGTGGATTGAATTGGAGCTTAGCACCTCTGCACCATGTCAACAAAACTTGAAGGGCTCACCCCAGTGCTGTGGCCTCATTTCATGCACCAGTGCCAGGGATAATGGTGTTTCTGCAGATAGAGGGCTCCCTACTGGACTGCCAAGGAAGCCAAGGCAGCAATGCCAGGTTGAGCCCTTCAGAAGCTGATTTATCAGTAAAGGAAGAAAAAAAGTAAGTAGAAAAGACCTCAGATCTGATGAACAATAAGAACACAGCAACTTTCTGCTTTGCTCCTTTCTCTGCCACCCTTAGCCACACCCAGCTCGAACTCCATTCACTCCCATGCCCTCTTCTTTCATGTCCCCATACTTCCAGCCCCTATAGCTCTGCCCCTCAATTGACAGGCCCTTTCTCCTGGTCACAAAGTATCATAAAGAGGTGAGAAGGAGGAGCTTAAATGGTTGCTCCTTAGTGGCAAATTCTCAGCTGATGTAAATTGCAACTGCTGGATTAAGGACAGTAGAGCTATGCCAATTTACACCAGTGGATCTGCCCCATAACTTTCAGCTGTTATATTGGCAGGATCTGCACTTGCCCAACATTAACTAAGTTTATTGCTTAAGTCTGGAATGTCAACATGGGCTTATTGGTACCTATGATGTCAAATATTTTTCCCCTTTCATAACAAAATTTCAATAAAGCAGCTTGGAAAAGTTCTAAAATGCAGAAATATTAAATTTATTCATACATCATAGCAGGAATACCAATGGTAAGACATCTTGCATTACATTCTCCCCTCTTTAAAAAACACAATATACTGTTCTCCACAATAAGTTACATAAAAGCAAATTTTATGTACATATAAAAAAAGATCAGTGAATAGCACTATTTTACACAGCATATTTTGCATTCAGAAGTCACATATTTTAATCTCTACTTGCCCTTAAGTGTTTGAAACTAAAACAGATTTAAAAAAAAATCCAAAATTAGTTGATTTAGTGAGTGGTTTTCAACTAATTTCTAAATTTGTGGAGACTGCAGATGCAACTCTCCCACACTCCCCACTAAATTAGTGAATCTTAACATTCACCTGAAAACAAAGGATATTAAAAATGGTGAATCTAATCATACCCTACAAAGCAACAGAAGACAAGTAACCCGCTTTTATTTAAATTGCTTGTCTTTGTACATCCTGAAATATGCAAGAGGAATTTTTTTTGGCCCGTAGCTAGGATAAGCAAATGGTACATGTCCAGCTTACTTTTGCATTGATATCAAACAATATTAACTATTCTAGAATTCCCCTTTAAGAGATTTTCATACGTCCCTTTTTCCTATAAATTCTTCTCTAATGTGAATTATATGGATAGCTGTTAATACAGTGAATTTAATTAAATTATTGCCATGAAATCAGCAACCTAATTAACATACTAATTAAGCTCTTGTGTACATTTTCCCAATGAGTTTCATGGTCATGTGTGTTTAGTTTTTATCCTGGAATGTGTAAGTATGGTATCTAAAGTTACAGTGTAATGAGCAAGACAGAGTGTAACAATACTTGGCAGACAAGACAAAATATTGTCCATTAATGCAATCCTTACCTTACAATAATGCAAATATGAAAAAAAATTTATCAGAGGTGAAAGAGTGTTTGGTCATACATTCTGCTGCTATATTTGTCCATAAAGTTAATACTGTAGAACCTTTCATTGAAAAAATTACTTTCAAAAGTTATCTCAGGTGCCTGAACTGGTGAGATATGTAGGTAACAGAATACCAGACAAAAGTTAAAAACTCTTCTTCACTGAAAGAGGCACTGAATTTGTAAGCTGAATTAAGGCTGTAGAATGATGCTGGTTCATTGTGAGTTTAAAGTCTTCGGTCTTGCATTAAAAATCCTTTTAATCTATTGCTTCACTGTTAGTCCTATAGGCCTGTTTACGGAGATGGGTCTCAATCTCCTCCCTGAAGACCAGCATTCCAAGGTGCGAGTGAGATGCTTCATTCATGGCTTTAGACTGGATACACATGCGATATTGCTCTGGAGTCAGCTCATCAACACAATGCTTCTCATGCCAGAGGTGAAACAGGCCTGGGACTGGGGTCCGGATCACAATAAGGTCTCCGTGCAAGTACTTTCTGTAAAGGTGAACATCCTCTCCACCCCAGCCTTTCACTTCCAAGTCAAACCCCCCTATAGTAGCACAAACAGACACATCGGACAACATTAGTTTTGCAGAATGAAAAATGAGCTTTAACATAAACCACCATTCTACCACATTCTGCAGATATTTTCCACTTAAAATATCACTTAATGACACTTACAGCAAATACCAACAGCACATGCCATATTAGTGGAGTAACTCAAAACACGCAATGCTGTTTGGCAGTGGAAACTGGCTTTCACCATGGGACACTGATTTCTGGCATCACACAGGTTATAGCAAGACTTCGAAATGGAATAATGTGGTCCATTCACATTGTGCATAAAATCGGTGATAGTTAAGGCTACGATTTTGTCAGACGTCATGGAAGTCATGGGTTCCATGACTTCCAAAGACCTCTAACTTCAGCCCCAGCAGCTGGGAGCTGCAGGGTCCCGCCACCTCCCACAGCGTCAGGGAGCTGTGTGGTACCCCCACTGCCTGAGTTAGCAGAGCCCCTAAGCTCTGAGCTGCTGCAGGCAATGGGGAACCCCTGCAGCTCCCTGGCCGCTGCGGCAGGGGACCCCTGCAGCTCTGAGCCCCCATCGATGGTGGGGGCTCCCAGAACTCCCAGCCACCCCACAGCTGCCCAGCCCCTTCCTATTTTATCATGGATATTTTTAGAAAAGTCAGGGACAGGTCTGCAGTGAACTTCTTTGTTGCCCATGACCTGTCCCTGACTTTTACTAAAAATATCCATGACAAAATCTTAGCCTTAGTGATAGTATCTGTGACAACTACTGCAGTTCTCATGAATATGAATAATGGGTAAGTGTTTTCTAATTTTAGAAACTGCAAATAAGGTGATCAAGCATCGTGTGATCATCCAACTCTATGGACCACAAGTGCCCCAGGCACCACAGTTTGAGAAACTCTTGATTAAAAGAAGTCCATGCAGCCATGTTTCTAGCCAAAAGCATAGTAGAAGTTATGCTGATATGCAGATGAAAAAAGCTAGGATTATGTATTGTGTATCATCTAATATACCACAAACATAAAGCAATAGGATTGTTACTAGAAATCAGTTTTTTTTTTTTTTAATATATTACTTCAGTTTCAAAACAGCCTTCCTCTTGGTGTCAGCCATAATTGATTGATTGTGGTAAGTTACCTAGAAAATCTTGCACTTGCCCTCAGATGCTTTTATTTTATTTTTATATATAAAAAAAATTATGTTTTGAAACTGAAGTAATCAATCCTCGCTAAGTTCTAATGTTGAACCACAAGAGGGTGCCAAAGTATATTTCAAAACTTTAAATAATCACAATACTCATGTCAACATTTAATACTTAAAAGTGCGCTTATTAAAAGGAAAGGATAGCATTTTTAAAAACAGATTAACATGTACTACAAATTTCAAAAGCTTGGTGAATTCACTGTCAAACTAATACATTCGCAAGTAGTAAGATATTTTACTTTATGTTCTTTAACGCTATTAATGTAATGCTATTGATACTTAAATTGTTAAACCAAGACTTTAACAGTCTAAAACTATAAGTCAAACCTAACAAGCAGAAACTTTGACTGGGGAACTCAGGAAATGAAATAAGATAAATTAACATTTTACCTTCTTGAAATCACAGAAGAAAATAGTAATAGATGAGCTTTTGAATTCCCCTCACCAAAATTCGCAAAAAACACTTATGTAAATTCATCTTACCAACAGTCAGGAAATCTGTCCGATATTGACACGTCATTCCAAAGCCAAAATCCCGCCAGAAGCCAGAATCCTTTTTGTGTACCTACAATTTTAAAATGAACATTTTAGCTTTTCCCCCTTATACAAGACAGCTTGAAGAAAATGTTGTGGCTGTGTTTCATTTTAGGAGAATCTGTATTTATCTGGTTATTTTCTTGGCACATTTGATATTTGTGTTTCACAGTGTATATACCTGCTGTTTGTTCTAGTTACGGGTCATCAACACCTAACATAAGGGCCTCATAAGGAATGACAGACCTATTAATTTAGAATACCCAGAAACCAGTCAGTAATTCTCTTTCCTGCCTTTATCTTCACACACATTCCTTTTGCAATCTCCAATCCGGCCTCCCTACTGCTCTCCTTCTGCTTCCCACCTGTCTGTTGATGCCAAGGGGTCTAACTTTCATATTCACCTATTTTACAGCTAACTCCCTCTGCTCCCCATCTCCCTAATTCCAACACTTCTCCCGCCACATTGGCTTCCTCCTTCCTTGGTCTCATGCTATTTATCCAGACATTTTGCAGTCTGACAACTAGGCAGACTTCTTGCAGTTTAAAGTTCACTCTTCTGTCAACTAGGATCTCTTCTCTCTTTAAAAACCAGACACACACTGCCGCATTACTCCCTTCTAAAGGGCTCTGTCTACCAATCCTTCTGGGCTCTTTTTACAAAGTCTTGTTGCTGCTGCTGCTTCTTTCATCTCTCAGAAACCCATCCCCTTTACGCAGAGTCCCTATTATTAAACCCTTGTCTGCACTCTGGCCATCTCTTATTTTGATGTATGTTGCTCTCTGATGTCCAGGCTCACGGCCTCTCACTGCTCCTTCCCTTCCCCAGTCTGCCAAGAGTAGGGGTGAGCAAACTACAGCCCGCAGGCCGGATCCGGCCCACGTGATTGCCACCCCTGTGGTGCCACGGGCCCTATGCCACGCCCAGAAGCAGCCGGCGCCACGTCCCTGCGGTCCCTGGGGAAAGGGGGGCAGAAGGCTTCATGCGCTGCCCTCGCCTCCAGGCACCGCCCCCAGCAGCTCCCATTGGCCGGGAACAGGGAACTGCAACCAATGGGAGCTTCAGGGGAGGAACCGCAGAACCCTCTGCCCCCCTCCCCCCCGACCCAGAGCCCGCAGTAAGTGGCGCCAGGCCGGAGCCCACACCCAAAACCCCCCTCTTGCACCCCGCACCCAACCCCCCTGCCGCACCCGAGCCCCCTGCTGCGCCCCCTGCCTCACGCCTCCTGCACCCCAACCCCCTGCCCTGAGCCCTTCCTGCACACCGCACCCCTTCCCACACCCCACCCTCCCCGCCCTAGCCCTACACTCATTGCCCTGCATGCTATTTCCCCATCCAGCTGTGGCCCTTGGGCCAAAAAGTTTGCCCACCCCTGGCCTAGAGTTCTGTTGACAAGTGGTTTTCCACTCAGGCCATTTCCGAATCTCTCCACGGGCTTCCTACCTCTTAGAACATCAATGCAGGCTCTTTGTACTTTCTTCCGAGGCCCTACATAATCCTGGCATCACCTACATTTTAGTCTTCCTTACCATCAGTAACCTCCCACTTTTGTTCTCTCACTTAAAATAGTCTCCTCATCCCCATCCAACAGACTCTCCTTTCCTTGTCTTCCTAGTAACTCCAACACCTGTGTCTCGAATGATTGTCCAATGTTTGTTTTATTTAGATTGCAAGCTCTTCAGGGACGCCGTATTTCCTGTTTGTAAAGCACTATATAAATTAATGGCACTACATAAGTGTTTCTAATGGGATTCTGGCTGCTGTTGGATGGTGGGGGTAAGATAGCCCTGCACAGAAGGCAGCAAGAAGCCCAGTGCTTTTGTTAGTACATTAGGTGAGGGAGACAGATAGCACAGCTAGAGATGCAGTACTCCCCTCTGCCGAACTGTGAGGGTAAAGAGGGCCATACACCTGATCACCACTCAGTAGCTAGCATTCTTGGGCCAGTGTTCAAAGGAGCCCATGTTGCACCTTCCAAAGAGGAGGGGTAGGAGCTACTCTTCAGTGTCCTCCTTTCACCTGCCCAACAATAGTAAGAGACATGCTGCATGTTTCATTACTCAAGGAGATTACCTCCAGCAACTGCCACTTGATGTAGTACAGTTCTCCCATCACACTGTGACAATGGCTTTAAAAACCACAATACAGTCTTTGAATTACAAACTGCTAACTGTGTTTGGTTAGTTTCTTAGTCCACTAAATTCTGTGTGGAAGCTAGATGTATCCAGAAATACTGGCGTTTTGGCACTTTCCATTACAATGTTTGTCTCCCAAGCTCTTATTCTTTTACGTCTAATCAATATAGGAAAAGTTCTGTTTTATATCATTGTCAATGTGTCTGGTAAATATCTAGGATATTTTAGATATGCTGCTACACTGAACTGCCTCATTAAGATGTAGCACAATGCTCTAAACTTCTTTAAAAAATCAGAACACTTACCAATTGCTGCTCCACAGGCGGTGGTACATCTTGGTTGGCATAGACAATAGCAGGATTATAAAGGCTGAATACCACGGGATAGAAAACTTTCTTGCCTATAAAGTCAGAAGAGCTTTGTTACTCCTAGTGGGACATCTTTGTGAGTGAAAAGGGCAGCTGTGACGTATTGCTTTCACGGTGAATATTCATTATTAATCTATTTAACGAAAAAAGCATAGGCACATGGCCTGCCTCCCATAATTTCCATTTAGAGAGCCCATTAATATCTAGCAAGAGTGACATATAGAAAAGAAATGGTATACAGCCTCTAACATGATACTGTGCTAAGGTGGACATGGATTCCAGGGCTTCCATAGGACCCCTAAGGTAACAGTATAAGAGTATGAATGCTAAGAGGGACATTAAGACCATCAAAATCAAACAGCCGTCCACCAGAAAGTTTAGGCAGATAGAGTTTTAGAACCACCTCTTTCCTCTGTCAATTTGGGAGGTTTAACTTTCTGCTATGGCCCTTGCAGTGACAGTTATGTTTATTTTTGATATGCTGGGATACCAATTTGCAACTGCTGAGTACTCCTCCAGCTTTAGATAGGCAGGCAGGTGAGGTAAAGAAGGTGTGTCCAATATTCCACACTATGCCTGCCACAGAGTTTTGGATGATACTTACGACAGCCCTTACATACACTGGGAATCCGCATGCACGGTCTGCTTCTCCAAAGCCAGTGACTTAGGTTGGGAGAAAGCCTCAAGTATTCCTTCCCTTGTGCTGCTGCTGGGGCACCTTTTCAGAGAGGTAGCCTCAGCTTTGCTTTCCATGTAGATTCAGTTTAAGAGGGCCTTAAGACCAGGATCCAAAGCCATACTGAAGGCACTTGTGGATCCTCACTGTTCCTTTGTCTCACCAAGGCTCTTTCTTGAGTAGTATAGAACGGTTACTTACCTTCTGTAACTGTTGTTCTTCGAGATGTGTTGTTCACGTCCATTACACATTAGGTGTACGCGTGCCGCGTGCACGGACGTCGGAAACTTTTTCCCTTAGCGGCTCCCGTCGGGCCGGCAGGGCCCCCTCCCTCCCGCCAGAGCGGCGCCCCGCTCTAGGGTATATATATCCCTGCCGACCCGACCCCTCCGGTTCCTTCTTGCCGGAGACTCCGACAGAGGGGAAGGAGGGTGGGAAGTGTAATGGACGTGAACAACACATCTCGAAGAACAACAGTTACAGAAGGTAAGTAACCGTTCTTTCTTCTTCGAGTGATTGTTCACGTCCATTACACATTAGGTGATTCCCAAGCTTACCATTGGAGGTGGGTAGGAGTCAAGGTACAACTGACTGTAGCACAGCCCGTCCGACCACCGCGTCCTCTCTGGTCTGATGGTGGATCGCGTAGTGGGCTGTGAACGTATGTACGGACGACCAGGTGGCCGCTTTACAGATTTCCTGGATAGGGACCTGCGCCAAGAAGGCCGTCGAGGACGCTTGGGCCCTAGTTGAGTGGGCCCGGATCTCTGGGGCCGGAACATTGGCGAGCTCATAACATGTGCGTATACAATGCACAATCCACGCCGATAAGCGCTATGTTGAGATAGGCAGGCCTCTCATACGTTCCGCAATGGCAATAAACAGCTGAGGTGTTCTGTGGAACGACCTGGTCCGCTCCAGGTAAAACGCCAATGCCCTTCGAACATCGAGGGTATGTAGGCTGCGGTGATGAGGGTCCGTATGGGGTTTAGGGAAGAACATCGGTAGACAAATGTCCTGTCCCATGTGAAACTGCGATACCACTTTCGGGAGGAATTTAGGGTGCGGCCTCAGTTGCACCTTATCCTTATGAAAAACTGTATAAGGGGGTTCTGAAGTGAGGGCCCTCAATTCCAATACCCTCCTGGCCGATGTGATGGCCACGAGAAACGCCACCTTCCACGAGAGGTGCATGAGGGAGCAAGTGGCTAGGGATTCAAAGGGGGGCCCCATGAGCTTAGTTAGGACTAGGTTCAGACTCCACGCAGGGACCGGTGGGCGCGAGTAGGGAAACACCCTCTCCACCCCCTTGAGGAATCGGGCTACCGTGGGGTTGGAGAACACTGACACTCCCAACTCTCCCAGATGGAATGCCGAAATGGCAGCTAAATGCACTTTAATCGAGGCGGGGGCAAGCCCCTGATGCTTGAGGTGTAGTAAGTAGTCCAGGATCGACGGAACTGAGGCCTGTAGAGGCTGTATGTGCTGAGGCTCGCACCAGTGGGAGAACCTCTTCCATTTGGCCAGGTAGGTCGCTCTTGTGGAGGGCTTCCTACTACTAAGGAGAATTTGTTGAACCTGGTGAGAGCACCTGTGTTCCGCATCGTTCAGCCAGAGAGATACCACGCCGTGAGATGTAGCGATGACAGGTTCGGGTGGAGCAGGCGACCCCTGTCTTGTGTGACTAGGTCGCGATGGAGGGGGAGGGTGATCGGGTCGACTTTGGACAATTCCAGCAGGGTCGTGAACCAATGCTGGTGTGGCCAGGCTGGGGCGATGAGTATAATTGTCGCCCTGTCCCTGCGGGTCTTGAGGAGGACCTTGTGGATGAGCGGGAATGGAGGGAAGGTATACCTCAGGCTCCCTCCCCACGGAATCGTGAAGGCATCTGCCAATGATCCCGGGCTGAGGTTCTGAAATGAGCAAAACTGAGGGCATTGACTGTTGTCCTTGGTGGTGAAAAGATCCACCCGGGGAAAGCCCCACCTCCGGAAGATTGAATGCAGGATGTCCCGCCTCAACGCCCATTCGTGCATTTGGTAGGATCGGCTGAGGCGGTCCGCTAACCCGTTTTGGATCCCCGGGAGATACGTTGCAATGAGATGGATCGCATGGGCTATACAGAAGTCCCATAATTGGAGTGCCTCGCGACAGAGGGGAGAGGACCGGGACCCGCCCTGCTTGTTTATATAGAACATGGCGGTAGTGTTGTCCATCAGGACTGCCACGCTGTGACCTTCTATGGTGGCGTGGAAGGTCTGACAGGCGAGGCGAACCGCTCTTAGCTCCTTTAGATTGATGTGAAGCAACCTGTCTTCCCTGGACCACAAGCCGCAGTTCCCCCAGGTGTGCTCCCTAACCCAGGTCCGATGCATCCGTTACTAACGTCAGAGTGGGCTGTGGGGCAGCGAAGGGGATCCCTTCGCAGACCTGCTGTTGATCGAGCCACCAGCGGAGCGAGCCCAACACCCGATCCGGGATCGTCACCACCAGATCCAAGGGGTCTCTGTTGGGGCGGTACGTTTGGGTAAACCACAACTGCAAGGGCCGGAGCCTTAAGCGGGCATGCCTGACTACATGTGTGCAGGCTGCCATGTGTCCCAGGAGCTGCATGCAACACCTTGCCGTTGTCGTGGGGAACTTCTGGACTGAGCTTACGGCCCTCTGAATTGTCAGGAACCGCGACTCTGGGAGGCTTGCCCGCGCGGTCACCGAGTCCAGGACTGCACCTATGAAGTCCAGTCTCTGTGTGGGGGCTAACGTGGACTTGGATACGTTGACCAGGAAGCCGAGCCTGCCGAACATCTGTAGAGCCAGCGTCACGTGAGAGCGGACCTCGGCCTCCGACCTGCCCGCGAGGAGCCAGTCGTCCAAGTACGGGAACACGCGCATCCTTCTTTTCCGAAGGAAGGCTGCTACCACGGACGTGAATTTCGTGAATACTCGTGGTGCTGATGCCAGGCCAAAAGGCAGGACCGTAAATTGGAAATGGCGCTGGTTGACGGTGAAGCGCAGGAACCGCCTGTGGGCCGGATTGATGGCGACGTGAAAATAGGCATCTTTCATATCGAGGGCAGCGTACCAATCCCCCGGATCCAGGGATGGGATAATAGTTCCAAGGGAGACCATACGGAAGCGCGTTCTGACCAGAAACTTGTTTAGGGTTGCTCGCGAGTTCTTAAGGCTATGTAGCCTGGCGTCCATTTGGTCGGAGAACAAGCCCGAACCTTCAAACGGGAGGTCCTGCAGGGTGGTCTGTACTTCTGGCGGAAGGCCTGAAGCCTGTAACCATGCCGAACGCCTCATCACTATCCCTGACGCGATTGTTCTAGCCGCTGCGTCGGCTGAATCGAGGGAGGCCTGCAATGAGGTCTTGGCCACCGCCATCCCCTCGTCCACCAGGGCCGTGAACTCAGGATGTGCGTCCTGAGGTAGGGAGTCTTTGAACTTGGAACTGATGCCCAAGAATTAAAATTGTGCCTATTTAGAATCGCCTGCTGATTAGCGATCCTCAGCTGGAGGCCCCCAGACGAATAGACTTTCCTTCCGAATAAGTCCAATCGTTTTGCCTCCTTGCCCTTGGGCGCAGGGGCTTGCTGGCCATGACGCTCTCGCTCGTTGACCGCCGAGACCACCAGCGAACAAGGAAGCGGGTGTAAAAAGAGGAAGTCAAACCCTCTAGATGGGGCGAAGTATTTTCTCTCCACGCCTTTTGCAGTTGGTGCACTGGAGGCCGGCGTTTGCCCCACCGTCTTATAGTTGGACTGGACTGTCCGTATAATCGGGAGAGCAACTCTGGAGGGCCCCTCCGGGCTCAGGATGTCGACCATGGGGTCCTCCTGTTCTACAGTCTCCTCCGCTTGCAAGCCCAGATTGAGGGCTACCCGGCGAAGCAGGTCTTGGTGCGCCCGATGATCAATCGGGGGAGGGCCGGACACTGTCGTGCCCGCTACTGCCTCGTCCGGCGAGGAGGAAGAGGTCGGGGCCTTTTGTCCATCCTCACCTTCCTGCAACCCTTCATCGCCTGGTTGTTCCTCTGGGGCCTGTCCCACGGTATGGGACTGGGACGGTACCGTGCTCGGTGCCGAGTCCACTCCCTCCCGCTCCTGCGGTCTAGAGACTGTTGCCTCCTTGTGAGAGGGCGGGCGGTACCGCGGAGAGCGGGATCGGTACCCCGATGGCCCGGATCTCGAGGTCCTGGATGGGGGCCCTTGCTGGTGGTAGGCCCAGGGTGTGCAGAACGGCCATTGGCTTGGTTGGCCCCATTGGGGATGGCCAGAGGCTTCGTAGTCCCTACTAGCCTGTGCCCCATGGGCATACCCGCCGTACCGGCCCGAGTCAGTCTCCGACACCACGGACGGTGATCTGGAAGGCCACGGCGGAGCCGTAGAACGTTGCTGGTCCGGGTTTGGGGAGTAGTGCCTCCGCGACCAGGACCTCGAGTAGTGTCTCGCCGACCTGGACCTGGATCGGTACCGGTGACCACGGGACCGGGAACGACTACGGGTGGTCGGTCTCGGGGAACGTACCGCCGACGCATCCCGGTGCCGACTCGAGTATGGCTGCTGAGTCAGTGCCGACCACTTACTGAGGCCCGACTGCTGCGGCCCTTTCTGCGTGGAGGGCAACCGGGAGTCCACCGAGGCGGAGCTCGACCGGGACCGGTGCCTTGAACGGTGCCAAGATGGCGATCGTGATGGGCGCACCATCGCTGGCTTGCCTCTGTGTGGCAGTCTCGGTGGAGCATCCTCAGTTTGTGGAGGGCCCTCAACGGACAATGCAATGAGGTCCTTTGCTGCCTCAAATGTGTCCGGAGTGGAGGGCTGTTCCAAGAGCTCCTCCAGCCCTTCTTCCTCACTCGACGCGCCTATCCCGGGGCTCGACGGGCCTTTCGGCGCCGGAGCCACTACCGGGGCCTGTGCTGGGGCCGTGCCGGCCTTGGGCGCACTCGAGGTCTTCGCCGGCGCTACCCTCTTATGTGGGGAGCGTCCTCGGGCCTTGGGTTGGCCCTTCGATTTTGTTGGCGAAGACGACCGGTGCCGTACATGCCCCCGTTGGGTCGGTGCCGTGGGCTTCGAGTGACCCGCCGGCGCCGGTTCCCGCACCGATGCCGGGGCACTCCGCACTGAGGCAGACGGTGCCGCCGAAGTGGAGGGCTGTAACGCCGTCTCCATGAGCAGCTGCTTGAGGCGAAAGTCTCTTTCTTTCTTAGTTCTGGGCTTAAAGGCCTTGCAGATCTTGCAGCGCTCTTTCTGGTGAGCTTCCCCCAGGCAGCGGAGACACGAGTCGTGGGGGTCGCTCAATGGCATAGGCTTACGGCACGTGGCACACGCCTTGAAGCCTTGGGCATGCGGCATGCCCCGCCGCCCAGGGCCGGTGCCGGGGTTGACCAAGCAACCACGGCAGGAACTTTAAGTACCTAATGAGCTGTTAACTACTAAGCTTAACACTAACTACTAAATAACTGATAACTGTTGTAGATACCACTAATGACTATGCTAAGGGACACTCTCAGACGAGAGACAGAGTTGTTCCAACGCCGCCACGGACGGCAAGAAGGAACTGGAGGGGTCGGGTCGGCAGGGATATATATATCGGGGCGCCGCTCTGGCGGGAGGGAGGGAGCCCTGCCGGCCCGATGGGAGCCACTAAGGGAAAAAGTTTCCGACGTCCGTGCACGCGGCGCGCGTACACCTAATGTGTAATGGACGTGAACAATCACTCGAAGAAGAACCTTCCTTTCTCCCAGAAATAGAGGCAACATGACTATATATCCAGACTCAAGCACCCTCTGTAGCCAAGGGAAGGCATCTCCAATTCCCACTCCAAGCAAATTTGACATGCCACTTCCATTAAGAGTAGAGATCAGCTCCAAGACTGACTTCATTCTGTGATATTGCAACAGTGCTAGTTCACAAAGAATTCCCTGTGCTATAACATCGCTCAAGCTATTTAAATACCTATATGGCCTTCCATCACCCTGGTATGCAAATGCTGAGACAAAGAGGAATAAGAGGCAATGAACTCAAGCCAAATTGGTTTGCAACTGTCTGTTGCCCATCATAAGGAAAAGCATCTTTCCCTTGCAAATTGGCATTCAAAGAGGGGGGAAAAAATAAAAAAATATTCTGCATGCAACAAATTTGTAATGAGTAAAATTTTTAAAATCCCCATTGTGCCACTGTGGTAGCTAGCTTGCATATTAGCTCACAGAAGCCTTCAACTTCTCTACAAGAGTTTGTAAAACAGACAGATAAGCTTCATATGCTTGTGAAAGCACAGTCTGGAGGAGAAGAATGGGAGAAAGGAACTCCTAAATTCTAATTCTAATTCCAACTCTGTCAGCAACATGTTTTGTGGCCTTCAGGCATGTCACTTTACTGCCATGTCTTGGCAGTAAAACGGTGATACTTATCCTGCGAGAATGTTGAGGGGACTAAACACTGCAGATAAATGTTTTACAATGGTTTGTAAGATGTGGAGCTCTATATAAAGGCTCAGGATTATAGCAGGTACTGGTTGAGCACATACTATAGTTAAAGCTAAATTCCATTTCCTTTTAGAACTGCTCTTGACTCTCACACTAACTCTTTTGAGGGTAAGTATTTCCCATGGTTGGGCTCTATTCTGAGGTGACACTTTTTTAAATCAATGTAGAAATGATCCAATTGTTAAAGGTACTGAAATAATTTTTTTTAACTTGTCTTTTTGTAGATTCTCAGCTTTTAAAGTGTGCATTTATTGTATGAGAATTTTAGTTTGTATTTTAAGTTTAATTATCTGACATTTATAATGATATGAAGAGAAGTCACATTTTAAGGCATAAGCATAAAGGTAAGGTTCCATTCTCTGAGCTTCCTATGTGAGTGCTAGATTTCTGAGTCTTAATATTGCATCAACACTAGTTATTTTGTGCACAGAATTATTTTTCCTTCCAAGAGCCACACTACTGAAATTACTCCACCATTCAAATTAGTCTTATCAAGTTATTGTAAGGCCCACTTCAGAAGGTAACATTTCCCCACTTCAGTGACTTAACAGGAGCTTACCGGGTTCAGCATTCAAGCGGCAACTGTTAAGGAACTCAGCTGTGAAATAAATATCAACATCGCAGAAGAACATTAACACTTCGCCTTTTTCCCAAGCTCTGGCACCCATGTCTAGTCCTCGCCCACGATTAAATTCCTCATTCAAAGAGACCAGTGTGTAATTGTGAAAATTAGTTTCTCTATAAAGAAAAAAGTGAAAACAATTTAAATAAAGGAGTGTGGAAAAAGGATGGCATTTACAGTGCTATTAATTGCCACTGTAGTATAAATTGGCTCTGGATAGTTATTTAAAATGTCTAATAATATCAATCTTACTGTTTTTTCTCATGCATTTGGGATGCTGCAGCATTAAGCATTGTCTACGTTTAATAATCCAATCTACAAGTTGCAGAGAGAGAGAGAGAGAGAGAGATCTGATCCCTGCCACCACCGTCTATGCAGTAACATTTCAAATACAGTAGTTATCCAGACAGATTAAAAGGGCGCTTTGAGCCTCTGATGCCACTAACTCCAGGAGCAGCTGTGGATTGAAAGGCACTTCTAAATTGTCTCAGAGGATTCTGGAAGTGGGACGCTCAGTCTCAAGAGCAGAGCACACTGGGAAATCAAACTGCACTATCTGATGGCTGGAAGTGAGGCAATAAGCTGCAAGTTGTCCATGTTAATGTCACCGCTGCCCAGTCAACTCACTATCTCCCCACCAGCCTTTCACACACATTAAAGAGAAAGGAATGTGGAAAAGAGCTATATAGAAGCACACGAGAAGCATATCTGGGGGAAATGAGCAAATGCCCCAAAATACCATCTTGAATCGCTCAGAAAGTAAATTTTGGAAACATGTGAGAACAATACTTTCTAACCTAGCTGGGGACCCACTGAGTCAACAAAACCTAGTCTGAAACAGATCACTCATCTGTGAAGAAACTGGAGGGGCCTCAATGAGGAAAAGTCAGTTTCCCAATAGAAAAACCAGTGTTCTTCACACTGACAGCCACCTGACAGTTCTGCTCTGAGGTTTTGCAGATGAAGCAGTGGAGGAAAACAAACACTCCTCAACCTCTGTGCATCAAGCAACCCTCTCATGGTGCCGTTTCAAGCCATCTGCACTATAACCTTTGGCCAACAAGTTTCATCATTTATTTACAAAGTGATCCATGGAAAGTTATGTGCAAGTAGGGGACATATTGAAGGCTGAGAACAATAGATGAACTGCTCAGGCTAACAGATTGAGTGGCCCTCTGGCAGCAGGGTACTGTGTTAATTTTGTCACAGGTGACCAGCCATTTCTACTCACTATCATTAAATGAAATCGGTTACCATTATTTGGGACATATAATAAGTAGCATATTGTATCCATAATTTCACCTTTTTACACATTTAATTTTCCAGTCAGCATCAGTTCATGTGAGCCAGTATTTACTACAAAACTCACCACTGTATTTTATACTATCCATTGCCAACCATTAGTGGTTCACTCCTAATCTCTCAGCTATGCATTCTTTCAGACCCAGAATATTCAAATGATCACCCCACAAAAATAGAGAGTCTTTAACAACCACAAACAATGCTAAGAAGAATCAAAATGATGAACATACTGTCTGAAGGTAAAATGAATTTTGTTTGGCTGTGACTGACTCACCAAGTTCTTTCTCACTATTTGTGAGGTTTTTTTTAAACTGACCCATAAACATCACTTGTATTTCAGAGCCTTCTATTTGGATTAGCTCACTTACCGAGCTACTGACTCCAGGATGCTCCTCACTTCAGATAGCCCATCTTGGCCGAAGTATACCACTGTGAGGTGAATCCGCTTGTCCTGATGAATACACACATCCCTATGATAAAGATGAGTTAATATCCATTATTATATTCTAGCAAGGGCTCTCTCTCAAGTGTTTTGAAGTTAGTGGGCAAGCAAGTTATTTTCCTACAAGCTTTTTGATTTTGACAATGACTACCCCGCTTAAAGCAATTTCACGTCACGTGGAGCTAATGTATATGGTATATTTTATAAAATCACCTCTTGCCAAATAAAAACCAATTCAGTGAAGTTATTCACTATTATAATTCACTACAGATAGTGCAATAGTTGACATTAATCTTGCTGTAAAAAGTTTTAAAAGACTTCATAGCTCATCTAGCAGCTTTTAAAGAGAGAAACACATTAGTTCTCCTGTGCCCCATCTTTCAGATTCAAATAGGTCTTCCACGCCTGCATCTTATTCCTGATAAGGTAGCTCTAAAGCCAATACATCCACCAAAATTGTGTAATTAAGCATTAGATCTCCAGTGGCTCTGCCATTCTTAATCTAGGTTGGAGTCCTAGCTAGAGTGTTTGGTTTGTGTTTTAGTGTAAAGATAAGGAAGAAGATTGATTGAAGAAACATTTCTCCATGCAGCAGTTAGTATTCCATAACATTTCTATGCAAATTATAGTACTGAAGTAGAGCTAAGTTCCATCAAAATAGGTTTTCACTTTGATAAACTAAGGAAAAGCTACACACTTCAATTTAGACTCTGATGCACTTACCTAAAGTTTTGCATGAATTGTGCAAATGCCTCAGTTCTTCCAGCAAGAGGGACAATGATGTTAATAACTGATCTGGAAATGTCAACTGTTTCACTCTTCACTTTCATGAGGGGTCCAAATGGTCGGAATAGTGTGACATGTCTGTATTCCATAACATCGGTCTTCTTATAAAACAATTCATACTGTGTTCCTTTATCTTTCTCTGTGCGATAATAACCTGAAGTTATAGAAGGAATTTATCAAGTCAAAAACATGAGATTCACGGAGACATTTAGCTATTAATTGTAGTCACACCACTTGATTTCTATCAAATTATAAAACAGTATAGAAAAATAAAGCTAGTTGGTAAGGGTTTTTTGTTTATTCAAAAAAGAAAGAGGTTTGGGGTTTTCATCAAAAAGCACAAAAAAAATCCAAGAAAACCTAAAAAGTTATATCAAAAACAAACATTTCCCAAAGAAACTTCTGTTTTGACAAAAACCCATTTTCACTGGGGGAGAAGGGTTCATTAAAGAATAGAGATTCAGGAAATAGTGAGTAAGGATACTGCAACACATGACACTCTTTGGTGAGCTAGAAGGTACATACCAAACCCAGGAGATCCATGTAAACCTTATGCACCCTCTCTCTGCCCCAGGCCAGTTGGTTCTAAGAAGTTGCTGGGTCACAGACCATGACCACTCTTTGTGAGGCCTCTATTGGGCTGACTAATCTTGGCCTCAGATAGTAGCGCATCATATAAGCACATGCAGCTACCAGTGTTTAACAGCTGTTAACTGAAGGAAGCTTCTGGAAGTTTACAGGCTGGTAATTTCTGTTGCCACAGCAACAAAAACAGAGCTAATCACAATGGGTTTTACAGACTCAAACCCCCCTGTATTATGATCTCAAAACAGGTTCTGCAAGAATTAGAGTTGGCTCTCAAAACGATGAGGATTGGCACCAGATATCAAAAAGTTTGTCAACTTTTACTACTTCCCGGGCTGAGTCCCACATTGAGGAACAATCAAAGTAACTTTTGCTGCTTTGTTTGTGGCAGTAGTTTTGACTCTATATAGTCCATTTTAAAAGAAGATTAACATTTTAAATAATTTTACTGACTTCACAGAATTTGCTCTTTTGAAACAGAGATTATACCTTGACAAACCTGATATTTGGAAATTGGCTAATTAAATCAAAACTATCTGTCATGGAAAACTGTGTTGCTATTTTAATGACTGAGGTTCGATGTATAGAAGGTTCTACATAAGAGAACAAGCAGTTTTATTTTTGGAGGAGTTCTGGCACATTTTTAATCTTCAGAGTATAAATCCTTCACTGCATATAAACATTGGAACTCTTTGCACAAAATAAGAACAACTATTAGAAATGGTTACTGATGATTAATTTGATGAGCAAATAATGTAATCTGATTAGGCGCTGACTAGCATAATATGAAAGACACATAGTAAACCCATTCCTAAAATCAGTTCCAGTGGTCGTGCCTCTCAAAGTAACTTATTCCCTCTTCACACAAGTTTAGAGAGGGATAGCTGCATGAAAGAGCACTGGCATCAACCTGGACTAGGCCTTCTAACAAATACTGGATGGTCCTTAATAATTGTTAAAACTGAATCTTGGGTTGCCACTAGCCACTGTTTTCTCTATCCAATAAGTGGGGGTGTACACTTTCGCCCTATGCAGCCTACCTACCAAGGGAAAGAATGAAAATGAGCCTCTGAGCAGTCACCCTTTAATAACTTACATTTAAGGCCTGTCAAGAAACAATGCCAGAGCAAGTAGCCTCAGTAATTCTAGCACACACTGCCTGGGGAGCACCAGAACTAGTTCTAACAGGGTTGATCAGACACCAAAGTGTCTCAAACATAGGAGGGTTAGGACTTTCTAGGATTGCAAATCGGTTCTGTTCCTGTAACCAAGAGCGCCTAACTTAACTTGCAGTGAAGTTTAAGATCAGATGATACTAAAATTCTCTAATTCTTTGTTCCAACTGCTAAATAATTTTTTTTTTTAAGAAGGCTGTCAGTCTCAGTGGTCAAAAGTTATTAACAGTGTCTCAAACTCAAGACAGTTAAGTCCAAAGCAGACTGCAAAAAGTTACAAAGGGATCTCAGTAAACTGGGTGACTGGGCAACAAAGTGGCAGATGAAATTCAATGTGGATAAATGCAAAGTCATGCACATGGGAAAACAATTCCAACTATACATACAAAATGACAGGATCTAAATTAACTGTTCCCACTCAAGAAAGATCTTGGAGTCATTGTGGATAGTTCTCTGAAAATGTCAGCTCTATGTGCAACGGCAGTCAAAAAAGCTAACAGAATGTTAGGAACTATTAAGAAAGGGATCGATAAGACAGAAAAATACCAGAATGCCGTTATAGAAATACATGGTACAACTACACCTTGAATACTGCGTGTAGTTCTGGTGACCACATCTCAAAAGAGATGTACTAGAATTGGAAAAGGTACAGAGAATGGCAATAAAAATGATTAAAGGTATGGAACATACGAGGAGAGATTTAAAAATTTTCAGCTTAGAAAACAGAAAACTAAGAGGATATGTTGGAGGTCTATAAAATCAAGAATGGTGTGGAGAAAGAGAACAGGGAAGTATTATTTACTCCTTCACATAACACAAGAACCAGGGGTCACCCAACAAAATTAACAGGCAGCAAGTATAAAACAGACAACAGTATTTCTTCACACAGTGCACAGTCAATCCATGGAACTCACTGCCAGGTGATGTTGTGAAGGACAAAACTATAACAGGGTTCAGAAAAGAATTAGATAAGTTCATGGCGGATAGGTCCATCAGTGGTTATTAGACAAGTTGGTCAGGGATGCAACCCATTGCTCTGAGCGTCCCTAGCCTCTGATTGCCAGAAGGTGGGAGCAGACAACAGCAGATGGATCACTTGATGATTGCCTGTTCCATTCATTCCCCCTGACGCCCCTGGCATTGTCCAAAGTTGGAAGACAGGCTACTGAGCTAGATGGACCAATGGTCTGACCCAGTATGGCAATTCTTATGTTCTTATATTCAGTTCTTATATCCAGACCTGTAGGATGATATATACTTGATAAAACTGGTGCACTACCCCATATGCAAGACAGGAAGATTCATGAGATTCCAGCTGAGACCACTTTAACAGCACGAGGCCTACCACCTGAGCTAGTGCAGTGTGAGAAAACAAAGGGGACAAAGCTGCGACCAGCCCTGGAAGCACGACACCCTCAGTGACCTCTTTTACAAGCACCAAAGCATTTGACCCTTAACATTTAATTTTTGCAATACTAGTGCATAGTAGCTAGCGCTCTCACTGTTTCTGTAAGTCCTACGTTGTTTTCTCTGGATATAGTCACTGTTTAATATGGGTTGGATCACCCTTCCCCAGCACTCCCAAAAATAAAAAAGTAATTAAATTAAAAAAAAAAGGGCTCTGAAGCAGACGACAATACTCAACACATCCTTAAGGACCAGGGAAGGACAAAGGTAAAGCTAGTTACCCAAACATATGGTGGTGACAAAATAGTTGATGTACAACTCAATTTTTAAGTCGTTTCTTTCAAACGAACAAGTCAGTATGTTGCTTTTGAGATACTTTCAGAAAAGTGCTAGGTAAGATGATTTACTAGTTTTGTGCCATTAACAAATCCGTACATTCTCTCTCAAATGCATTGCGGGTAGAACTTTGCTCCTGGGATGAACAACAGAAGGAAACATCCTCAGTTTCAAGACCATACAAAAGCTACAATGCTTCACTAAATTCCACTCCAGACCACTTCGATCTTTTTATTTATATAAATATAAATATAAAGAAAGAGGCAGAGGAGAATTAAGGGTGAAGCAATCTACAAAATCAAATTCGTATGTGGGGAGAAAAAAAGACCCCCCCCAAAAGTCAAAACAATGGTGCAGTTTCAGTTGTAAAAAGTCTGAAAATCCTAGAATATGCAGTTAATTTGTTATGTAGGTCTGCAAAAATGGCATATATTAGTGTAATAAGATTAACAACAATACAGAGCTTCTATAAATAGTTTGTGATCACAAAAGCATAATCAAGTCCAATACTATGATTGTATATTAGACCTTACACATCAATATGGCACTTTCAAAAAACACTGCATAAATTCACTCTCTACAGAGAAGGAAACACTGTGTTTAAGTGTAACAGGACCATTTTGAAAAATTATTAGCTATTAACTCCATTCATTAATTAATTCCCCTCCTTCCTAACCTTCCCACCATACCCATCATTTTGTATTTACTGCTGCTTAAGTAGTTAACTGTTTAAGGAAGAAGTTGGTGACCCAGAATTAGCAAGCATATTTGCTAAGGATTCTCACATCATCATCTGCTAATATTTCACACCTCTAACGTTAAATATTATGCTGCATGCTATCAAAAAATTGGAATTCCCAGCTTTTAAAATAATACACAGCATGTGCTCCTGGCTCTAGTGGCCATGACAGATTTTGGATTTGAAGAGGAAAAACCCAAAATGGTAAACAAAGTGACTGGATTTGAAAGTCACTTGTTAAAAGCTTAAAAAAAAAAAAAGGCATTTTCTACCACAGGAAAGTTGGGATTTATGATGTTACAGGTTTTAAACACAGTCCAAGGACAAAGATATCAAGACCTATACTACTGCAACATTCATGTTAAAAATTCTTAAAATTTGTTTGGAGCCTTGGAAGCACACACTTAACGCATTAACTGCCAATCCTTCTCCAATTATAAATCCACAATTCCTCTTCCTCTCCCAGCTTTAACAAGCATCTCACCTTCTCCTACACTGAATCTTTTTGCTCTTTAGTTTTAGTGAAAGCAAGACAAGGTATAGCCCATAAGGCTTGGTTTGAGTAGCTATTCTACCCCATCCAAACTTCTACACATACTCACTCTCATTGATGAACAGCACGGAGTGATCTTAGGGCACAAATTCATCTATCCCAAGAAGCATTGATAATTATAATTCCTCTTGACTTCTACTGGCAACCCCGATTAAAAGTATGTGAACATATGCTTAAGAGAAAACATTTGCAAGATTTGTGCAAGCTTTACAAAGGTAGCAGGTAATGCTTCTTAGCAATAAAAATGTGTTTGATTATGTAGAGTAAACAGTTTCACTCAGCGACCATACAAAGACTAAGAAAAAAAAAAAGAGACAGTAAGTCATACTAAATGAAGATAAATTCTATATTCCTGTGCTCACCATGGGTTAACAGCCTTAACTATAAAGGTAATGATACATCTGTAATCTTACCTTTGTAAGTGTGTGGTAAGAAGTCAGGGAACAGAAAACTTTAAAGTCTGTAAAAGTAGCTAACATCTTCTTAACTTCTCACTACATGTAGTTTTAGGAACTGAGAATGACTCATATAATAAAACCTGCTATCCTCACCTTAAAACTAGTATTTACTGACTATGATCCAGAATAATAGCAAAGCAAACACTGTTAGAAATAAATTTCTGCCATTCTTGGCCCCTGAAGTTTTATTCACTTTAAGTATATACAGAGGACTCTTGTCATGTAAATTGAGTTTTGAAAATAAAGTTGCTAAAACTATTACCAACTTCTTTGTTAGCCACTTTTTTTAGTTCCATTAGTAAAGATTAACGTGTACTACCACAAAATGTATTCATTTGTGTTAATTTGACCCTTGTGGATTAATTCCCAGTAGCAATTGTGCTAAGAGGCTGTTAAAGTCAGAGCTGCTGGACTAGGGCTGTAGCTACACACAGACACTCAGGGTACGGCCTGCATGCTGCTGTTTGGCCGTTCGTGAGCAACCCAAGTTGGAAGTTACAATAGCAAGGCATCGTGAGGCACCCAAAGTTGCAGGGCAGGGGTGACAGCCCCACTCTGATTTGGATTGCATCCAAGTATGTCATCGTTGTTTTGCATACCCCTGTAACTCTCTTGTGCTGTTTAAGTAGTAATTGCATTGTGTGTGCATTTAAGTAGTAACAGCGTGAACCCAGTGTACCTTGCTTTACCTGCCATGTGTCTCCAAAGGGATAAACTATAAGTCACAATGCCCACAGAAAGGACAAGAACTACTCTGTGGGAGCATGCAATAAGCACCTGGCTTGGGAAGTCTCAGCACTGGTCTTGAGGGCTATGATAGCCAGACTGCAGCATCTCCTGTCCCCAGGAAGTGTTTCAGACAAGGAGTCTACACCTAGGAGTGTGCCTTAAAGACCCAGAGCAAATCTGGACTCTGCAGAGATCCTGCAGGCTTTGATGCACGTGGCATCTAGGATTACCATATTTTGAGTGTCCAAAAAGAGGACACTCCACAGGGCCCCGGCCCCGCCCCCAGCCCCGCCCCAACTCCACCCCTTCCCCACAGTCCCCGCCCCAACACTGCCCCCACCCCTGCTTCCCATGAACATTTGATTCGCGGGAAGCCTGAAGCAGGCAGCAGGTAAGCTGGGGGGGGGGTGGGGGGAGGAGGCGCGGCCCAATCTAGCCCCCCCGGCATCTCCAGCCTGGGTCGGCTCGGGCCCTGGGGTGCCGGCCCCGGGCCAGCCCCCGGCCGAGCACCCCCGGCCCGACATGTCCCGATTTTCCCAGACATGTTCGGCTTTTTGGGATTTCCCCCCGGACGGGGATTTGAGGCCCAAAAAGCCGGACATGTCCGGGAAAATCTGGACGTATGGTAACCCTAGTGGCATCCAAAAACTGGGTCAGATATTAAGATAGGTATAGACCTACACACCATCACAGCACGTTTCTTCTTGGTTAATAGCAGTAGATGGAAATAAAACATTAAAATGGCAGCATTATCCTGCAGAGGACGGTGAATAAGCACTTAACTTTTCATCCGAGTGGCTGCTTCAGAAGCCTTTTGCTTGTGTGAAAGATTTATTGTTTGTAGTCCAACCCCCGCAAAGTAAAACTGCCATTTCTTTTATGCCCTCCAATTCTGCTCTTAAGACAAAGTCAACAATGCTCTGCTGCTGCTCCCCTGCATCCCCTGCCTCATCCACCTTGTAAGCGAGTGTGGCCAGATGGTAGGCGGTTTCAGCAGCTCTTATCCATGTGAGACATACACTTTACTCTTCTTGTGAACGCTATCCACAATAGTTCACTCTGCCAAGCCCAGGAGCCATCAGATATTTCAGGTGAGGGGATGATAAAAGGAATTCAGTTTAAAATAAAGAAACCACTATACAACTTTAAGAAAAATAAACACTTTCATCTGAATCAGGTTATGTTCTCTTACATATTACTTTGACAGGTCACTATTAATTTTATGTCTTTGGGAGATACAAAATAAGGACATATTAAACAGTCCTATCGGCCACCTCCAGACCGCAGCAGGGTTTTCTGGTAGCTCTCTCACCACCAGCAAAGCCGGGTGATTATTTCTCTACCTAAAGTTACTTGTGGCATTCACCATATTATTTTACAGTTTCAATGTACAGCTCTGCAATTTCCTTTTACTATTTTCTTGATCCGGCCCCATCAATAGCAAAGATGCCACAAGCTGGTGCTGAGCTCAAGTGCACATTCACTGACATGATGTGATACCAGATTTGATATCAGAGACACACCACTGAAAACCATTTGCCTTGCTTTAGAAAATATACTTCAAGCTAACTGCTCAACAGCACAGGCTGCTTGAATCAGACATGGAAGGCATGGCAACAGGAAGAACATGAAATGCTAGAACACACCAGCAAAAGGATACCAAAGAACTGAAGGATTAGTAAAATGCAGAAAATAGGAGTTGGAAAAGGAGAGTAGTACCAAGGCAGTCTATCATATTTGGCAAGTATTATGGCTTCTGTGTGAAGCTTTTATGGCCATATGGTCAGCCCCACTGGGAATCCACACTACATACAAATTTCATTAACTATATACACTATATTATTAGAAAGTATACTCTTTGAAAATGCTAGATTCTCTCTCTCTCACACACACACACACACACACACACACACTCACACTCTGAGGAAAAGGACATGGTGCACTCGGGAAAGTTATGCTGAATTAACTAACGGGTTGAATTTAAAATGCATTTTTAAAGTGCATTACAGCTGTGTGGATGAGCTCATTCAGAAGTAAAGTGGCCTTAGCTTAATTCCCTTTGGAAGTGAATTAAACTGGCCTTAATTCACTTTAGCTTTGCACAGAATGACAGCGTTCACAAGGCTTTAATGTGCTTTTAGCTAATGCATTTTAAATTCAACCCTTACTTAATGAAATATGACTGTCCCTGAGTGTCCTCATGTAGATATGCCCCAAGATTTAACAGGAACTGAGATTTCGCAGATGTATAACATTATGATTGTTTTCATTTCTTGATTATGTACCACTGTACCACAGATTAAAAAAAGCTAGGTTGTAAAAAAAATTCAGTGCAAGTTCAAGAGGTGAGGGGAAGAAAAGATGCTAGTAAGGGAGATGGCAATGGTCTGCATGAGACTTTGAAGCCTTATTAAAAAAAGAGACCTGAGCAAATATTTAAAAATTAAATGTCCAGTATGTACATATCCGGAAGCACACAAGAGAAAGCACAGCTCAAAAATAAAAATGAAGTGATACTTCATAAACAGAAGTTTAGAAAAAAGTTTAGATACTTACTAAAGAAGGTCTTGTCTACACAGGAAGTTATACCACTAAACTCCCTGTGTGGACACTTACTTCACAGTAAAATGCCTTTTTTCCTATTTTGTTTGTGTCATTTTGGTATAATTATGCTTGTAAAATTAGGTTTTTCTTTAAATTCAGTCTACTAAATCTTGGTAACTCAATGGGGCTGAAATAGACAATACAAAGCCATTTGGTTTCCCTTAAACTTAAAGTAATCAATTCTATTGTTTTCAGATCTTCCATACTATCAAATATCAGTTTCCCAGTCATCTGACCCAATCTGCTTAAATTTGTTTCTGGTTCTAAATATCTCATTAGAATCTTAGATTGGAGTTCAACTGTTGATGATGATACATCAGTTTAGGTGCCAAAATATTTGTCAATACAGAAACAATCCATTAAAGCCAATTTAAATAAAGCGATTAAAAGCTTCGCAGAGAAACCTTGTTATCGGGATACAATTTCTAGACCGACATTAAGAGCATTTATTATTATTTTAGGATAGAAACAGTGACAAATGCATTTACTGTTATTTTAGAAAAGGGACAATGAGGTCTGACATCCATCATAAGCGCTCAGGCTTAAGCGGTTATAATTGAGCACTGTATTTCCCAAATATAATGGCAGCGGCTTTCTAACGGGGCTTCCATCAACAAAATGACAAGTTATAAAGTAAAACACTGAAGTCCTTGAAAGGGGCAAAAAATTAAAAAGGTTTAGTTCTGAACTTTGAAGTCAAAATAGTTAATGCTCAAAGAAAATTTCTCTTCAGCTGGCCAAAAAGTTTCTCAAGTCCGCCAATGCTATTTTCACATGCATAGGAAACCATAGGGTGACTTGTATAGGTACAATCTCTGGTTGAAAGGAAACAGTGTTACATTACTGTGGCTAGTAACTAACATACCCTAATATAATGACCTACAGCACAAAAATATTTCCACTTAAGTACTGAATAATGGTTATGTGATTCCTGTAATCCAAGTCATAAAACACTGTCTTGACCACAGAGGGAATAAGTTCAATTTCCAAAGAGAAAGATGTTCTTTAGGAACTAATTGTCAATTTATCTAGGGTAAAGAGGTGAAGGGAGGAGTAGAACTTTGTTTCATAAGGCACTATGTCTACTTGCTTTCTCAGAGGCCTATATAGTTCAGAGGTGGGCAACCTACAGCCCGCGGGCCACATCTGGCCCACGGGACCCTCCTGCCCGGCCCCTGAGCTGCTAGCCCCCAGCCCCTCCCCTGCTGTTCGCCCTCCCGCGCAGTCTCAGCTCACTGCGCCGCCAGCACAATGTTCTGAGCGGCAGTGCAGCTGCAAAACCGTGGCCTGACCTAGTGCTCTGTGCTGCACAATGGCATGGCTGGCTCCAGCCAGGCGCATGGCTGCCTGTCCTGGTGCTCTGGGGAGCACGGCTGTAGCGCCGCCTGCCACTGCGGTAAGAGGCCAAGGAGTGGGTGGGGGGGGGGATAGAGAGTAGGGGAGTTCGGCGCGGGGGGGGGGGGGGGGGAGTGGATAGGGGTCAGGGCGGTCAGAGGGCGGGGAACAGCGGGGTTGAATGGAGGCAGGGGTCCCGAATGGGGACAGAGGTCTCGGGGGGCAGTCAGGGGCAGAGGGTCCAGGGGTGGTCAGGGGATGGGGTGGAGGGGCAGGAGTCCCGGGGGGTCGTCGGGGGCAAGAAGTGGGGGGGGGGTCAGGCCACACCTGGCTGTTTGGGGAGGCACAGCCGGCCCTCCATACAATTTCAGAATCCTGATGTGGCCCTCAGGCCAAAAAGTTTGCCCGCCCCACTATAGTCATTAGACGTGGCTATCAGAAAAGCTACAAATACCCACTGAAGTGCACACTATATGTATTAGAGGAAAGCCGCTGCACACATTATAGTAATTTAAAAGAAAAACAGAACTGTAAAATGACATTGTGAGAATGTCTCTAGGCAAATGAAAACATGCTTTCAGGTGAAAAAAACTTTAAAGTCCAACGCTGCATTGCCCGGCTTTAGAGCTATACTTTAGATGCATTTCCACTCCGCACCCCCACAAGATAACAAAGGAACTTTACTTGGAAGTTTTAATAGAGTACTGGTTAGGCAAAACACCCCTGCACTATTCCATTCATGAGAAGCAGATTCGTTTTGGAGCTGATTAAGTCATCTGACTAAAAAATGTTAACTCTTTCAACAACTGTGTAGCATTCTCATGTATGTATTTGCTTAACTATATATCATACATCACTACTCATTTTGGTGTGCTTGAAAATACAAGAATTAGCTCTAAAGCATTATTCACTTCTGACTTTTTCTGGCAATATGTACTGCATTTAATACTGTAAGCCTGTATAAAAAAAAATCTTAATATTTCCATCAGAATTACATTTTAGTATAGAGTACCTTCAAGACTGAGTTCTAGAGAAATAGTGGTCACTGTACCTTTTCAGTATATTAGCCTTGAAAAGGCAATGTTCATATATCATTGCTTCAGTGTTTTGCAGCTGAAATAACATTCATCTTCTCTCCCCTACCCCTGGGTTTCTGAGAATTTAACAAATTTAATAATGCCAGCATTTTAAAAGTCATATGTTTGAGTAATCTGGTTTCAGGTTTTGCACATCAGGGACCAGATCCTGAGCTGGTTTAACTCTGCATAGACTCATTGACTAATAGAGCTGTGCTATTTTATGCCATCTGAAGATCTACCCATAGATACTCAGCAACCAAATACTCTAACAAAGGTAAGTTACTCTATAAATACCACTCCTTCCCCCACCCCCACCCCCAATACAGGTGCATGTGCCAATGTTTTAAATACTGGCAACTAGTTTGCATTGTGACATTAATATAGACCTCTTCACCTACCTGCGGTTTACAGTTATCTAGTCATAACGGATACAAAGGGACAAAGTTAAATGGAGAATTTCAAAGGCAGAAAGGGAAGCTAGGCAATCAAGTCTCATGACCTTCAAAGGGAGCTGGGCACCTAACTGCCCTATGTGCCTTTGAAAGCTCCTCTTCAGTATTAGGTACCATTTTATATCTACATCAGCACAACATATGCAAAATGATCTTCAACCATGGGATATCCAACTGTTAAAATTCAAACGGGCACAGCTTGTTTTGTCTGCTTGCTATAGTAAAATATCTCCACTGAAATTATTACTCCCCCCCCCATCAATGCATGGTATTGTGCAATATTATGAAGCAACAGATTCTACTTCAACAGGCAAACCAAGTCTAAGGTTTTTCTTAGTGCAGCAAAAGTACTACATATTAGAGTATCTATCAAAACTATAAAGACATGAAAAAAGCTATCAATTTTGTTTTACAACCATAAATTCCTTTGCAATTATTCATGGTGTATGATGACATTCTGTGCAGCTGATTGGGAAATGCGTAAATTATTAAATAAGCTTTTACGGTACCTTCTATGAAATCATTTTCACTATAGAGCGGTCTCTCTCCTATTCCTTCATCATCATCATCATCTTGTCCATCTTCTTCATCTGGATTATTGATTACCTCTAGGCCAGCCTCAATAACTTCCACCAACTCATCTCGCTTATCCTTTCTAACAGGTTTCTCCTCTGGGTGTCGAGTGAGCCCCATCTCTAACTGGAACACTTTCATGGAGGTAAAGCTTTCAAAAGGAATGACACCATATTCACTAGGTAGCTTGGCCCCGATGCTCACCTCAGCCTTGTCAATTTGGGAATGAAGAAACTCTAGGAGATCATTGGATGCTTGTTCTTTGGTGCCTTGGTAGCCCATGCCATTGACTCTTAGGCTCTTTTTTTCCTGCAGCAATTTCAGCTTATCACTCATTTCCTGAAGCTCTTGTTTTAGCTGAGCAATCTGACGCTTCAGACTAGTAGCCCGGGTTTGATAGTGTTCCTCTTGTTCCTGGAGAAGAGCTTGGTAATATTCTTTACCCAAGTTCTCCCCTACAACACCAGGCAGAGATCCATTGCCATCTGTTTGTGGAGCACACTCAAGCAGGTACATGAACAACATTAAACTGAATAGTAAGGCAAGACCCACCAATAGCCAACGGGTCCTGGCTTGAAATATTAAACCCCTTCTGGGCATTCTTATAAGATTTCGGGTCCCCCACCAAAAAGCGGATTTTCTTTTTCATACCTTTCCAAGAGCATCCCCACAAAGACTTAAAAAGGGAATGAAACCATGTTTTTTGTTTGTTTGTTTTAAAGTCACATCAAAGTTATGTCAGCCAAAAAAAAAAAAAAGTAACTTTCAGCATGTGTCTTAATCATTTGATATTGCAGAGACAAAGTCTAAAATCACTAACTTCCATGATGAAAAGGAAAAATGTAATCTATGCCATCAGATACAATTCCCATAATATTCTGGTGACTGGGCCGAAACAAGACAGAAACATTGTGAATCCTTGCTGACTCTTTTCCTGTTTTTTTGTTGTTGTTGATTTGTTTTTCTTAAAAGCAAGAGTTAAGGTTTTTAGTCTGAAGTTCTTCTCGGTGAAGAAACCTTGCAAATACTAGGATTGGTAGGCTTTTGGTGCACAGCTTTTTTGCACACACTCATTTATACACTGCAGGAGCAATCTACACGTCAGTAACAGTAGTTTTCATTGGACAGTTTGATATTTTCCTCTGGCACTTGATAATTGAGTATTTTATTCCACTTCCCCCCTTCTTTGGGCTTCTGTGGTTTGAGTCAGCAATACCAAAGCAGAACCTAAAATTAAATGAAAGGTGCATATTAGAACTACAAAGCAGCCAGGCAGCTGGAAAACACATGAAGGAAACGTTAACATCCAAAAACGTAGACATGATGGATTGCAAGTATTTTTTTTTTTTGAGTTGTAAAATCTCAGTTCTTTCCACTGTGTTACACATGAATGATTTCTTTCTTATGGAACTGTCTGGAGCATACTAATAAGAACAGCTGAATGAAACTTAACTTTTTCAAGCAGATAAGTTAAAAGAATTCTTTTCCAGTCCTATTGTGTCATGTCTGAAGAGCTTCCCTAATCAACATGTTTGGGATTTTCTGAAAATAGTACTAAAAAATAGGGCTGTCAATTAATTGCTGTTAACTCACGCGATTAACTCAAAACAATTAATCGTGATTAATCCTGTTTAATAGAATACCATTAAAATTTGTTAAATTTTGGATGTTTTTCTACATTTTTGTATATATTATATTCTGTGTTGTAATTGAAATCAAAGTGTATATTTTTGATTACAAATATTTGCACTGTAAAAATGATAAAAAATAGTATTTCAGTTCAACTCTCACAATGTGTAGTGCAATCTGTTGCAAAAGTACAACTTACAAATGTAGAACTTGTTACATAACTGCTTTGTTCCATAACTACATAACTCTAAAACAAAACAATGTAAAACTTCAGAGCCTACAAATCCAGTCAGTCCCACTTGTTCAGCCAATCGCTAAGACAAAGAAGTTTGTTTACATTTACAGGAGATAATGCTGCCCTCTTCTTGTTTACCGTGTTATCAGAAAGTGAGAACATGCATTTGCATGGCACTTTTGTAGCTGGCATAGCAAGGTATTTACATGCCAAATATGCTAAACATTGGTATGCCCCTTCATGCTTTGGCAACCATTCCAGGGGACATGCTTCCATGCTGATGACACTCATTAAAAAATTAATGCGTTAATTAAATTTGTGATTGAACTCCTTGGGGGAGAATTGTATGTCCTCTGCTCTGTTTTACCTGCATTCCGCCATGTTTTAGCAGTCTCAGGTGATGACCCAGCACATACTGTTCATTTCAAGAACACTTTCACTGCAGAATTCACAAAACGCAAAGATGATACCAATGTGAGATTTCTAAAAATAGCTACAGCACTCGACCCAAGGTTTAAGAATCTAAAGTGCCTTCTAAAATCTGAGAGGGATGAGGTGTGGAGCATGCTTTCAGAAGTCTTAAAAGAGCAACACTCCGATGCAAAAGCTACAGAACCTGAACCATCAAAAAATAAATAAAATAAATAAATAAAATCAACCTTCTGCTGATGGCATCTGAGATAATGAAAATGAACATGCATCAGTCTGCTCTGCTTTGGATTGTTATCCAGCAGAACCCGTCATAAGCATGGACGCATGTCCCCTGGAATGGTGGTTGAAGCATGAAGGGACATATGAATCTTTAGCACAACTGGCATGTAAATATCTTGCAATGCTGGCTACAACAGTGCCATGAGAATGCCTGTTCTTACTTTCAGGTAATATTGTAAACAAGAAACGTGTTTGAGTGACTGGCTGAACAAGAAGTAGTACTGAGTGAACTTGCAGGCTGTAAAATTTTACATTTTTTTATTTTTGAATGCAGTTTCTTTTGTACATAATTCTACATTTGTAAGTTCAACTTTCATGATAAAGAGATTGCACTACAGTACTTGTATTAAGTGAATAGAAAAATTCTTTTTTTTACAGTGCAAATACTTGTAATCAAAAATAAATATAAAGTGAACACGGTACACTTTGTATTGTGTTGTAATTGAAATAAATATATCTGAAAATGTAGAAAACATCAAATATTTAAATAAATGGTATTCTATTGTTTAACAGTTAGATTAGTTGCACGACTAATCATGATTAATTTTTTTAATCATGCAATTAAGCAGGTTAAAGTTATACAAATATAGTTTCTCGGGCAAGGTCTAAATGAAATAGTTCTGGGTTTTTGGCCACTCAAAGATGCATTTCATTCAACTCAATGGCATCTGTTTGTCTGTAATGAGATAGATTTTGAATGCCACATCTGATCAGTCCAATATTTCGGAGCATATTCAAGGCATCTGTAGGCACAACCACGCTGATTTTGGTGCAAATCAGACTACTGGAAAAGCCTGATACACAGGAGTATCAGGGCCCACAGACTACCCAGTACTGCAGGCAGACAGATCTCTCTGCAACCTATGCATAACAGGGGCAGCAACTTGGCTTGCTGTGTGAGGAGACTGCCTGTACCCCAGATTAACAGAAATAAGAAAGTCTCGGGGAAGAGTTTGTAGTGGTGAAGGGGCAACAGTGGTGGGGAAACAGGGACCCAGAGAGGACTGGGGGTGAGTGGTGGTGATGGGGAATGCAAGAACCCAGAGAAGAGTGGGGGAAGGGGAAAGAGGGGAGATATGGGGAAAGAGGAGGAAGTAGGGCACATAGATCCAGGCATAAGGGGAAGGGAGAATGAAGGTGCACACAGAACACCTGGCATGGGGGAGGGGATGGAGTATTCTCCAAGGGTGGTGGGGAGAGTAAGGAGGAGCCACAGAGTCTCTGCTCGGGGGTGGGGGGGGGTGATAATCAGGGTCAATGATATTGGGGATGGAGACAGAGCCCATGGTGTGAGGAAGGAAATTGGAGGAGTTGGTGGGAGTCCCTGCAATAGAGAAGAGTGGGAGGGTGGCACCCAGGGAATTTGGGGGAGGGGTGGAGGAATGCAAGGAGCATGCTCACAGCCTATGGAAGCTACGTAGTGCATACATCTTTATTGGCAAATCTTTAAGCTTATTAAATTACTTGTGCTTTCTCTTATCTACAAGTGCAATTTATATTCATTTGAATAGGCTTTATGCATTCCCCAACTGACTCAGATTTATCCTTGGCCAATACCTCAGCTATTATTTTGACAGCACCAACAACAGTGTGCTAGACACTCCATAGAATAGTGAGACACAAGAGTGTGGGCCCAAAGAACTTTGTGTTTCAACACAAAATGAATAGGTAAAAGTTAAGAAAAAAAACCCAGCAACAGGTAGTAAGATATTCCAACTTCTGAGTGAGTTGCACACACAGGTTCCATGATATTTAGTAGGAGGGTTTATTTTTTTTGCCATGGTGTGGTAGCTTGGGCAGTCAACATTTCTTTGGGGGAAGAGAACTAGAGTTTAGAGACCTTTTGTACAAAATGTGCTAAGGGGGGACTTTGAAGAGAATGTGAATGCAGAAAAGACCAGGTGAAGGAAAGAATTCAAGGTGGGGGGCGGGAAGGAACAAGAGGGAGAAAAGATTCATGAAAGAAGCCACTGGCAAGAGTGAAAAACGTGAAGGGATTGTTATCTGTGGTGTAGGATGAAGTAAAGGGGGCATGTGGGGACCAGAAGACGACAGAGGAAGCAGAGAACAAGATAAGTTGTGAAGGATTTTAAAAGCAACAACAAGCAAAGAGAACAGAAAGAGAAAATAGATTTTTGAGATGCATTGCAAAGAATACACCAGCAGGATATAGCATTTGGGGGGGGAGGGGATAACTGAGGTGACAGGGAGGAAAAGACAGAAGTAAACAATGGAAGCATCTTTGAATATTGAGGGACAGGAAGGAGAGTGGAATAGCAAACCGTGAGTAAAAGGAGGAGGGGGGAAGAGTCTGAGAAGAGACGGCATTCTGTATTTAACATGTTAAATTTACATTGGCAGCATAACATCTCAGAAGAGATCAGAGAATCAACCAGACTCTGATGAAGAGAGAGTAGGGTGGAAAGGCAGATCTTCAAATTCTTAGCATGTATTTAGTAAATTAAACCCTGTGACTAAATATGATCAGATGGGGACAAATGAGAGAAAGGCAGAAAGGGGCCAATTACACTGTCACCATAATTGGGAAACCAAAACAAACTTGTTCTGAAATGAACATTGGGATTGATTCTTCCACATATAAGGGATGGATTCTCTTTAATGAATAGTATCAGGGGGTAGCCGTGTTAGTCTGTATCTACAAAAACAACAAAGAGTCTGGTGCACCTTAAAGACTAACAGATTTATTTGGGCATAAGCTTTCGTGAGTAAAAACCTCACTTCTTCGGATGCATCCGAAGAAGTGAGGTTTTTACTCACGAAAGCTTATGCCCAAATAAATCTGTTAGTCTTTAAGGTGCCACCAGACTCTTTGTTGTCTTTAATGAATAGTGTCCCAAAGGATATACCCTTTAACACAATGCAACCAAAGAGTATTTCCATCATACCGTTAAGGTTACAAGGAGGGTAGGGGGGAGAGGAGAAGAAAAACAAAACAAAGCAAACAAAAAAAACACAGAACAAATAGGAAATAAAAGTGAATATGTATTAACTCAGCTATTAAGGAAAGTAAATTATTGTTCATGCTTTTGAAAAGCACTCTTGCAAAAAATAACTGAAACTCACTATATCGTAAGTTATGGACATCCATTTTTTGGAATCTTGAGCTGACTGTCTTGGGGGCATTCAGGTATGCTGCAATCTGCGCATGAATCGGGCATTCCTCCTCTGTTCTTCCTTTTAATTTTTGCAAGACTTTTCCACCCTCTATCTTTGGAGAAGAAAGAGAGAGACAAACGTGAGCACATCAGTCATCCCAATAGATCTGACCTCCTTTCTCTGGGCATACATGAGTTGTAGGAGCTCCCCACAATTCTCATCACGTGCTCAAAAGATTCTATCCTAAGTAAGCCTCTTCCCTACTGCAGGGAATCTAGAAAGACAAATGTTAGGACTTTCAATTCAAGACTTGTGTCTCCCAAGAGCATTAAAGGGAGTTCTTAGTCCTGTTTTCAGATAGCAACATCAGGTCTCCCCCACATCACCAAAAAAGAGCTATTAACTGCATTTCCCTCAACCACATTGTGAAACTGTTCTCTGGAGCACTTTAGTGGAAATTCACCTGAGTATCCAGACTTGAATATCAATTTAGTTTTACTATATAAATAATTAAAAGAAAAGATTGCAGGGGGGAAATGGTTACACCATTACATTATTTGTGATGACTGGAATGACCCACAATTTTAGTATCTGCCAGAGATGCAGTCTTCCCAAACTCTCACCAATCAAGTGATTATGCCACACCACATCCTGCACATGTTTGATGTACAGTGGCAATAACTATTAAGTCAATATTTATCCAACCCTACCACACAGATTCCACACTATTTCTCTGTTGCTACAATATCAAGTAAACCTGTTCTCAGATGACACTTTGTGCTAAGTGTCATGCACTGATAAAATATGCATCTATGTACACAGTTACACCTATTCCCAAGTGTGATAAGTATGGCTGAAAGATTAAGTGATTTGCCCAAGGGCACAAAGTCGGAACGAGAGCCAAAGCCTGGAATTCTTTCATCTCAATTCTGTGCACAGACCACACTTCAACTACACATAATATCACCTGGGATTTCAAATATGCCTGTTGTACCAACTCTAGACTACAGCATCAAGCCACCCAGAGTTTCAAGTAAGAGACTACGGCCCCCTATTGTGCACATGCTGAACTTCATGCACAGGAGTGGTCTGATTGAAGTGTACATGTATATGAGTAGTCCTGTAGTTAGCCACTTCCTGTTGCCAGAATCAATGCCTAACAATATTTAACTAAGGAACAAACTAGAGAGGTTGAAGGAAGACCTGAACAAGATGGATCAAAGGCAAAAGCTATCAAATACAGACATTTTTTGAATGTGTCATTACTGAACAATTTAATACAAAAATATATAAACAAATATCTATAACAAAGTAATTTCAAGTAATTAAACCCAGTAAGTCCTTAAGAAAGGAAAATGAATGAAAAATGTCTAGAACATTTTACTAATAAAATATTACATAAATACAACCACATGTCTATAAAAGTGATTAATACCAGATGTGTCCTCAAACTATTGACCAGGGTCCAGATGTGGTCAGTCAACGCAGAAAGAAAAAGCCAGTCTGCAGTACAAAATCAGGACATGGAGTGATGTAACAGTGACATCCAACCTTTCTTTAGTAGAAAATTATATTGATTTTATAAATGGTCCTTTCCCATTTCCTTCTGAATTTTACAGCAAAGTAAGCATTGGAATCACATCATTTGCTGGCTAATCAATTTTAGGTTTCCTTAAAGCATAAGTATTAAAAAATAAAAAACAGCTAAGTATTGTATACAGAAAGGCATTAGTTCAGCGGAAGCTGTAGACACCTGAACCTGGCAAAACTGGCACTCGCAGGCTTAGTCTATTTACAACAAGTAAAGATCAGGCTGTAGCTGAGTCAAAACAGATTCTGTAATGCCAGTCCTGGGTCTCCTTCACTATACTAGCTGGCTTTCCCATCCAGAACTGTGACTATCACAGCAATGGCAGCATTTCATGATCTTTGAGTCACAGGCAGAGTGCCAATAATTCAGTCAACATGGCAATCAGTTTTTGGGTATTGAAAGGGGCTGAAGGAACAATAATTCTTTTCCAGGGGAAAAAAAGAGTCTAAATCCACAACCTGTGGGATTTGGGGCACAGGGGTTAATGTTTGCACTTCGGTCTTCTGAAGCATTTATATGAGTATATAAGTGGGGAAAGAAAGTAATACTACAAACATTAGGTGTCATTTTCAATCTATGAATGAAAACTTTAATCATTAAAAGGAAAGTGATGAGAACATGTAGGTTATTGTTATGCCTTTGGGGAAAATGAGGAAGTGCCTGTAACAAAGTGCCTCAAGGGCAAGGGAAAGAGTCAAGTCAGTGGCAATTACAAGAGGGTCACGGGGTTAATGGGCTGAACCAACTGTCATTGGGTATTGGCAAATAGCTGGAGCTGTCAACTGAGGGAGGCTTGGTCAGTCATTTAGTGTCTAGCTTAAAATGTGTTAACATTTGCAACTCGCTATAAAATCCTATGATAAAGTGTGATCTATAAACAGGCTTGTAAGGATTAGGCATTTAATCAGCAAATGTCAATTTCACTCACACACACACAAACTGAAAAAATATTTCCATCAATGATAATCAAAATTAACAGACAGGCAAAGTTAGACAAATGCTGCTTGAGAAATCAGAGTTTGATTTAAGGATATTTACTTTGTATATTTTGCCATGTAAGGTTGACAAATGGTGTTTTAACAGTTAACTCAAAAGCATTAACTTTCAGAATCACAACAAATGTCATTAATTTGACTGATGGCCCCATAATGTCCTACAATTATGAAAGTTTTAAAAAGAAAAGTTTAAAAATAAACATCTATATTATCCATCAAAATTACCAAAAAAAAAATAAATGGTATTCTGCTAAGCTATCTTTAAGACAGACTTGAAATAGCTAGTAGCGAACTCATCATTGCTGAGTAGGAAAGAATAGCCCAGGAGCTAGAGCACTAGCCTCGGCCTCTGTAGACTTGGGTTCAATTCCCTGTTCTGTGGAAGACTCCCTGTCTGATCTTGGGGCAAGTCGCTCGGTCTCTCTGTGCCTCAGTTCCCCCATTTTTCTGGGATAGTAGTACTTCCCTGGCTCACAGACGTGAGAAGAGGGAAAAATACATTAGAAAGATTGTGTGGTACATAGATAGGACAGTAATGGGTGAAATAAAAGTATGATCGGTTGAACTATTTGTGAAGGAAGCTTCTATTGTGGCTATATATATATATATATATATATATATATATATATATATATATACACATATAAATGACAATGGTCAGCATTGTTAAGATCTTCATGTGAAGAGCTAACACAAACCCACCTGCAGTGTACAAGTACAAACGTTGCATATTCTTCAGCCACATCTACTAGCAGCTTCTCTATGTACATAACAAATCTCTGTTTTATGAAGCACTCTGGTAAGAAGTACCGCTACAGTTGCAACAATAATAAATCTATCTTACTTATTTCTAATGCAGTGCATTAAGACTGCATACAGACTGCACCACGTTGGTCTATAAAGGAAACTTCACCTGCATTCCTTCAGTCAGATGCCTCCACTCAATTCTTTCCCCTCTAATTTGTTTCCCACCTCCTCCTCAATGCCACCTGACCATGAAAAACAATACTAATTCTTCGGTTGTTACTCGGAGGTAAAGGCTTTTGCCAAGACATAAGTCTTACATCCATCACATGTTGCTGCCATTTAATTGCATCCTTACCCTATTTATGTGTGATGTGAAAAGCCACATTTAATTATGTCCCTGTAAATGCCAATGTTAACAGGCAACTTTTCCATCACTATTGCCCCTCTCCTTAAAGAGAAATTACATGCAACGTATCAGGTTGCAAAGTTAAAATGAAGAGGCAGAAAATATAAATATTTGTGTTTCTACAGCAATGCCAACTCAGCCATTTTGGACACTGGGTACTTTTTAAATGCTATACATTTAAATTTGCAGATTTAATAGAATAAAAAATACTATCTATATGCATAGAGGTCAAACTAATGTTATTGTAAGAATCTCACCTTTTACATATACCGTCTTTAAAAAGAATTTTGTACTGGATAAATGACTAGAAAGGTTTACTGGACACCTACTAAGCACAGGACTAAGTCGGATAGCCAGAAACCCAAACTTCTCTCATCACGTCTTCTCATCCTCACTCCACCGCTCCTTTAGAATCTTGTCCTGCGTAAAGGACTAAGAGATTGGAGTCTTTTTCCTCACTTGCCTGAACGAGCTAAAGGATTGAGTTTTTTGTCACTACTACTGCTCACAACTGTCTCCGGCAGCAACAGCAGAGGTAAGCATGTTGCTCATCTTGCTTCCTCCCCCCACCCCAAAAAGGAGGAAAAGAGAGATCAACAAGTGGGATCCTTCAAAGTCCTGTCCCACCGAGGGATAAAGATTTGGAGAACTCTGTCCCAGGAAGGCAGGGTGACGGGAAAACAAAGTTACATATTTTTGCTAGTCATCCCTGATATGAAATACAAATTCCTCATGCTGGGTGCAGGGATGGCATCCTGATGGGCACTCAGTACCGCTTCCCAAGAGACTGAGGATGATTGTGCTCAGTTTCTCATGAAGGTACCGCTCCCAGATCCTATTAGTGATCAGAAGTCGTCTTTCACATCAGTTTCAGACTTGCAGGTAGTTTTTCCAAGCCCTGTGCTTTAAGTGGAGGGTGATGGCCTGCACTATATAATTCTGGAGATGGGTGAAGGTGCAGAAAGCATCACAACATTGGAAAATTAAGTCACTGTCCTTGAAAACGACATGTATTTTTTTTAAATACCTGCAGAAAGCTAAGGTATAACAAGATTATCTGGAAAATATGGTATTTTTAGCATGACCTTGTTTAAAAGGCTGACTTTCTACATCCTGGAATTTTGTATGTTGAGATTTCACACAGGAAAAGTCTTTTATTCTGGTTGACAGAAATTCAGTTGATTTAGAAGAATGACTATCACGCCTCTGAAAAGGAGACATCCGAGGTACACACAATGTTACCAAAAATATGTTGGGATATACAGAAATAACTGGTTGTTATTCCTACTGCATTTCATATATTCAAATATAGAAGTGTTTCTGCTCCTTACAAAAGAGCTCATTTATTCTCCAAGCACAAGGAAACAAACTAAAATGCTAATTCAAAACACTTTTGTTTTTGTTACATTAGCATTCTGGTTTGGTCCCTTGTGAAAAATAGAAAAGTTTCTTTCCTAAAGAGGAGGCATTTTTATACTTATAGTAATGACCTAATTCTGTATATTCTTACACTCTTTTGAGTTGTGTCTGCACATACTTATTTTCACATATTCCACTTCAGAATTTTCCTTTTCTGTAAGCTATAGACGATCCTGTGTCTTGGCTGCTTTTGTGATTCTATGACTCAGTCTAAAGGCAAATTTACAGTAATTTCACATCCTAGGACCCTAATAATTCTACCCAAGAGGCACCACAAAATTAACATTTCATTTTACAACTGTTTTTCTTGGCAATTCATGGACAAAGGGTACAAATCTTAGTAATGTCTTTTGAACATGTTACCTTACCCTATTTCCCACCAACTTCATACTAATTCTACTAGGAATGCTTGCTGATCATTAGAGAAGCTATAAATTTCAGAGTCTTAACTTCCAGATGTTTTGTGACTCATTGCAGTGGTTTTCTAAAGTGAGCCGGTTTCTTCAGCTACAGATAATCTTAACGCACCAAAAAGGGGGAGGAGAAGCTACCTTATCTACAGCTAATTTCTCCATAAAGGGCTTGTCCACACTCAACACCCAATAGCTATTTGACAGTTTCCAGAAAGGCTGTATTTCAACATTGTGTTGCAGCACTACCTTAACTCTTAAATCCCTGTATCATTTGAATTGATCCAAAGCCTTTTTAAGTTAATGGAAAGGCTCTTGTTAACTTCAGTGGGGTTTCTATATAGCCCTTAATTTGGGTCAAAGCTTCTACTTGGCCAGCAGAGTTCAGTGGCCCACCCACAGATGATCACAACAAGAAAATAATGAGTACAGCTTGAGATGTTATAAACAGATGACAGTGAATTTTAATTTTCCCTGCTGGGGAAGAGAAATATTCTTAGTAAAAACTGAAGTTATTAATGTAGAGAAGGAAAAACTTATAACTGAAAATCACAATTTGTAGTGACTGTAGGACCATTACAAGGGTAAAAAAACCTGGCAGCCTATTCCTGGAATGCACCTTTAGCCTTAACTGATATTCACAGAAAGGCAGCACTAACAGTGACAGGATTGGATAGGATTACAAACTCACACAGAAGACCTTGAATCAATGTTTGCTAGTCCAATTTTCAGTTTCGCACAGGTCTGGTCAATTTCACTTTGAAGCCTGAGTTTTTGTGCTGGAGCAATTCTCCTTTTCTTCTTTTGTAGAGATGTTAAAAATCAGTAGAAATGCACAAAGAATAGAAAAGGAAGTAGTAAATGGAGGTCACACAAGCAATATCTCAAGACCATAAGAGTTTAGGCCTGAGGTACCACAATTTCATTTTAGCACTGCACTACTGATCACTAACACTTGATACTTCTAAATCCATGTATCCTTCATCTGAAGCCCGATCACAGCTACAAGGATTCATTTTATTTGCAATCACAGTCTCATTTTTCACAAACACATTGGCCCATAAATTCACAAGCCAGGTGACCAGGTGAGTTCTTTGTGGAAAAAACCTTGAAAAAAATCACAGGAAGAATAAACAAAGTTAGAGTCACAATTTTGGTAAATCAGAAGAGTCACAGAAATATAACAAGACAGTTACTATAGCAACTCCTTTCCTGTGGGGCTGCAGATATGGAAGAGACAGAAACAGGAAGTCTGATAGAAAGAAGCAGAGATCTTGGCAATTGCGACTTCCAGAGAGGCTCAAGACTCAGGGGTAATCAGCTACACGCTATGACACATCTGACTCAAAACCGACTGTGCTCCTTAAAAGATCATTTTCAGCCTCATTCATTAGCCATAGCATGCCACATTTGTCTAATATCTCTTGGGCATGCTATTTATTCCCCTCCACCCTTTAATAAAGTAACAGTCATGGATTCCATAACCATCCACAGCAGCATGACCAACAATGAGCTTTACTCATGATGATCTAATAGCCTAGTTTATAAAGAACTTCTGTCTCCAGGGTAGTCAATCTGGCATCTTTCATAAATACTAAATTGACCTTAAAAAGACATTGCTCATTTCTATCCTAGGCATTAGGCCAACAGGAGTGCAGAGGCTGACACACTGCTGGTCAGCAGGGGGAATGTTGACATGAGGAGGTTAAGATGCTTTCACACTATGACTACAGAATACAGTGACATTAAGTTATAGTTTTTAATTGAAAACATTTTAAGAGCCACAGGACAAGATGCATACAAGACCAATTTTATATCTTATGAAGAGTCTAAAATGCAATATTAAGTGCCAGAGCATATCTGTAACAGATAACTACTGAAAAAGTGTACTTATCAATGTCTGATATTAAATTGGGTAGAAAAATGCAGTTGCTTGGCAAAATAAAGACTGATTGATAAATAATTCAATCATAAAAGACAGTGGTAAGAATGCTACACTTTCTTTAAACTGCACAACATTATGTGGATTTACTTCACTTCTCAAAAAAGACCAGACTCCAAACACTAAACAAAACCACAACAATCTCTCACAAAAAATTCCCTCCGTACATATGTCTCATTGCAAATAGTAACAATTCCAAAAGTGATTCACATTGTAAAATTCTGCCATGTGCACAGCAAAAAGCTGTATTTTTGCCAAAAGAAAAACTGACATTTTACAGAAGTCTCAGGTTTCATCTTCAGACACTCTCATAGGTGCTGCTACATAATGCTCCTGAAATCAGGGGTTTATGCGGATTTTCTTATTTTCTGCCATAGGACAAGTGCCAACAGTTTTTTTGTTACCTCGCTCATCCCCTAGGAAACCTGGTACAGATTTCCTCCAACGCTACTCTTTACATTTGTTCCTTGTTGCTGTTGATGGTCCATGTCATGGTTACAGGTTAAGCTGCACCTCTTTCCCTTCTCTGGACTGTGAATGCACTCCCTTAGGTATCAGGCCATATGGCTTTACATCTCCTAAGGTAGAAAGCAGCAATTTTCCCTCTCTTAGACCAGACCTTGGGCTACAGTACTCTATGTCAACTACGCTCACCAGCAGGTCCTATGGAGTTCACCACCTGCTGTTCTTTTCCTCAAGAGTCTGGTCATTACTGGTCACAGACAACCTTTTTAAAACCAAAGCACTGTTTAACAGTAGGAACAAAGCATAACATGAGAGAAAAGGGAGTTTAAAGCAAAAGTACACACACACACGCTTCCTAAAGCTCAATCATCCTATGATGGCAGATACACCTTCAGATACCCGAGTGCCTGTCTCAGTATGACCAGCTCTCCAACAACCAAATCCCGCTCTAAAACAGACACAGTCTTTTTAACTGCTACAATCCTTTTGATCTTCCAATTCCCACCATTGGACCTGTGTGGCAAAAAAAGGTTTGCAAGGCTCCATAACAGGCCAAGCCATCAGCCTCAGCGCCATGGGCTCTCCAATTGTCCCATAACAAACCTTTAATGTTTACCATGAAGTGGCTTATCTTAAGACATTGTGTCCTTCCTGCTTGTTTTCTTACAGACTAAACCAATATGTTCATAGTGTAAACATCCCAGTATCCAGGTCAACATACAGTATTCATAAATTACAGAGCAACTCTACATACAATACCATTCAAACAGCAGAGAAAGCAGCGAAAGCAATGTTACATAATGGCTATATTTGGAAATTGGTGGTATTCTGCAACTGAGCCTCTTAGGAAAGATAAGCACATACTTAACAGCCGCAAGTGAGGAAAGAGTCACCTGCAATGAAGACGTTAAAGTCAAATTCTCAGGCAGTCCACCACCAACTGACAGTCAAAGGAAAGGAATGGTGTTTTAACCTAAAGAGTATCCTTCCAACCACCCTTGAGAACTTAAGCAACAGTAACGGTTGATGCCTGTATCTCTAATTCCTGCATGTAACATATTCTGAGCAGAAAGAGTAAAACTGACTCAGGGCTTATGTACACTACAGGTTATGTCAACATAACTTATGTCACTCAGAGGTGTGAATAAACCACCCCCTAAGAGACACAAGTTACACTGACCTAAGTGCCACTGTGAACAGTGCTATGTCGATGGAAGAGCTTCTCCCGTCCACACAGCTACCGCCTCCTGTGAAGTTGATTTTATTATGCCAATGGGAGAGCGCTCTCCCTTTGGCCTAGAGCATGTTCACCAGACATGCTACAGTGGCACAGCTGCATCAGAGCAGCTGCACCATTGTAGTGCTTCTAGTGTAGATTATCCCTCAGAGGGCAAGAGGGATGTTGCTCAGATTTATGGTGGAGATAATAGGACGCTGCCGTTAAATCACACTGGTAACAAAGACCTAGAATCACAAAGGGGCTCAGACATTGTGATGCTCAGCATAACACCACCTAACTTTTTGGTTGCCTGGAAAACAGGAACAACACTGATTCATAAAACCTGAGTTAGGTGCCTAGATTCCCTATATAATGAATGGGGAGAGACAAGTGGCTCAGAAGGCAATTCACAAAAGCCAGCATTCTTGGAGTTAGGCAGCTTGGGTGCCTACAGTGTTTCTTAAGAGAATGACTTAAACAGGCACCTAACTCCACACAGGAAGCCAGAGAGTAGGGTGGTGGTACAAACCTCATAACTTTTATCCCAGCGTTAGAGCACTCACCTTGGATGTGGGAGATCTAGGTTGAATTCTCCCCACCCCCAGCAGAGGGGAGAAAGGATCTGAACAGAGGTCTCCCACTACTCAGGAAAGTGCTCTAACCACTGAGCTATGGGACTCAATCTTCTCCTGTTGAAACTGTTCCACTGAGGATATATAAGGAAAGTGCCATTGGGCCAAAAAAGAGACAGAATTACTCTGTAGCTGGTGCTTAGGGCACCCACCTGGGAGGTGGAAGACCCAGGGTCCAGTACCCTGCTCCAATAATTCATTCTTTATCCACAATGGAACAGTTTCAACAGGAGAGACTGAAGGAACCCCACATCAGAATATCCCATAGCTCAGTGGTTACAGAGCTCACCTGAGTGGTGGGAGACTCCACTAAGATCATTTCTCCCCTTCTGCCTGCAGGGGCAACTGAGCCTGGGTCTCCCCAATCCCAGATCAGTGCTCTAATCTCTGGGCTAAAACTTAAGGTGGATACCTCCACCACCACCACGTCCCAGCAGCCACATTTGGAATAAGACCCAACCCTGTAGGTGCACTCAGAGGCTGCCCACTGAATCAGACCCCACATGTAACATACATGGCTGAACATCTCTTTCCTGGCTCGTGAATTGCTCTTAGCCTTTGTTGGAAGATAGGCCTCCAGAGTGAGGCAACAGAGTGTGTGATCAAAGGCAAAAACTTAGGCGCTGAGGAAACTTTTACTCTGAAAATATAGGTACAGAGTGAGCTTAGTGAATCACAGTGCAGCCTAGAAGTGGGACTTGAGTGCCCAAGTACCTTTTGTGAATCTACGTCTAATTCAGCTCCCACTGAAACCAATGGGAACCCATTTCATTGACTTCAATGGTGGTTGGATCAGACCCCCAAGAAAAACTCAAACACATGCGCACCCCCACACCTCCAATAATTACCCTTATTTCAAAGAAGGGTGTAAAAAGCATGAAGGTCAAAAAGTAATATGTAAAATGTTGATTCTACTGTCATTTGTCTGAAGACAGACAACTGCCTGTCTTTTTCCCCACTGTAAATAGCCAGGTAAAATGTAAGTCTTTTCTGAGCATCTTGTGTTGATGCTAATCAGTTTTCCATGACGACTTACAACATTCTCTGTAGTAGTGCATAGCAGTTTTACTTGCTGTTTGTTTTCATTTTACATACAAATTACATGTTTATCAAAGTAAAAACCCATGAAACTTTCCTACACTTATTAGTTCATCTGTAGTCACATTTTAACCCAGCATAAAACAAAGCCAACTCAAAACTTAGAAAGGGGCCTTTTCTTCCTCCTATTGTAAAGATGTTGATGGAAGAGCAGCACCATCTGGTTGCAATTATTTTGCCTACCAATATAGTCCATACAAGACTAAGAGTATAAACCACAAATGGGAAAAATGCATGATTACTAGCCTATGAAAAGAAGGGAAGTGAATCAAAGGGATTTTGTCAATATATCACATCTGAATTGATGTCTTTGAAACAGACAGTTAAGGATGACAAGCCAACAATTTGACCTACTTTTGCCAAGGGTCCTGCAAATAACCTAGCAGTAAGACACTCACTAAGAAGGGCTGCATAAACTATGCAACACGTGACCCTGCAACAATGCGGTGTACTCATTTACTCCATACTCACAGGGACACACACACAGTAAATCTGTTACCCCAACCTGAGTTCTCAGATTCAAGCAATAAGATGCTGCTTTCTGAAGGACTCCATTCTTGTAAACTTCAAGAGCAGATTCTTAGAAAAATATTTGCCTGACTTCATTCAAAACATTAAAGGAGATGAGTGAAATGGGGGATAAATATAACCACTGATCATGCCTATAACCCAAATGGTCCTGCACACTACATATTGGCACACTCCAACATTTAGTGTCCTTTCATGAATGTTATTTATTAGCTTATGCTATTTGCCCAAAATGTGCTGCATAAAATTACACTAAGGACATTGTCTGGGTACACTGCAAGAAAGACAGGAGACTTGTTATGGGTTTTAATCAGGCCGCAACTTTATTATATAGATGTCTGGGACTACCCGGCAGATAAAGTGTACAGTGCAGGCAAATCCATGCTTATTCAAATCAATTCTCTGGGGCTTCCACCAGCCCCCCTTGTTTCTATCCAGGTCCCCCAGCCGACCCATGGCTTGGACCTTACCATCCACCACCCTTGTAAGTAGGGGTATGAGAAGGGGGGGGGGAGAGAAGGAGCGAGGGGGTTGGCTCCCACCCATACCAATCATAGGAGTCCCCAACCCCCTCCCCCGTTCTGTTCCATTATCCAGTACCTATTTTTAAGTCCTTTACCAGGCCATTTATCTGATTGCTGGCTGCCCTCCCTATGGAGTACCTGCACTGAACATCCACCCAACCTATGGCCTACCACCTTTTCTTCTCACCAGAAAAGGTCTTCTCTCACACCCGCTGTGGGGAAGGTGAAAAAACCACATTCCAACAAAGCCAATTGTGGTGGTGCAGGAAAAATTCATTCCTAGCCCCCGTTTAAAAGGGGCTACTAGCGTAAAGCCCACAGCAAGTCCTAACCAAGCCTGCCATTTGCCTGCACTAGGGGAGGGAGGGTGGGTGCTGGAAGCAGAGAGACTTGCCCCCTACCTTTGTGCACATTCCTGGGAGGGCGGGGAGGAGGGGCGCGGGGGCGAGAGAGTCACTGCTGCAAAGCTGACCACTGAGTACTACTTTTTTTTTTTTAAACAGCAGTTTCTGAACTCCTTCCTACCCCCCACTTTATTCATGTGAGCAGTCACACTGAAGTAAACGGGACTGCTTAGTGCTTCAAGTTAATTATGTGCAACTAAGATTTTGCAACAAGAGTGAACAATTAACACAGGGTATATTGTCACAAACCAGCAGTCAGAGAAGGAAAAATGTAACTGAAGAGTTATATTACAATCTCTTTACTGCTGCATTTCCCTGGAGCAGATGTGTGCAGAACATCTATTCTTACAGCTTGCATATCACAATGTAAACACAATGGGCAGCAAGGGATGAGCAAATTTTCCAGATATTCCTGGAATGTTGCTCAGCAGCTGATTAATCACCCTCCATAATCATCTCAAACCAATATGGTTACACCCAACACTGAGCTTGTTATATATTCAATACATTAAAAAAAAAAAAAAAAAAAGACAATGCAGTATCATGGTTGATAATTTAAACTACTGTAACTCAGGCAAAGTTATACTGTAGTTCTCCCAGAAACTATAATTTATCCACATAGCATGCATGTAACACTGAGTATATGTTGTAAGACACATGCACCAATACACATGTACAACGTGGCAGATTTACAGCTGCTATGGGAAGCGTAACTAAGTTTCCTGACTTGTCTGCTTAACATTTCAACCATAATGCTACATTAACAGATTTTTTTTGCACTAAATTTTCATGGTTTTTTTAAAAAGGTGAGCTGTATTTATTGCTTTTCTCTTCCTGCATCATGAAGGCATTATATTAAATATAACCAGGAAAAAGTAAAACACGTGCCCCAGGTATGTTACAACACTCTGAAGATCCAAGTAGAAAAGAAGAAAAAACAATACATGAGACATTAAGTATTCTAAGATCATATGCAAACACATTACTTATAACACATTTCTATTATTCTCCTTACTATCCGACTATCTAAAAAACCCAAATTATGTGCCCCAACATTTACGGTGATCAAAATCCACCTCTTTTCTCCCTTAAAATATCCATACACATATTACAAAGTAGATTTTTCTCTCCTTTCTTTCCACTGTTTCTTTTTCCCTTTCCTTGCTGTAGAAAAGCTAAATTGCAGTCATGAGTTTCACATTCGATTCAGGAAGTGGTGAAATTTGTGATCATTCTGTTCTCTTTTATATATGAAGAAGAAAGACTGAATACCACTATAGCTAAAACAAATACTAAAGGACTACTAGAAATGATCACAACAGCAGCTAACTTTTAAAAATGCGGTATAGAATGTAAAATGTAATCAGCCTGTGCAAAAAAAAAAAAAAAATGGAGATTCAGGCTCGTCTCACCCATTTCCTGCCACAAAAAGTAATTCAATGCACAAGATAAACACAAAGATTTTTATTAATATGTAGTTGAATGTTTAGATCTGAAGAAGTTAGCACTCTTAAAACAGATAAAGTAAGATTCTGTAAGGACTAAATTACAGTTTTCAATTGACAAAAGGTCTTTTCACTATACTTCTATAGTAGTAATAGTAGCAACAACATTGGAAGCACCTCACATCTTCCTAACATTATACAAACAACAATCCTGCATTTGCCAGATTTTAGCAAACTAAGCCCCACATCAACAAAGTTAAACCAATCATGAATCCCTCCTGTAACCCTTTTACACACACACACACACACACACACACACACACACACACACACACACACACACACACACACCCTCTTCCCTTCACATGTTGGGAAAGGCCTACTTGAAATAAGCAGTCACTCAGAGTAGAAAGCATATGTAGATCTTCTTAGTACAATACTTACACACGTATAACTTTCTTATTAGACAAGCCCTGAGGAAGTTAAGATGTGAATGTAAACCACTGTTATTCTTGTGTAACTCCCAACACAGACATACTTAGCCCTGGTCGGGGGGGGGGGGGGGGGGTGTCGATCTAAGTTACACAACTTCAGATATGTGAATAACGTAGCTGAAGCCAACATGCTTAGATCAACTTACCGTGGTGTCTTCACCGCGGTGAGTCGACTGCTGCCATTCCCCCGTCAACTCTGCCTGCACCTCTCATAGAATATCAGGGTTGGAAGGGACCTCAGGAGGTCAACTAATCCAACCCCCTGCTCAAAGCAGGACCAATCCCCAGACAGATTTTTGCCCCAGATCCCTAAATGGCCCCCTCAAGGATTGAACTCACAACCCTGGATTTAGCAGGCCAATGCTCAAACCACTGAGCTATCCCTCCCCCCCCACTGAGCTGGAGTACAGGGGTCGACAGGAGAGCACTCTCGGATCAATTTATTGCGTCTAGACTAAACGTGATAAATCGACCCCTGCTGGATCGATTGCTGCCCGCCGTTCCGGCGGGTAGTGAAGACATAACCTAAGGGCGAGTCTACACTACAAAATGAAGTTGACCTAAGTTATATTGAAGTACAGCTACTGAAGTAATTAAATCGCTTTTGCATGTCCACACTACATTCCTTGTGGTGGTGGTGTGCGTTCTCACCAAGAACATTTGTACCAATTTAATTGTCAGTGTCGGGCACTGTGGGACAGCTTCTGAAAGGCAGCAACAGTCGATGTAAGCAACGCAATTTCTACACTGACCCTACATAGACCTAAACACTACGCCTCTTGTGGAGGTGGAGTTACTTGGAGCTAGTCTACACTGGTAACGCTAAAACGCTGCCGCGGCAGCGCTTTAACACGCCTTGTGTAGTCATGACGCAGCATTCTAAAAACACACTTTAACGAGGGGCGTAGCTCCCGGCACTGGGGCACTGTTTACACTGGTGCTTTAGAGCACTGCAACTTGCTGCACTCAGGAGAGTGTTTTTTAACAGCGCTGCAACTTTCTTGCTCAGGGGTGTAAATTGCCAGTGTAGACAAGCCCTAAGTCAGTGTAGTGGGCAAGTTACATCAGTGGAAGCTACATTTTAGTGTAGACACTTACAGAGTTGGCATAAAATAAGCTGCCTTATATTGACCTATTTGCCTTATTCTGGCATAAGAATGTCTTTTTCCAGTTTATCTTAGGCTAGGTCTACACTACCCGCCTGAATCGGCGGGTAGAAATCGACCTCTTGGGGATCGATTTATCGCGTCCCGTTGGGACGCGACAATCGGTCCCCAAATCGACGCTCTTACTCCACCAGCAGAGGTGGGAGTAAGCGCCGTCGACAGGAAGCCGCAGAGGTCGATTTTGCCGCCTTCCTCACAGCGGGGTAAGTCGGCTGCGATACGTCGAATTCAGCTACGCTATTCACGTAGCTGAATTTGCGTATCTTAAATCGACTCCCCCCTGTAGTGTAGATGTAGCCTTATGTTGCTTTGGAAATGGTTTAACTTATGCCTAAAAAAGCCACTCTTATTCTGGAATAACAATTTCCATTAATAGTTATACCAGTATAACTGCAGCAGTTTAACTATACCAGCATAGCTATACTGGTGTAACTAGCAAAACTTTCCTATGTAGACAAGGCCTGAAGTGTTTTAAAAGCAGTAAAATAGTTAACAACGTTGACATTTAAAGTACCATCATTGTTAGCGTTAGCACCCATTGAAGTAAATGGAGCAGCTCACACCTCAGAGCTTTTGTTACAGACTCTCTGCAAACTCAAATATCACTACTGATTACACTGTCATTTTCAATATCTTCTTTTTTTTAAAAAAAATATATATATGAAAGTTGAGACTCTGTTGAACAATTAAGAGGCCCACTAAAGTAATTGACTACCATAGCAGGCTTTGAAATAGGTAAGCGTTTTCCTCATTTTACTGGTGGGAAAATGGAGATTCATATTCACAAAGCAAAACAGCTAGCATTAGAGCTAAGAAGTTTGTCTCCTAGTTCTTTGGAGTCATCCCTCTGCAGTATCCCTATTTTATAGGCCAGTCTGTTTTCAGACAGACAAGAACCCAAGACATATTATGAATTTGCAACAATCAAAATTATAGCTTTACGTAGTAGAGAACTGAAAAGATAAAGTTATATTGCCTAAGACTTTCTTTTAATCCTTCTGGGATGAAACCTGAAATTGTATTAATTATTTGAGGCATTCAAGCCACCTCTGTAACTAAGTCATAAAAGCAACAGTTTAAGCATTTCCATGAAATAAATCAATTCATATTATGAAATAATTTTAATATTCTAAATACAATTTTGAAATGGGCTGTTGACAATTAAACTATTAAAAAGTGTCACAGCAATATCCTCTTTGGGGCTGTGATTTAATATAAAAAATTTTGTCTCATCTTTCATCAGTTAATGTATTCAAATAGTTGTTTCACAGTAAGTGTGAGGAAGACTAAAACAGCTATGTTCTCCGTTTCCAATCATTTCTCCACATTTAGTCCATGTGGTAATTTGGCTTGAAGGCTATGAAGAGCCTCAGCCAGTTTGAAAATGCAGCTGGTATTTAATATGCAAATTCTAAGAAACAAACACTATTTTTTTACACAAGATTATAAATCAATTAGCCAGGATCAGTTCACATATCCTGCCTCCCACAGATTATTCTCTTGAACAATATTCAATTGATTAGTCATTCCTCAATCCACAGCTTTGAATGTAGAGCTTTTCCCTCCCATCTTCTCCATTAACTTCGAAGTATCTAGCAAACAGTAGCTACAGGAAGCTCATTTCACCCTTCTCCTAGCTAGCATAAGTTACTTGTGTCAATTCTGGTATCAAATATACCTGAAAGCAGGGTGCCAAAAATTATTTTAACACTCATAAAATGCATCTCAGAACTACGGTAAGAACAGCATTTATCACAGCTAAAAAAAACCCTTCCATTTTACAACTGAAGAACTGCAATACCATTCTCAGATACTGTAACTGAGCATAAAGCGGCCCTGCTAAAGACTAACAACATTACACTTAAGCTAAGGCTATGTCTACACTGCACTTTTGTCTTTAAAGCATTTGCCGGTTAGGGGAAAACAGGAAAAACAGCCCTGACTGACAAAGTTTTAACAACAAAAAGCACAAGGGTGGACAATGCTTTGTCAGAGGGAGAGTGTCCCTACTGTCCCTTGTTGGGGGTAGTTTTATGTTGCCAACAGGAGAGCTCTCTCCTGCCAGCAAAGAGCGGCTACACTGCGTACCTTACAGCGTCATGGCTGTAGCAGCACAACTGTGCCACTGTAAGGTACACGGTGTAAACATAGAAACAAGACATTTGAGTCTCTAAGAATGTGCGTCTTTGCACTGATCAGCTGAACGCTGAACAACAGTTTCCCCCTCTGCACCCTATGCAGAAGTTAAAATGTTAAAACACCTCTCTAATCAATGGAAACCGCAGATGCTCAACACCTCTTAAAGTTAGGCCACAGTCATCTACATATTATTTGATCATCACCGAAGTCGGTAGTCCTCAGCCTTATTCCATCTAACCTAGCCCCCCCCCCCCCCGCCCCCCGCACCCACTTAGCAATAGGAAAAGGCTGGGTGAGCATGACTCCCTGATACACTGAACAAACAAGTTGCAGGTACTGTTAGGTTTCTTTTTTACATAATAGGCAAGAGTGGCAATCACTAAATTATGCCATTTTAATACTGTTTAAGGTTTTGTTGTTTTCCTTTCTGTGCTAAGGCATGGAAAATTCTTATTAAACAATTCTCATGCGTTACTTCTTTGCCTTTTCTCACAATGGGCACATCAAGCCAGGTTAGACTATGAACGAAGCACAGGAACTTGCATCAGCTAACGAAGTGGTAAAAACACTTAGCAGGGCTTGGAAAAAGTGGAGTAATGACTGGATTAATTCTAATATTTCACAGCTCACACAAAAATGAGAAGAGGAAGGATGCTCCCACAGAGAGGTCCAGATAAAAAGCCATGGTGAGAAGGGAGCTGCTTTTGGACCATGCTTGGGGAATCATCTTTCCTATCAGCCTCTGACTAGTATGTGCTCATCAGTTTAAATCCCTGTCATGTTTTCCTTCAGGCTCCTGGAAGTGAACAGGAATGCTCTCCCACCCTCCCTATCCACTCCAGAGGCTCCTGGCTGCTTTGAGGGGTGGGCTCTCTAATACTTTTTAATCCCTTCTCACCTCTAAATCCAGATCCTTCCTCTGCTTTCAAAGAGCACAGGCAGCAAAAATTAATGCCAGCCAGTTTTACTACTGTTCACAGGATTCTGATTAGCATTAGTGAAACTGACAAGCATCATATTAATCTAGGGAAAAGCTTTAAGCATAAACACTCCAGAACCATTTGTCTGGAGGCAACAGTGCATCTGAAGGTTCTCTTTTAAAAATAGCTTGAGCTCTCGATGCCTTAAGTTTCCCTAGGAAGATTTATTAGTCAACACAAGGACAGTAGATTTTTGAAGTCCCGATACTTTGCTCTATCTGAGCACCTTGCACTTTCAGAGTACTTTGCAAAATGAACTAATACATCTCATTCTGACGGGTGAAGCACATAGTTTTGAGGAAGTCTCACTTCCTTCCTGAGCACTGCAATCCAGAATACTGTACATTTTTTTTTTAAACCTGTGAAACCTGCAGCCCTCCATTATACAAATTTGGCCCAAAAGAATCAAAATGTACTTCCAGAGCAGATATGCAGATAATATGTGGACACTTGATCAGAAAGAGAAGAATAGCCATTTGCTATGGAGGGAAGACTCTCAGATTGTCCAGTTAGTTACATTGTTATCAACAGATAACACTGATCACAGACATATCCTGTGTGCATGCCCAAATTAATGTCTACGCAGAATCAAATAGTACAAACAGTGGAACTATCTGTTGCACTTGGCACAAAAACTCAGTCATCAGTTGAATAGTTTTGCATTATCTCATTGAAATTAAAGAGCAGGTGACGTTAAGAGGCTAGGTACAAGGCAGAATCCAAAACCACCAATCCTAAAATGGGTTTCAGTGCATATTGGGTCAGACCAAACATCCATATAGCACAGTATCCGGTCTTCCAACAGTGGCCAATGCCAGGTGCCGCAGAGGAATAAATTGTTTCCTAGGATATCAATGGAATAATAATCTGGCTACATTTTGAAATGTGTCAGGAATTTTTAGAAATAAAAGTTAAATTTATACAAATATTTAATATTAGTTGCCAAAATTTTGTGGGGGCACTGCAAATTTTAACCAACTTTTCTACCTGCAACTCAGAAGCTACTACTCCTGAGAACAGGGTACTATCTTAATATGAACAACAGAAAGAAGCTGCTACCAAAGGGAGCTGCCTCCTTTGCATTGGAGCAATCCGTCAGGGGATCCAAGATCACTGGAAACAGAGGGAGCACTGAAGACCTTGAAGTAGGTGGCTAAGCAAACACAGGAGTCAGGATCATGGAACTGGTTCCAGGGAGGACAATGAGAGGGATTGCTGAAGAGGCAATCGATCTCATGGTGGGCTTGAGCTTGCTTATGTGCGGTGCGAGTAATCAATTTAATCAGGAAGTGACTGGGAAGCAGAAAGGGATGGAGTGCATTCAAATTTATTTTGATTGGTGTTGAAGTTGATTGTGGGTGGCAAGAAAATATTTCTTCACCACCAAGAGGTGGTCTCCTACTCAAATTTTTGGGGAACCCCAAGTTTAAATTATTTGATAAATTTGCTCAGCCACCTTCCACAGGGCTTTTGTTTGTTTTATTTTGTTTTGTTAAGTTCACTGGTTTGCTGATTTACATGGTCAGATGATTTTACCACTGTGCTAGCAGCAATTTTTAAAACTATTGCTTCCACTCAGTCTGAAAAAATGAGATTTATTTTTGTCTCATCACCATGTAGGACTGAATTTATTCCAACACAATTCAAAAAGGATCAAAGTTAATTACAAAAAAAAAAAATACTCTAACGCTGGCAAAAGACACTTGATTGAAAAGACAGAAAACTGAAATGCTCTATTGACAGATAAAGCAAGGTAGTAACAGTGCAAACATTCCGTGCACTCTTTGATATGCCTCAATCTTTACTTGACAAGATCTAAGGAAGGTGGCAGTGAAGAAGACAGTTCACTCCATTCTTAGCCTTGCTGAGATTAACAAGACGACATGTAATAAGCGTCAGCAGTAGCAACAGCTGTATTAACATGTTTTGACAAAGTTCTGAATTGCATCCATCAATGGATGCAATTCAGAATGAATTACTAGCTGATGATGTAACACTTTTCAGCATAGGTGCTGGAACTAGGGGCACACCCTGTGGCTTGAAGTGGTTTCCATTATATACAGGGTTTACTGTTTGATTCAATGGCTCTCGGCGCCCCCACTATAAAAATTGTTCCAGCATCCCTGTCTTTCAGATCCAACCAACTCAGGCCAGATACAAAAGGCAATTGAGAGGTGAAGATTCACAGTTGTGAAGACATCTTTTAAGCCATCTGGTTCACCTGTGATTGCATGTCTATCCATACCCAACATAACATTTGAAGTCTCTCAGTATATATTTTTAAAACAAATGCAATAGAAAGCAGGAGTATCCAAACTTTTCAGCATAGAGCCAAACATGGGGCAAAACATTTTCTTTAAAGAATCAAGGGGCCACAATCAATGTCCTGTTCTGCTCCCTTTGCACCTTTTTATTATGCCCACTGCAGACTACAGAGTAGCAACAAGGAACTTAACCAGGGTCTTAATTTCACACTGCTGATGGGTAAATCTATGAACAGATTTTTCCATAGCCTAAAAAAAAAAAAGGTATACATTAATTTGACACTGGGGTAAACATAATTTTAGAAAGGTAGTTTCTAGAAATTATTCTTTGAAAATAAAGATGCCAATCAACTTGACTGCACTAAAGTGCTTTTAACAACAGCTTTATCTTCCAATTTTACACTCAAAACCCTTATTTTTTTGCATGCTGCAGAACTGATCTGGACACATCATACATCAATTGAAAGCACATGATGAACAGATATTAGGAACAGGATTAGCTTTTTAAGTCAATTGGTGACAGACTGGCAGGTAGGGTTCTTACTAAAAAAACACGCTTATTTGGCACAATTCATATGAGTATCAGTTTACTTAGCAAAACCATAGCTGGCAAAAAAATAGTGGTTACTGCAGATTCCCTCATTTCTTTCCATGCCATTCTCTTCTTTTGAGGGGAAAACAGATACAGTTTGTATTTTCTTGCAATTCCTATGAGCTAAGAGTAAATCTGATTTGTGCCTAGAAGACGGTATGGAATTAAAATGCAACACACACCAACAGCACTGAAATGGAGAAATGTAATTGCAAATAAATACCTTGCCACAGTTTATTGATTATGGAGTCATGATAAACAGATTGCTGAGAGCTTTCTGCAGCGATATCTAATCCCACATGACTCAAGTCTCCGATTACAAAGTGTTCAGCGGTAATACAGAACCAAGCTACCAAAAGTGTACTCTTTAACATATAACATTAAACTGTTAACTGGGAACAGGTCTGTGACGAGAAAGAAGTGCATTTTTTTCCAGAAATAAAAATTACACACGCAAGGCATCCACATGTGAAGGATAAGATGACTTCTCAAGACCTTGTCTAAAATTACAGATTGAAAGAATCCTCTGACTTGTTTCTACCACTTGGTTATCTGACCCAGTTACAACTGGATTTAAACTGTGATGGGAACAGGACAGATATATTACCCAAAGCTTGGTGTTTGTTATGGGTGCATTCTCTCCCCCAAGCTACCGATTTTAGTTGTGCTTAAGCCAGATCCCCTGACTTGGCTACAACTGTCCAAAATGCGGTCTCAAGACATACAGTGGAACAGATACATAGTGAACTTAAATATAGTTGAGCTCAAGTCACAAGGAAACTGAATGAGAGATCTGAATTGGTTCAATGCTATGCCAATTACAATTCTGGTTTTAGCAAGGCTGCTCTTGTGGGAGGGAGAGATGAAACTCACACTATAACAAGTTGCTTAGTTGCATACAGTCTTCTCTAATTTGGTATTAGAAACTACCAGGACAATCTCTTCTATTTAATATTCACTCCTCCATATCAGAGGCAAAATTCCTTGCATCACAGAAACTGATGACGGTATTTCTGTCACCTTCCATTCGACTCCTAAACATTTAGCAAACAGAAGCACCTTGGAAGTTAAAGGGAGACTCCTATCTAATCAAGGCTGATTTCAATGCTGAAACAACAGTATATGAACCATCACACAAACACTGCCAGCATAGGCTTATGCTGTGTAATCCAAATATGGTCATCAGACAGCATAGACATTCAGAGCACGCACACACACACACACCAGGGACAGAGCTACAGTACCAAATCTTGCTCTTTTGGAGGCTAATTCCTTCATTTGCGACTAATTTTAAAACAGTATCCTAAGGTACCTCATTCTCATGATGAAAGCTTTTCTATCCCATCTGTAGTGAGGCATTTATCTCAGTCTTCTCTTTCTCCCTTCCCCTCCTCAGATCTTTCATTCAAGTCTACATCAGGCTGACCCAGAAGAGCTAAGATCATGCCAGGTTTTCATAAAGAAACGAAACACAGCTCACCTAGAGAAAGACACTGCAGAAACCCCAGCTGTTGCAGAGAAGAATGAAGATGATGGGAGGGAGAGAGAGATGCACAAAAGGGACTAGGGGCTGGAGTACGGAACAGAGAATAAAAGTGACAGGCAGATTGCAATGGTGGAAAAAAACAGAAATATACAGGGCTCACGGGGAACTGGGATAAGAGGTAAAAAAAGATACTAAGAAATATATGTGGGTGGGAGTGTATGCTAAGAGTACCAACTGTATTGGGGAAAGGAGAGGAATTAGATCCTCAAGTTGATTTAGGAGAGGGAATTGGAAAGGCAGAAAATAAAAAGTCTTAAAAGGATCAAGGAAAGGGGAGGGGGGAAAGGATGTTAGAGAGAAATAAAAGGTGCCACAATGTTGAGAATTGGCAAGGAAATAAAAGATGGGAGGGGAGGGTAAATAAATGGAAGAAAAGAAGAATGAAGAATCAGGAAGGAGGGATAGCAATGGGAGGGGATTCCTGGGTTGGGGGATTGAGAAAAGTAAGGAGGAAGATAACAGTGCAGGCATCTGGAAAAAGAAGTGGGGATAAAACAGAAAAGCTAGGAGAATCAGAGGGGGTAGGCAAGAGACCTAACTGCACCAGGAAAGCCATGGGAGGGGATACCTGCACTGGGGGAGGAGGGCATGGAGGAAAGGAAGGGGGTAGCTGCACAAGGTGGGCCATGAGGGGCTGGGGTAGCTGCATAAGGGAGACTGTGGTGGGAAAGGGATGGGGGAGCAGCTGCCCCAGAGGACTATGGGGCAAAGAGGAGATGGCTGCACAAAGGGGATACAGAGGGCTAGGGAGTGCTGCGCCGGGGGACTATGGTGGGAAGGGGATGGGGGGCAGCTGCACTGGGGGGTTATGAGGGGAGGAGGAGAAGGTGGCTGCACAAGGGGGATACAGAGGGCTGGGAGGTAGCTGTGTGGGGTGAAGGGGAGAAGGTAGCTGCACAAGGGGGCTATAGGGGGCTGGGGGTAGCTGCGCAAGAGGTGATATGGGGGAGGGGAGAAGGTGGCTGCACAAAGGGGATACAGAGGGATGGGGGGTAGTTGTGCTGGGTGGAGGGTAGGAGGTAGCTGCACAAGGGGGCTGGGGGTAGCTGCGCCGGGAGGCTATGGGGGAAGGGGAGGAGGTAGTTGCACAAGGGGGCTGGGGGTAGCTGCGCCGGGAGGCTATGGGGGAAGGGGAGGAGGTAGCTGCACAAGGGGGCTGGGGGTAGCTGCGCCGGGAGGCTATGGGGGGAGCGTAGGCGGTAGTTGCACAAGGGGACAGGGGGTAGCTGCGCCGGGAGGCTATGGGGAAAGGGGAGGAGGTAGCTGCACAAGGGGGCTGGGGGTAGCTGCGCCGGGAGGCTATGGGTAAGGGGAGGAGGTAGTTGCACAAGGGGGCAGGGGGTAGCTGCGCCGGGAGGCTATGGGGGAAGGGGAGGAGGTAGCTGCACAAGGGGGCTGGGGGTAGCTGCGCCGGGAGGCTATGGGGGGAGCGTAGGCGGTAGTTGCACAAGGGGGCAGCTGCGCCGGGAGGCTATGGGGGGGAGCGTAGGCGGTAGTTGCACAAGGGGGCTGGGGGTAGCTGCGCCGGGAGGCTATGGGGGAAGGGGAGGAGGTAGCTGCACAAGGGGGCAGGGGGTAGCTGCGCCGGGAGGCTATGGGGGAAGGGGAGGAGGTAGCTGCACAAGGGGGCAGGGGGTAGCTGCGCCGGGAGGCTATGGGGAAAGGGGAGGAGGTAGCTGCACAAGGGGGCTGGGGGTAGCTGCGCCGGGAGGCTATGGGTAAGGGGAGGAGGTAGCTGCACAAGGGGGCAGGGGGTAGCTGCGCCGGGAGGCTATGGGGGAAGGGGAGGAGGTAGCTGCACAAGGGGGCTGGGGGTAGCTGCGCCGGGAGGCTATGGGTAAGGGGAGGAGGTAGTTGCACAAGGGGGCAGGGGGTAGCTGCGCCGGGAGGCTATGGGGGAAGGGGAGGAGGTAGCTGCACAAGGGGGCAGGGGGTAGCTGCGCCGGGAGGCTATGGGGGAAGGGGAGGAGGTAGCTGCACAAGGGGGCAGGGGGTAGCTGCGCCGGGAGGCTATGGGGGGAGCGTAGGCGGTAGTTGCACAAGGGGACAGGGGGTAGCTGCGCCGGGAGGCTCTGCGGGACGGGAGGACACTAGGGGGCAGCTGCGCCTGGGGGGCAGGACGGATGAAGCAGCCGCCCAGGAGCAGGGCCGCGAAGCTGCGGCCCGCGAGGGACGGGCCCGGCGCGGGGGGCGGGGGACTGCGCGCTACTCACCGGCCTCTCCCGCCGCCTCCCGGCTCGGCGCAGCGGCCCCACTTCTCACGAGCCAGGAACCGGCCGGAGGCGCGGCTCAGCCGCAGCCCCTTAAAGCGGCAGGCCGCGGCCCCGGGAGACGGGCTGGGGGCGGGGACGAGTGGCCCGCTCCTCCCCTTGGCCCGGCGGGCGGGCGGGGCTTCATCCCTCCCTGGGCCTGGCCACGACGGGGGCGGGATCGGGGGCTCCCCATGGCCCGGGGGCTATTCGGGGCCCTCTCCAGCCTTGGGGAGCAGTTTAAAAGGTCCCTCCGCCCCCACCCCCACACTTGGCTTTCAACCCCACCGCCCCCTCAACACAAACAACCCTTCGGACCAGCCCCCTGCACTATCCGCCACCCCACACACGGGGGGGGGGGGGGTCACTCGTGGTCCCACCCCAAGCGCACCCCTCAGCTAGACATGCCGGTGGTACTCAGGGGGTCCCCCACCCCCACATGCATATGGCAGTAGGCTGAGCCCATTGCACACACAGACCCCCAATGCACGCACACAAGGATCAGGGGTTCCACGGCAAACCCTTCCACAGGTAGCAGCAGAGACCCTGCTGCCACACCTAAAGGGCACTTGTGGGGTAATCACAAGGTCTCTTCCCCCGCCCCCAAAAAAACCCTTTTATTTCTTTGGGGTATCACAACAGCAGAGCACCCACAGCAAGATAACCTTCAGCCACAGAAACATGAGGATGTTGCACCATAGAGAAATCCATCTCATTGCAGTGTGTGGGGTCTTGCTTGCACCGTTGGACAAACTGAAGAAAGAGACTGACAGTTCATATTGCAACAGATTGCTCTCCTGACCTGCACAGATCTTCACTGGGTGTTCTGCATGGCCACAGAGACGAGCCCCTGGGCTTTGAGATACCCTATGTTGAGTGGAAGTTTAAACATTGTTCTGACATATTGCCAAACCCCAGAGAAGTCCAAAATCATAAAGGAAAAAACTCAGAATCTCAAATAAGAATGCATGTTGGTGTTTGGGCTGCCTATTGATTTTGAAACTTTAGTGGTGAATACAATAATAGAAGGCTGAAATTTCAACCTGAAGTGAAACCCAGAAGATAGCAGAGATGCTCTGCTAGAACGAAGAGTCCTGGGGCACCTTTAAGACTAACAGATGTATTGGAGCATAAGCTTTCGTGGGTGAATACCCACTTTGTCAGACTCTGACGAAGTGGGTATTCGCCCACGAAAGCTTATGCTCCAATACATCTGTTAGTCTTAAAGGTGCCACAGGACTCTCTCTTGCTTTTTACAGATCCAGACTAACACGGATACCCCTCTGATACTTTGCTAGAACGGAGACCCCACTTTGTTATTGGCATAATCAATAAAGTACTAAATAACCATAATTAAGTATGCCATCTATTTTATTCAAAGCCATTCATGTATGCCTTGTCTGTCCAGGGTCTTTACCCACCAACGTAGTTATGTCACAAGGCTTTAGACTATATACTTAGTTAGTCCCTGTTCTCTGACCTACTGGATAAGAAACAAGAAGCTGAACTTGAATCAAAAATAATGAGGAGACCGGTGGCACCGTAAAAACTAACAGATTTATTTGGGCATAAGCAGAAGTGGATTTTTTACCCACGAAAGCTTATGCCCAAATAAATCTGTTAGTCTTTAAGGTGCCATCGGACTCATCATTGCTTTTGTGGACACAGATTAACACGGCTACGCCTCTGAAACTTGAATCAGTCCATCCAGCCTCAGCGCACCTGAGCACAGATCCATCCACCCAATCACAATATACTTTTCCTAATGCTTGCAGGAAGCATGCCAAGCTTCCTTGTAATTATAACAGTAGACCCAAAACATCTGGAAAAGGCTGCATTGTTTTAAGGACTATGTAGCACTTTGTTTGTTCTATACTCTTTTGTATCTGCTCTATCCCCTGGACTGTAGAGATATTAGTTCAAGGCAGTGATTTATTATTTTTTGGCATAATGCACCTGTTCTGTATGCCATACGCTCAGGGTGCTACATAAACAATAGCGATAACAGCTAATGTATAAACCAGTAAAGGCCCAACTTCATGCAAGCACAAGTATGTTCTTTTGTTAAACATTAAATCAATAGCATTCTGATTTATCTTTTATGAGCAGATAAGTGTTATTTGCATTTCTAGAAGAGCATTTATATATTGTTTCTAATCTTTTCTACATATAGGCACTTGATCCAGGATGTGTTGAGGGCCCTCAACTCACACTGACTTCAGTAGGAACTCAGGGTTCTGGCCACATAACAGCCCTACAGTTGCAAGCAACAGGGGCCCTCCAACATGGAGCTCCTTGAAGGATCAAGGCCACTACATATAAAACGTTAAAGCACCACTCCCAGCACTTCCTCCCAATGCCACTTGGCAGATGGAGAGACTATAGAATTGTGCTGCTTTACTGCATTTATGACAATTTACAAATGTCAATTATTTTTGAACCTGTTCATCAAAAAGTGACAAAAATAACTAAGGCCCCAATCCTACAGACTTGCACACCTGCTTAATTTAACCCATGAATAGTCCCATTGACTTCAGCATGTAATCAATATTGAAACAGGGCTATTGCTCTACAGTTACTGCAGTGGGACTACTCAGCTGCATAAAGCAAAGAATGCGTGTAAGGCCATGTATACACTACATAGTTTTGTTGACAAAAGTCAGCTTTCATCACTAAAATAGTGGAGGTATGCACACTGAAAAGCTCCTCCCACCCATGTAACTGCCCAGCTCTGCCAACAAAATAAAACCACCTCAACAAGAGGCATAGATCATATGTCGGAATAGTTAGGGCAATGCAGTGTCTCTGTAGATACTGCATTCCTTACATCCGCTGTTGGCTGTCATTCTTGTCAATTTCACAGCTCTGCTGTCGTGGGGCAAACTAACTGCTAACCCCCAACACACAGTCTGAGAGTTCTGTACAGATAGCTTACCCCATTTTCCACCTTCAAGGGACTCCTTAAATAAACTCCATACTGGAACTTTTCATCCAACACCACCCCTCGGGCCTCCTCAAATCCTCATTTAGCCCCAGAACAAGTCACTCCTAGGCATTTTTTCTTGCCTATCTTCTCACTCCCCAAATTCCAGGGTTATGCCCAGAAATCTTCTCATGCCCAGCAGCTTCCATATGCCAGCTAACCTCTTTTTGCAGTGTCCTGCTACTCTTTATAGGGGAATCAGGGGATTTCCACTCAGGTGGGGGAGGGATAGCTCAGTTGTTTGCACATTAGCCTGCTAAACCTAGGATTGTGAGTTCAATCCTTGAAAGGGCCATTTGGGGGTCTTGGGCAAAATCAGTACTTGGTCCTGCCTAGTGAAGGCAGGGGGCTGGACTCAATGACCTTTCAAGGCCCCATCCAGTTCTAGGAGATGGGATATCTCCATTAATTATTATTATTTATTATTTTTATTAGGTGTGTCTCCTTAATATCTAGGCTGGCCTCAGGCTTCTAGCCCAGAAAGGGGCAATCTATTCTGTTACAAACTCCATGTGTACTGACAACTCCTTCACTGCTCCTTGTCTGTTTTAATCTTTGCTCTCCCTTCTATTCCGCTGCTCTGTTCCATTAGCATCTGGTTAGCTAAAGATGAGAGTCAGCATGTAGGGAAAATGTACAAGATGTAGGTTTTTCCTGGTCAAGGAGAAAGGCTTGACAGATAGGATTTCAGGTAACTGAGATGGGTGCCCTCTTGACTTACAAAGGCTTTTTCCTTGTGATGAGACTTAATCCTATCAAGTTATAGAGTTTCCTACCTACCCTCCCCCCCCCCCCCCCACACACACCATTACAATATACTAAACAAGAGTAAATAAGTATATAGAGGATAAAGCCGTCTGCTTTCATAGAAAGTATGTGTTTTTGGTTTAGATTAAAGGCAGGTTTCTAAATGTTTTCTTTGGAGGACTCCCCTGAAACTAGGTAGGCGTAGGTACTACTTCCCTTGAAAATAATAGGATTTTTCTACAATATAGGGTAAGAGGAGGAATGCCTCCCCTCCGTGCCATGCTCTTTACTAGCATTCTGTTTGGCTCTCCACTTTAACAGTACAGTATAAGTCTGTTCTCTGTAGTAATACATAGATAGGAGTTACTATTGACCCACATGTGTGCTTTTATTTATGTCAGAATTTTATAAGTTCCCTAGATATAACATTATATGCAAGTGCAAGGAGGGATGGCGGTGGTAATAAGTGCTGCTGCACCAAAGTCATTCCCATAACTAATGCAATGACGTAGCACAGCAGCAGTTTTCAACAGTCCATGCGGGTGGATATATAGAGAGTTAGCTAGTCACATTGTGCTGTCTCATTGTGTGACTTTCTAAATATTTCTTTTCCATGAAAGCTGTCATTGCCACAGAGATGTTATACTATTATGAGTGTGTGAGGAAGTGGTCGATGCAGTAGTGACTAGCAGTAAAGATGGTCTTTGATATAGTGTCTCCATTAAGATGTGAGCCACCCTATATAAAAATTAAGATTCCCCCTACTGTGAAAATATCCTTCTGGGGTCTATATGATTTTGACTTGTTTTTCTTCTATCCTTTCTTAATAGGCAGACAAGCCACATTACTCTCTCTGTGTCTATTTCCTCCGTTTTGGTTTCTATAGGATACGCCCAATCTCCAAGGAGCTTTTCTCTCCAAATTGGGAGAAGGAAAAAAGGTTACAGGTTGCTGATTCTTCAAAAAATAAGAGTTTAGGTATCTTAGTCTTTACAGCTGAGAGAAGAGCTAGTGTTTCGTTTGTAAAGACATAATGGAGTAAGACATTCAGGAAACTTACTCATCTTGAGGTATAATTAATTTCAGCCTGAGCATTTTTCTTAAAGATATAGTTGCACTCCTTCCAAAATCTGAAAGCTATACATTTGGTGAAGAAATAGGGACACACCTTTAAATTCCATTTAAAAAATGGTGTAGAAAAGCTATTTTAGAGAGAGACAGGAAAAATAAGGTATTTTGCTAAAAATTTAGGCATTTCTCTTCCTAAATCAGTACAGTTGTGGGACAGGATGTGGCCAGTGATGGCTGGAATCTAAAGAAAAGAAGAATTCCCCAGAACAGTGTTAGCTGTGACCTTTTTTCCCTTTTTTTTTTTTTTTTTGGGTTGGTTGTTTTGGTTTTTTTGTTCAGCGCGTGTGTGGGATGGTGGGAGTAAAGCAGTGGCTGAAGTATGGAAAATAAAACTGATATAAAAGCAGAACCCAGGCTTGACAGGGTAATCTGAATTAGATCACAAAACAGAAAGGAAAAAGCAACCTTTCAGAGCCCAAATATTTTTTTTTAGCCTCTCAAGCCAGGATAAAATAAATGTGTGTGAAAAACAAAAATTATGTCTGGTGAGGTTTATTTTTTTTCTTGGCTTTCAAAAATGAAACTCAGAAAAAATAGTCAGTTTGTCTAGATATGGGACTATTTGTGAAGTGCTACAGTTGTCTAATGGTGACATAATTCCAACGAGTCCATGTAAAACTGCTGCCCTCTGCCCTCCTCCTCCCTGGTTTTTAGGGTTAGAAATTATTAATATCAGAAATAAATATATGGAGATATACCTATCTCATAGAACTGGAAGGGACCTTGAAAGGTCATCGAGTCCAGTCCCCTGCCTTCACTAGCAGGACCAAGTACTGATTTTGCCCCAGTTCCCTAAATGGCCCCCTTAAGGATTGAATTCACAACCCTGAGTTTAACAGGCCCATGCTCAAACCCATGCAACTAAGATACAGACAATTTTAAACAACCTAAAGGAAACTTTCCCACAAAATTGTAGGTTTCTCGCCATATATTTTTTCCTTAAGTCCCTCACTTTGGCTTTTTATTCCACATTATATTGTATAAGCCCTTTGTTACTGCTCCTGTTCAGATATCTTGCTGGCATGGACTATTACATATTCCATTGAAATCTACACATGAGGCCACCGGAATAGTAGTATGTATAGTAGAATCAACATATATGTCTGGCCTATGGGAAAGCCTGAATTCTAGTTCTGACTCTGTGTGAGCCTTGACAAAGTCATGGAAAGGGTAACTTCACTTGTTCTCCATGTTGCAGTTTCCCCATCTGTAAACAGCAGGTAATACTACTTACCTTTCTCAGGAGGCTAGTGTGAAGATTCTTCATGTTATAAAGCATTTTGAAGCATTGCAACCTTTATCTGACATCCATGGAGACTGAAGTCCTTTCTTTAACCACGAAACAGATACAGCGCAAACAGTGCCTGTGTAAGATTGTCTACGCTGCCCCATCGCTGTACCTCGTGTGGCAAATTGCCGGCACTACTATGATGGGTCTCACACTTTCTCTTCTTGGGGGCTGGGGGGAGGGAAAGAAGGTTCAGGGCACCATTTCTTGTCCCTGAACTGGGATATTAAATGCCCCACTAGTGTCCTAGAGGAGGGGAGTGGAGAGGGAGGGATCCGGGCCTGCCCTCTACTCCCGGTCCCAGCCCAGGGGCCCTAAGGATAGCGGTAAACCACTTGAACTAGTGGTTCCTTCCCCTGGGCTACTTCCCTCTCCTGCCCTTCCTCTGCACAAGCCAGGTGTCCCTTTACCTAGGGTCTTGATCTTCTTAGCTCACCGCAGCACTTCTCCAAACTTCCCTCTGCTTCCCTCCAAACTGCTCCAACACCAATCCACTGTTTCTACTCCTTCAAACTGTTCTCTGCTCCAATACCCAGGGCCGGCTCCAGCATTTCTGCCGCCCCCAAGCAAAAAAAAAAAAAAGCCACGGTCGCGATCGGTGGCGGCAATTGGGAAAAAAAAAAAAAGCTGCGATCGGTGGCGGCAGTTCGGCGGCAGGTCCTTCGCTCCTAGAGGGAGTGAGGGACCTGCCGTCCCCGAATTGCTGCAGGTGCCGCCCCAAGCACCTGCTTGTTAAGCTGGTGCCTGGAGCCGGCCCTGCCAACGCCAATCCTCTCTGCTCCAACTCGTTCCCATCTGGGGGGTTTTATCAGGTGAGAGACTTCAGGTGCTCTAATTGGCTTCAGGTGCTCTAATTAATCTATAGCAAACTTTCTTCCCTCTACAGGGAATAAGGCTCCCTTCTAACCCTCTCCTGCTGCCCTCTGGCCATGCTGTATCACACTCATTACACATTGTTTTAAGTTTCCTGCACTTAAAGGCAGATTAGATAATCACAGTGGTTCCTTCTGGCCATGGTAGCTATTAAATGTATTGTGCCCTTCATTTTGCTTTTGTCCCACATTTGGATCTTGGCAGAAGATTGGTCTCAAAAACCTTTGAAATATGAATCCGTTGTTAACGTAAGCTCTTCATGTCAGTGACTGTCTTTGTGTCCATTGTACAGAGCCATGCATAACTGTTGCTGCCAAACCCATACATAAATATTAATAGTCTGGTAAAAGTAGCAGACTATACTGGACATTATGCTTATTCCTTTGTACAGCATTTGGCAATTAAAACAGCTGTGTATCCACTAAGTATTATTATTTGTCCACTGCTCTTAAACTTTCTTGATTTGGCTTGAGCGTGAAATTGAGAAATTGAAGGAAAAAGTAACTATCACCCTGTCCTTTTCACTTGTGTATATCCCACCTTGCTAGAGCTTTCTGAGGATCTGAGTTTGTTTTTTTTTAAGGTGGCACAGCCTGTTATGAAAGAAGGTGGAATGAATATCAAAGAAGATTAATTTATCCCAGATGATAACAACTGTTTGTGAATATTTGAACAAGCTTCAGGGATGCAGCTTGGGGGGTGGGAGGAAGAGGAAAGGTGAGGAGCTGGAAAGCACAGTCATCTGAATGACTGGATGATGAAAGAGAAAAACACTTAGGGGAAAATGGAAGTGTTGCGGGGGAGGGAGGGAAAGAATTTTTTCCAATCTATTTTATTATTATTCTTTCATTAAGCCTACCTTTATGTTAAGAGCATGTAATGAGTCAAATTCATCCCTGCTGAAATTTCACTAGAATTAGTGGACTTATATTAGAGATGCCCTTGACCCTTTGATTATACTGTGTGGGCTTGATTTTGATCTCACTGCTAATTTGACATTGGTGTAGCCTCCACTGACATTTAATGGACTTACTTCTTATTTCCACTGACAGAACAGAATCAATCCCCATGCCATTAAAGGTCTGGTCTACACTACAGACCTATATCGGTATAACTTCATTGCTCAGGGGTGTGAAAAATCCTGCAGACATAGCTATCACTTTTCGGGGAGGTGGATTAACTACACGCATGGGAGAGCTCTATTCTTGCAGTTTAGAGCATTTTCATTAAAGTGCTACAGCAGCGCAGCTGCACCAATGCAGCAGTTTAAGTGTAGACATGCCCTTTAGGTAGAATGCCAACTTATTCTGCACGGCTATCATTCAAATTTTATTGACTTCAACTTTTTTATTAATTAGGGTGTGGTCAACTTTTTCAACAAATGTTCACTGATTGACACAAAAATTAATTCCTGAAAGAGTAGTAATCTATGGATGGATATATGTTTTAGACGCTCAGAATCCCATGTCTCTTAGGACCTTGAGTACATCAGCACAATTTTCTATGGTTCTGGTTTGTCTAATTTTAGTTTATTGCCCATATGAGAGGTGCGTAGGGTTACTTAGATGCTTTTCTGACGGCTTTTTGTGTGTGCTATGCTTGGCATGCAGGACAATAGTAGAAGCATTCTTCCTTTTGTAACTGAACATTATACATGATAAGTACTGAATTAAATAGTTTTTTTCACAATTTTTACTGTGCCTGGGGATGGATTCTTCCCATTTGCCAAAGCAATTGCATCCTCTGCCCCTAATGTTATTTCAGGGAATTGATAAATGTAGTCACAGCCAGGGCCTGGTTCTGGATGCCAATTTCTTAGTGGGAGTACAGTGTGTTAAGGAAACTCAGGAAGCACTCAAGATCTTGCAAGATCGAGCATTTAGGGCTTTATTGCAAGTCCTGAGTAAAGGGCCACATACAGCTGTACTGTCCCAGGAGCAGAACAGGGACCTAATCAACACTTAGAGTCACAGTCTGGACCCTGGCTTCCTCTCTTGCTTCAGAGGAAAGTAATTTTCTACTAGTTTGCACTAGTAGTAGATGACTTCTCCTGCCATGAGTGTATCTGTATTGGCAGTGTAATGGGCCACAGAGCCCAGGCTACTTCCCACTCATTCCCCATTCTGTATAACAGACTGATAAGACAAACCATGAATCCTGTCCAGTTATTCAGTGCTAGAGTACTACAGTGGCTTGTTTCCAAACTATTTCTAAGGCACTTGTCACCTTACCCAGATGGGCAAGGTACCTGTCAAAACAGAGAGAAGGTACAATCCCTGCCATGAATATTCAGATTAAGGCTTTTATTCTGCAAGGAGCTTCTTGTGAGAGGATCCTTGTATCGAGTTTAGAAATTGACTAAGATCTTTAGTAATATGAAAGACAGTGAAAACATCCTCAGCCTAAAAAGAGTCAGGGTAATCAAATCTCAGACTTCATATGAAATTCTGGTTAGTCTGAATACATCATTGCAGAAATGATTGAGTGCATTTTCCTTTCTTTTAAAATACACTTTCTTATGGAGCAATATTAGCCAGTTCTGGAGTGAGGCAGCATCCCATGCTAGATGGATTTGCTGCTTTCATCCATTATGATGGATTCAACATAGGTCTCAAAACTTATCTTAAAAAAAAAAATCAAGTACCAAACCAATTTGGAGCAAAAAATAAGCTTCTATAAAACACACCCAGTAGCTCTAGTACAGGGAATACTACATGGTGCTTTAACCAAGTAGCTTAGTGTTTTAATACAAAACAACTGACATCAGCATTTAATACATTTTATTGCATAATCAGTATTGTGCTCATTACATCCACCCGACAGAAAAAATAGCTTTATGCACACACACACAAAAAAACCCCCTCCAAAAATGTACAATATACAGAAGACCAAATCCAAGCCGATATCATTAACAGTGTGTCCTTTTTTATATATAATATAGATTTATTTATAAATGGGCAGGCACAAAGACAAGAAACTGCTTAATGTGTTCACTAAAATGGAATAGTAAGGCCACACAATGATTTCTATGCTATTCAGTTTCTGAACCTATATACGTAATCCAAGGCAATGTTGTTGGAACCCTTAACTATGAGGCGGAGGTTTAAACTGCCCACAAAACTGCTGCAGTTTGACTCCAAACTCCAATTACTTCATTTACAAACTAATCTTCGTGTCTGAGGAGTACAAGTAGTAAAAGAACAATGTTACCTATAGACCAATTGTTAAAAAATGTTCTATGTTAAATATATTTAGTTTTAATATTCTTCAGGTAACATTTCCATAATCTAATATAGTGGCATTGTTTTTATTACCAAGGATATTTGTGTTTTAAAATTAGTTGAGATGGGCCCAAATTGGAACACCAGAACCAAATGTCCCTGCACTTTGGGGAAGTTTGGATCTGGATATCTGCAGCACAGGGCATGCTTTTATGATTAGTTTGTAGTCATTGTTTCAAAAAAGGCTTTTCTGATGAAGGGACAAAGAATAAAATATGGTCCATGGTCTGAGCCCATGAATCCCTTGACTCCTTGCTTGAATGGTTAAAAAAGAATTTCCCAATCAGATTAGTCTAAAGCAAGACTTTATATTTAAAAAAATTAATTTGGGCAAATAAGAAGATATGAACAGGAAGTATAGAACTCTCAGCTTTGAGAGCATCTCACTTTCCTCCTCACCACATTCTATTTTTGGAGCTGATGTTAGCTGAAGAATATTAAATAGGAAATGTTACCTGAAGAATATTAAAACTAAATTTATTTAACATAAAATTACAAAGAGGCCAATATGACAGCCTGTTAAGTATGTAAAGTCAGGCCTTTCTGACTTCTGAAGTGTTCTAACAGGTTTTGGATGGTTTTTAAATGACAATTTCTTGGTCCATGGCTGTGAAAAATCATTTTTCTTTCTTTATGCAGCATAGACTTCAAGGCTACACCAGTTACCAGGAGATTGCTTGTTTCAGTAGTTAAAGTGCGGAGGACATAGCTGTATTGGCAGTGAGAACAAGTCAAATTTATAACAGGATGATGATGCAACTAACAAGGTTTTTCATTAATGGAAACTTCAAACTGATTTACACTTCCTAAAAATAGCATTGTGGTAAAGAGGATTATAGATATGCAAAATATAAAGAGCTCAATCAGAACTCCTGCTTTAGGATGTACATTAAGCTTTTGCCCTGTTGATATCCAGGAGATATTTGACCCCATATAGACCCCACAATTGGCAAGGTGCACAATAGGGTATTTCCTCCTCTTTTCCTTTCTCTTGAAGCATAAATTACTGGCCACTGCCAGTGGAGGGGTACTGGCCTACATGAGCCATGTTCTGATCTTGTATGGCAATAGTTACATTCCTACAGTACTTTAAAAACATACTACAGCAATAAGGCTTATCTGTAGCTATTCTTCTGAGTGGCACTTCAGAGTCAAAGGGCAGTAAAAGTAACATTTTTAATGTTATATTCTTAATGTTAAAAATTGTAATGGTAAGACACTCTACAAATAATTGTTCTAGTTATTCATTTAAAACAGACAAATTTTTCAGTCTTCATAGACAGAGGCAATTGTTTTTGTAAAACTTAAAGCAAAGTCATTTGAGTTAATCAAAATGATGTAATAAAAACATTCATTTCAGTTAATTATCTTTTAATCAAATAATTAACTGCTGTAAAATTAATCCATTAATTAGCAAGAATGCATTTTTATAGGCTTGAAATGTAATTTATTACATACATATTTGTTTATAAGTGTGAAAAAATGTCTGTGTTATGAAAATGTGCTCAGTAATGTTTGTACAAGACCTGTATCATCCTTATTTGCTCAAGATTTAACAAATTTGTCACAATTCAGTCTAACAAATGGTACTGGGAAGGCAGGTTTCTATTTTTCATAGAGCATCGGATGAGATTTTCAGGTCTTATCCTTGATAAAAATTATAAGTATAAACTAATTTCAGTTATCTTTGTTATTCATGAATTAGGCCCCAGAATATCTATTCAGGGGAGCATTTATGCAAGTGCTTAATTGATTTCCTGAATCAAGATCCAAATCCCTAAAAATTACAGAGGCGAGCCAAATCTCTTGCTTGTGAAATTGTCATTGGCACTGTTACTGAAAGGCCCCTCAAGAGAGCATTGCAATATTTGCTTGTGTCTTTTTGGTTGGTTCTCTGAATCCTTAAAAATCAATTCAATTTTAAAACAAAACAATTATCTCACTTCTTAGATATATTTCTAGTGTGTTTAAACTTCCTGCTTCTTACACTTCTCCTTCAGGGATTGATACAAAGCCCACTGGAGTCAATGGGAATCTTTCCATTGACTTCAATGGCCTTTAAAGCATCCCTTTACTTACCTCTTTGAAGGTTCATTATGATCTTGTTCACCTTCCATGGAGTCAAAATCCTTACTGGCGGCAAACAGTCTGCCAGCAACATACACCAAATCATTTTGTACCTAATCCCACTGACCTCAAAGGGAATCTTTTCCCTGAACTTTGATGGCCCTACGGCTTTTTCTGAGATCACTCCAAATCTCTTACCTCCTCCTGTATTGCTAGTATACGGTATATAAAGTGTGTGAGTATTATTATTGTTGGTGAATTGCTGGACACTTAGAGCCATATCTTGAAACCTTACTGCCATGAGTAATCTTTTCTTGAACCTGTACTTTCACTGATTTCAATGAGTCCTTAGGCATGTAAGAATTTCAGAATCAGACTCTTAATCTTTTAAGAAGGGGGAACAATTTTTCCTATCCCCCGCCCCAAATAACGTCTGAAACATTATTCCAAAGTTCAGGTGGAACATCAAGCTTTTTGATAAAGCAAACAATTGTATGTAATTATTCAATCAGTTCTGTTTATCAGTTAAAAATATTTCAGGTGTAGTAAATTGTATGCAGTGAATTAGAAGAGAACTGTGAAACTGGCACTTATTAAATATTACTTTTAGGAAAAAGAACACAGCAGTGCTAGCCTCATCCCTCTTTCAGAGGAAGTGTAATGTCAAGGGGAAAGCCCCATTTTTCTATGTTTACATTACAATCACTATAATAGCACAGTTGCAGCACTGCAGCTATGCCACTGTAGCATAGACACTTACTACCGTGACAAAGGATTATTGTGTCAATGTAGTTAATCCACTTCTCCAAGAGGCAGTAGCTAGACTGACGAAGGAATTCTTCCATTGACCTATCTTCGTTACAGTGTGGGAGTTGGGAACCTAACTCTGTCACACAAGGCATGAAGTTTTTCACAGCCCTGAGTGATGCTGTGAGGTCAACCTAAGTTTTAGGAGTAAACCAGGCTTGAAACCTAAATGTCTCATTTATAATGGCCCCCAAAAACACAGGTAGAATATAAAATCTTGACAGACAGTGAAACAAGGGAAGGGTCAAAGAAGTAGGGTTTGGATCTATAGTAGGTTTAGACCGGGATTAAATTTCATAGCCCAATCAGGGCTAAAATCATGGGTTTGCGTATGACAGTCCAAAGTTTCACAAATTGTTCTAATGAGATCTCTACCAACCTGAGCCAAAATCTTTGAGAATACATATTCATCTCATCCAAATGCAGTAGGAGTATGCTTCAGAATTGGAACCTAAGGGCATCTACTGGCAATATGAGAAATTAAGCTTTCCTGTCAGAAATATCTTACTTAAACTCCATCCTTATTATATCTTTATTTTGGGAAGGATTTTCAATAGCACTCAGTATCTCTACTCATCGAAGTCAATGATCAAACTTTCACTGATTTCAATGGGAGCAGAGTTAGGCCAACACTGAGGGCTTTTGAAAATACCATCCACATTTTGGTCTTTTATATTTGGGAGCCAATAAAAACCAGAGACAGATAGCATAAGCTTCATTACTTGTATTCAAAATATGTACATCACTCTCTCTCTCACTATTTGTTTAAGCTTCTACAAATTTCCCAGTGAGGCCGAGTACTTTTGAAGACATTTTTCTGTAGTATAGAATAAGGAAATTATTTTAAAATATTTATTGTTTGATCTTTCTCTTAACACACTGATGTATGTTTCAGCAAACATTTTGGAAAATCAGCTATTAGCTACGAATCCATTTCAGCATGGATAGAATCAAGCACTTAGTTTGATACAACGACGCAACAATTGTTACATTAGGTGATATCACTCCTTTTAAAGGTTTTATGACTACTCACACATTTAATGGAGAAACTTTGAAAATTATTTCCCCAACATCAAAAATACATTTAACGAATATTTTAAAATGTTCTTACCATTTGTGATTAGCACATCATTTAAACATGGCAGCTGGTAAATCATACAAGCAGGCTGGATTTTTTAAAGAAATGTGCTGTATTAGCCCCACTAAAGGAGCTAAGTACTTCAGGTAAATTTAAGACAAAGTTTAATTGTCTTAACTCAGCTAATGGATGTGACTGTGCGTAATTGCAGAGGATCATTAATAAATGGAAATGCCACAGCGTGCACAGGCACACACACACACATATCCCTTAGCATGAACAGATGTTAAATTAGAAAAATCATGTCACACTACAAAAATAAGTAAACAAAGGAATCATGGCCACTGTTAGAAAAATATTCTTTCAAAAACATATTTGCTGTTACTGAAAGTCATCATTTGGGATTCCTCTCCACAAAATTAGTAAATAAGAAATATGCATAAGAAACCATTTATATAATGGATACTATATTTGTGAATGATCCAGCTTTACTCAAGCAGTTCTTGATAAGTATTCCTTTCACTTTTGTACATGTACAGTACATTTATCTATGCCCTGTCTGTGTATGTTGACTGATAAGGATTTGTTTTGGGGACAATAGCAAAATATTTTAGGGTTAGAGATACCTAGATCAAAGCTACTATTTCATAGGTTACCTTTCCTAGCCATATTTTTCATACCTCTTGCCAGTGGAATAAAAATCATTATTTAGGGCCTGATCCTGCAAACATTTATGCATGTATCTTTACTCACATGAGTAGTCCCATTGACTTCAATGAGACTGCTTGCATTAGGTAAAGCTATTCACATTGTGTTGTCAGGATTGGGCACTTAGGTTTCTTTATTTAAGCACTTTTCTGTGCTTTTAAGTGAAAGTGAAGTTAAGAGGAGTTTTCTGGAAGGGAAGTTTATGATGAAACTGTCATTTTGTGCATCTAATATACATGGCGCTTTGTTTTTGTGGAGTCTTGCCTAGTTTTTGAAGTATGGCTACTGATTAATCCACTAATCATTCATTGTGAAAACATAGAAAATTAATTTTAAAATGCACATACATGTATATGCATGCTGTGTGAAACTACACTGTTCAGGCTTTGATTGTTTGGATGAAAATGTTTATTAGTGGTAAGAAGTCTAAAACCTGGTGAATGTAAAAAATGAACCTTCTATTAAGTTCATTTGAACTTTGAAAACATGTGCTAATATGACAACCATGTGTCTAATCTTTGCAGTTCCAGTTTTAAAGAGAAGTGAAAGTTTAATAATTAGCAAAATACCATCCAATTTAGAAGTCATAAGAATGGCCATACTGGGTCAGACCAGTGGTCCATCTATCCCGGTCTTCCAACAGTGGCCAGTGCTAGATGCTTCAGAGAGTGAACAGAACAGGGCAATTTATCGAGTGATCCATCCCCTGCTTCTGGTAGTCAGAGTTTATGGACACCCAGAACATGGGGTTGCATCCCTGACCATCTTGGCTAATAATCATTGATGGACCTGTCCTCCACGAACTTATCTAGTTCTTTTTTGAACCCGGTTGTACTTTTGGACTTCTCAACATCGCCTGGCAAGAAGTTCCACAGGTTGATTTTGGGTACGTCCAGACTACCCGCCGTATCAGCAGGTAGCGATCGATTTATCGGGAATCGATATATCTCGTCTCGTTAAGACGCAATATATCGATCCCCAAACGCGCTCCCCGTCGACTCTGGAACTCCTCCGGAGCGAGCGGCGGTAGCGGAGTCGACGGGGGAGCCGCGGCCATCAATCCCGCACCGTGAGGATGGGAGGTAAGTCGGAATAAGATATGTCGACTTCAGCTACTGTATTCCCGTAGCTGAAGTTGCGTATCTTACATCGACACCCCCCCCCCCAGTGTAGACCAGGCCTTTGTGTTATGTGAAGAGGTACTTCCTTATTTTTGTTTTAAACCTGCTGATTATTAATTTCATTGGGTGATCCCGGGTTCATGTGTTATGTGAAGGGCCAAATAACACTTCCTTAATCACTTTCTCCACACCATTCATGATTTTATGAATCACAACCCACAATCACCAGGGGGAGGGACAACTCAGTGGTTTGAGCATTGGCCTGCTAAACCCAGGGTTGTAAGTTCAATCCTTGAGGGGGCCACTTAGGGATCTGGGGCAAAATCAGTACTTGGTCCCGCTAATGAAGGCAGGGGGCTAGATTTGATGACCTTTCAGGGTCCCTTCCAGCTCTATGAGATAGGCATATCTCCATATATTAAATCCCTCCTTTTCTAAGCAGACCAGTCCCAGTCTTTTAAATCTCTCATCATATGGAAGCTGTTCCATATCCTTAATCATTTATGTTGCCCTTCTGTGCTTTTTCCAATTCTAATGTATTTTTCTGAGCTGGAGCAACCAGAACTGCACACAGTATTCAAGATGTGGGTGTATCATGGATTTAATATAGTGGCATTATGATTATTTATTATCTATCCCTTCCCTAATGCTTTCTAACATTCTGTTAGCTTTTTTGACTACCACTGCACATTGAGCAGATGCTTTCAGAGAACTCCCTAAAATGACTCCAAGATCTCTTTCTTGAGTGGGAACAGCTAATTTAGACCCCACTGTTTTGTATGTCTAGTTGGGATTACGTTTTCCAATGTGAATTACTTTGCATTTATCAACACTGAATTTCATCTGCCATTTTGTTGCCCAGTCACGCTGTTTTGTGAGACCTTCCTTTGTAACTCTTCACAGTTTGTTTTGGACTTAATCTTGAGTAATTTTTTATCATCTGCAAACTTTGCCACCTCCCTGTTTGCCCCTTTTACCTGATCATTTATGAATATGTTGAACAGCACTGGTGCCAGTACAGATCCTTGGGGATTAATTAATTCACCAATTCTCTTTTCCTCAAAAAATATATACATTTTAAAATTAGGTCTATAAACATTTTGAAACATAGAAAATATCCTTACACATAAAATCTATTGTATTTTCATTAACACCTAATCTTTGTCTCATTTCTAACCTTATTGATACATTTTAGCCTAGCAAAATGATCATCATTAGAACAGTACAATCAGTATTTTCAGATAAAAATAACTTTACAGTGTTTTTTTGCAGTACCCCTATCTTTGCATTGTGGAATATCACAAATACTACTGTAATTGTCAAGGCTTTTTATGGTGACTACTATACTGCACTGTTGCCTGGATCTATCATGCAATGCTTACACAGACACAACCTCTCGACTGAATTCAATAGGAGTTTGGCCTGACCAGAATCATGACTAAACATTTGGAGAGTGCAGAAGCTGTGTATAAGACACAAGTTGTGTGTATGTGTTTATAGTATCTGTATTTAAGTATACCCAGGTCCATTGTATTTATGTTCACATTTTATATGAAATATTGTTTTTATATCTATATAGATATAAAATAATAGAGAGAGGCCTATATAGAGAATATCACATGTGCACACATACACATGCACACTTTCCTACACACTTATTTGGCTGGCAATATGGAAAACACAATTTAGGTGGATTAAGGTCAGTCAGAATAGATTCACAACCATTTACTTTTCAAAATTCTACTGGACATACATTAAAGTACACTTTTTTTTTTTTTTTTTAAACAGATCAAAGCTAGTATTATGTGACTGGCTAAGCCACAAGGAGGACGGTGATATAATATCAGGGCCTCCTTGCTATTGTGCAATTAGGAGTTTCATAGTGTTTTCATTATAAACCCTGTAATAGATTTAAGAACTGTGTGGGCTGTAATTTTGCATACAAGATTTTAGAATGTGGGGTGGGTCATTTTGAAATCTTTTTTTTTTATATATATATAAAACAATGGTCTATTTTGGAACATTTTAGTGCTTGTATTATTCAAATGTGATTGATTTAAATTTTTTAAATCAAGCAAGCAATTAGTACAAAAATAGTCTTATTGTATTGCACTCAAATAGTATTTTTAAAAGACTTTACACTTTATATTTCCAATTTAATATTATTTTACCACATACAATGAATAAAACAGGATGCCCATTTTGGACCCTTCATGATTTAATGATAAGAATGCATATTTGTAAAGTTGTTTAAAATATGTGACAGGCTGCAGTCTATTGTATCAGCTGCCATACATTTACATGACCGATTTTAACGATCACAGTTAAGAAAAACATTTGCACATAGAAAATAAATGTACATTAAAATAGTTTCCTGGTGTCTTTATGAAGAGAAAAACGCCTTTGGATTCACCCATTTCTAGAACTGGCCACATCCTACAGAACCCCAAGTGTAAAATGTTTATGTGATGTAGTTTTTGTTGACATGTTGGTAGAGCTGGAAGAATTTTCTGTCACTATTCCCTCAAATATATAAATGAGTTCATGTTGGCTCTTCTCGTGCTCCTTTTAAGTTTTCTGAGAGAAAGCAAGGAAACACAAGTTATTGGGCTCAGTACTGGGGGAACTGGGTGAAATGTCATGGCCTGCTAGATCATGTAATCACACCTCTGTAGAAGACCCCTTCTGGCCTTAAAAATAAAAATCTATGAAGTTATGAAGTAATTGAGTTTTACTGTCCCTAACATTGGTGGGAACTAAAACTAGAATTTTCATGTGAGTATTCATTCCAGAAGTGTTTCCGCTTTCATCCAATCAGAGAATTGAAATACCTTGCGACTTTAATCACAACTAACCAATACAAAACAAATATCAAATGCTCCACATGAACCATTCACAATGAATCTACAGTGTGGAAATAAAAATTGTCAATAATGAATATATGTAAGGAAGTCACAATCTGCTTCTTACAGATATTCTGGGAACAATAAGGAAGGCTAAATTAGTTGGATTATAAATTGTTCATTGTGAATCATTCATTCAGCTCTGCTTGAGAAAGTGGGCAGGCGGCTAATTATCTATGGCATAAATGTAATTACTTTTTGCTGTTTTATGTTCTATGCAACACCTATATCAGATGTGTGCATAAGGAAATTAATAATAAATGTGACTGGGAACCCCAGTTTTCATAGGGGTAAATTGAACTAACCAGAGGATGATGCTCAGAGTTTGAAATACAATGATACTCAATGCTGTCTCCATCAGTTGGTTATTTCAATACCACTTGTCATCTCACTCACCTGTCTTAGAATGACACTGTTGTCGCAGGTTCTGTCACATTAGAAACTGGAGTAAAGTACCTCTGCCTGGAGGACTTTTGTTCTAGTTTAGGAATTTCTGTCACATGCTGCCGCTGATGAAAAATCTCCCTGATGCTTCCGGATTGCTCGTGACAAATGAAGAATTCAGATTTCTCACTGATGGACTGAAATAGTGGGAAAACAGTGTATGGCCAGACTTAATGAGTAACACTGAAAGCTACCACCACAGCTGTCACTGATTGTAGACCTCCCTTATGTTGTTATGGCATTTGTACCTAGTATCTCTCTCAGTGCCAGTGAAGAAAAAGCCCATTTAATGGGGGTTTAATTTTCCATTGCATTTATTTTATACTTATTTGATGTGCATTGTTACAGTGTATTCAGGGCTGTGCCACACCTCCAGAATCATTTGAGAGGCCACTGTTGTATCACAACTAAACTCATTACATCTTCTCTTCCTATGCATGTCTGTATCTTTATGCTGTGCACAGAGTACCTAGTGTAGTAGTTAGCTTACACAAAGAAAAATTCACACTGCTACTGCTCGTCTGAAAACAAGTTATAATAAAAGACAATATTCCTTTATAAAACAGTGTTTAAATACTAACACAACGCTTTACATCTGTACTTCTGTTGTTTGTATGAAGATCTGTGTTAAGTTTTTGGCAATCTGACTCATTTACTTCTGAAATCACAGACTTTATGGAAACACATTGTGCTGACACACAAAACAAACACATGAAGACAGCTAAACTGGAATTTAAGAGACAGGAACAAGCTTTGGCAGAATTGGATTATTTAAGAATAGCCATCACACAGGTAACAACATGTCACTCTGGGTTTATGGTCCAACATTTTTAGAACACAAAAAATATTCTCTTCAACAATATTAAATTACAAGTAAAAGACAGAAAAGTACTGCCAACCTATTTATCCCCTTCCACATAAGCTCTATAAGAGTCAGATCATTCTCCTAAATACCACATCAATATGGTTGCACATCATTTGAATTAAATTTACCCTTAACAAAATCAGGTGATTTCCCCCTCCCACTCCCACTTGTAGGGAATAATTAACTAACTAAAGATAAAAGCATCAGATAAGTTATGCTAAGTAAAAGGGTTGTCTACTTGTGACTTGCAAGACAGAAGATTTATTTGGAATGGTGTCAGTGTGATATCCTATGTTAGCAGTGTATTGGACTGTAGAATCAGATTTTGAACTTAGAGGAAGACTCCAACTCATTGAACATGACTGCAAACAAAATCTCTTTGCTTTAATTTAGTTCAAAATATCCTGTACAGTCTACACTGAACTCAAACAGAATTATGATTGTACAACAGATATTGTAACATTAGTAAAATGGATGTAATGGAAAATAAGTTGTGTCAGGTGAGCACTCTTGATTGACATCAGTCTATATAGCATATCTGGTATCAAATTTATCTCCATTGTGCTAAAGGTAAGAATAGTTTAAACATAATAAAACAAACTTTTTTCTCATTAAGACAAGACAAGACATTTTTACAGCTTTTCAAGACTTCAAATGTTGAATCTCAAGTTCCCTACTGAGTTACTTAATGTTTGCTTCGAAACCAAAATACAGGCTTCATTAGTGCCAACATCATGGTAACACTTTGGATTCTATAGTAAGCTCAGTTATTTTGAGCCAAATGTTTTTTCCCCCCTACATATACTGTTTGTGCTTCATGCTTAGATCAAGTGGCCTTTTGTTAATAACCAGAAAAGTAGCAGTTCAAGTACAACAACATTTTCCCACCCAAGAAAGCTGTAATGTAGGACAGCTGACCTAAAAAATTGTAAGCATGAAGTGCACAGCCATTTGCAATAAACAGTTACCAAATTGGACTATGTGCAGAATGGTGGACTAAAAAATAAGTACTGGAACTACAACTTTTATCCAGTTTGATATGTTTCCTGAAAGGGGAAAATAATCAATTATAGTCTTGATCATGCGTAAAACCACTTGAGAAACTACCAAAAAAGAGTTTGCCATTTGAGAAATTAATGTTGGTTTAACCTGTTTTAATTGTACAAAGAATGAGCCAATGGACTTTCCATTCTTTGCATGTTTGCTCCCCTCATGGGTCCATTACCTTTCACAAAGAAATTTTTAACTATCAAACTTGTCCATAAATTTTGCCGCTGAGGGTGAAACCATCCAGTTAGCATATACACTATCATTTGCATATCTTGAAAACACAGAGTTAGTGCCATCGAATCTTGTGAGTGGAACGGGGCTCTCCTCAGGCCAGTTCGGGTATGACATGCCTAAAAATGAAAACAGATAATTTTTTCTGCACTGAAGAACCATAACTTCATGTGCAGACAGTAAGGCCCTTGGCAAAACTCCGTTCAATACTTTAAGCCAGACCATTGTTTTTTGTCCCCAGTTAATTGATATAAAGTGTGTTTCAAAACCCCAAAGCACAAATTCTGCTGAAGGCAAACACCCTGAACAAATAAAGTGCTGTCTTGATAAAAAAAAAGTGTGTATATCATATAATCCAATAAAAGTTAATAATTTTTCTTGATAGCCTCCAACTTTTCATAATTTTATAGTTTCATGACAATGTAATTACAAATTGCTTTGCCAGAGAATTTATTGCAACTGGAAGTTCTTGCTGTACATACAATGCTCCAAGCAGTAATAAGCACATTTAAGGCAGGACCCAATGTCCATTCTAGTCAATGAAAGTATTTCCATTGACATCAATGGGTGTCTTTCCATTGGCTTCAATAGGTTTAGGATGAGACTCGTATCACCCATCATGATCTCCCAGTAGTACAATGGGCTGCAAGGTTCTGAGCACTCTGACTCTGATCCAGCTATATATTTAAATACAGGTTTAAAGTTAAGCATATAAGTAGTCCTATTGACATCAGTGTGCTACTCATAAATGTAAATTTAAGGTCATGCTTACGTATTTTGCTAGACTGGGCCCAGAGTGCTCAGCATCTTGCTGATCCAGCACTATATGCAAAAATATACCAAGGCCAGCATTTTCAAAAATAGAAGCCTAATTTTGTTGCCTATTTTGGCACCTAAATAAGTGCTGAGATTTTCAAAAGTATTCAGCAATGGGAACTTCAATGGGAACTGTTGGATGCTTAAGCCCTTTTGAAAATCTGACCACTTATTTAAAATTCCAAATATGTATTTAGGAACCTAACCTTGGACACCTAGTTTTAAAAATCATGTCTGGGGAGCAGAGGGGGAAAAAAGACTCAGAGATATTTTCTAATTACAAACACACAGAGTAATGGAAAAGCTTCAGCTTTTAAAAAAGTTTTACTGCTTGAAGAATGAAAAAAATATGATCTTTGAAGTTAGTAAACAGCCAAAAACATGTAGAATATTTAATCAGAAAACAAAATATAGGAGTTTTGGCAAGAACCATTTTTACTGTCCATCTCACCATCACAATATGAAAGCACATGTTCCCTTTCAAAACACTTGCTACATCATTCAATCAGGGCTTAGTGCTAACATTTGCATGATAAACCAAAGGATGTGAAAACAGTCGAAAGTATTTTTATAGTGGCCATCACCAAATCAATTTCCAAAAGACTGTGTAGCTACACTCAGTCCCCCCGTCATCTGTAAATTGTAACCTGATCCCAACCCATGTCATGTTAAGCAGAAATTTCTGCACAAGGACTTAAAACATGTGAGCAGCAGCTGAGATTCAGGAATCCATGTGGATAAACATAAAACTGTAACAAATTGGGCCTCACTATTCAACTGAGCCCCCCAAAAATGTTTAGCAAATGTTTTTTTAAATCCCTGTTACTTAAATTAGAGATATAGAATCTAACATATTTCCCAACTCCACCCCCCAACACAAAAGACTATTTTAATTGGATATTCAGTTCTTAGCCTTTTAAAATTTCCCCTGAGAGTACTTCCCTGATCTATTTATTTCTCCTTATCATATGATATATAGATATATATGGTGATTTTACTTATTTTCACATCCTTTTTAAATCTTTTTTTAAACACAGCTGCAAGACGCCTAAAGTATGATCTTGATGCAAAGTTTGACATTTACAAATAAAAAAAGCTTTCCAAGCAAATTTTGATTGGTTTCATTCACACAAGAAACACTCTAATGGGGTTACAGAGTCTGAAGATAGTGCAGAAGAAAAAAAAACACTTTGTGTGTGTTGCTAGAATCTAGTAAATGCATGTGAAATTCTACCATAGAGTTTGTTTTCAATCCATGTGGAGGGGAGGGTTCGAGGGAGGGGAGCATTATTACAGTCCACGAGTGGTGTCTCCTCTTCTGAGAGCCCGTCATCATAAAGTAAGGAGTCAGAGGGTGTGGAAGCTGCAAGATCTAAGTAGTCCTACCAAATAAATAAATAAAATGCTAGGTTACAATAAGCAACAAAGTCATTCTCAGTTATAGTTGCTAACACATTTCTGGGTTCCCTAGACTGGGCAACTGCAAACTCAAAGTGGGCCCTTCTATAGAGAATACCAACTGCTTAATCTCCTGTTTTCTGCAAGAGTAGTGTCCTCGGCAATGCACTTGTTTGCAGAAACACTAGACATGCTTCGACAGAAACATGCTCAGTTAGTGCTTCTCCTGTTGAATGCTGCTTGCCAACGAGTTAACTCAAAAATCACACTGATAGATAGGCTTTAATTTCAGCTTTCCTCTAAACTTAAAATTCAATGGAAGGACAGGGTGCTTAACAATGCCTGGAAGGTGCTCTCACCATTTTGCAGCATTTGGCCCATAGTTCTGTTCAGGATGCTGGTTGTTTTGTTTTTAACTAGGATAACCATTTCAGACAACATTGCCCAGTTCAGTGTTACTGTCCAGTCACTGGATTATCCCAGATATTCTGTCTGTCATACAAAGCAGACAACTTTTTGGGTTGGAAATTTACTTTTAGTTCAATACATTGCTCTTGTAATAGCCTTTTGGAACCTCAAAACAAAAAACTTTGCTCTTACTTTGCATTTCACCATCACTGATTTAACTTTGATTTTTAAATTTTCCTATAGAGCATAATGGCTCCCTTCTGTTCACTTCTTAATCTGTGCCCAGCAACACATGCCCAACCCAGAATGGATTAGTTCATTTGTTCTCCCTCTGCTGGATTTGTAACAGAGGAACAATATTGTAGGTCTTACCTAGAGAGTCACTATTGTTGGAGATTTCTAATGTTTTTGCAAAACAGGGATTTTATAAATATATATTGGTAAGTGCACACACACTCCTATTTTTAGTCACCTGCCTCCACTTCTGTGTGCACATGTACACTTGTATGTGCTCATTCAACTGCACATGCCCTTTTCCAGCACACACAAACAACTGGATTTTTCCATGAAAAACTTCCATTTGCACTGATAGAATTTCCATGCCTAAGCCAGATCAAATAAGTGCACATACAAGTATTAATATTGGAAAATATCCATTTAGGTGGATGTATGTTTGCAGTGTGTACTAGGGACTCAATCCTGCAAGGTACTGATGGAGATACTCATGGGTTTTAAATTAAGCGCATGCATAGGTGTTCTCAGGACAACAGTGCTCAGCAGTGTGCAAGACCAAGTCCTAGATGAGGATGTGTAAAGGCTCCACACTGACAATGAGGTCCTTTGAATTCCCAGGAAAATCCCTTATCAGATTATGCATTTGAAAGTAGACAGATTTGGAACCAAATGGCTTTAATATTTTGTTGCTCCTATCACATCTTTAAGAAATCCCAAATCAGAAATGACACAATACTTGCTTTGCAATATTTTAGTCATTTAATTTGAGGCTTTCTACTGCTTGATTATTGAGTAATGCAAATTAAAATTAACTCTGCAATAATAAATTTGTTACTAAGGAAACTAAGTGGTAAAATAATCAACCACACAACATTTCTAGGTCTGAAATCTTCAAAATCACCATACAAAAAAAACGATGGAACTGCTTTTGGAAAGCTTTCTGCCATCTGGAGGAAATAAGGTTTTTGGATGCCTTTAATCCTGATCAAAATAAGAACTTTTCTTATCAGAAACTTATTTCTCTGTGCTACAACCAAGCTCTTTGGATTGTAAACATTCCCTACTAGTTTTCATTAACTGTGCAAAACTCATCTTGCAGCAGACTTACCCTACTCTTCACCATCATTTTCTCCAGTTCTTTGCTGATGTCAGCAAATGTTGGCCTCTTATCTGGTTCCTGTTTCCAGCATCGCAGCATCAAGTTATACCTATGAACCAAAGTAACACATAATAAGATCCTGCATTCACCAGTGGTTTGGTTTTCCTTTCTGCTCAAATAAATCTACAGTACAGTGATCTGGACACTGTTTTGAATGCCACTCAGAGAAATATCTCCATCTTTCCTTTTTCTTATTTATGTAGCTAAACAATTTCTCCATGGGACGAGGCCCTAATACTGCACTGAGAGTCACATGAGTGTACCTTTATTCCCAGGAGATGCTGCATGTAATTAAAGCCCCAGGCATGTGGATCTCTTTGCAAGATTGGTGTCCAAGAGTAAGTCTACACTGCTACTGGGAGGTGGGATTCCCAGCGTGGGTAGACTCTCACCCTCGCTCAGCTCGAACTCTTGTTCTAAAAAAGTCAGTGTGAACGCTGTGGCACTGGTGGTGGCGTGGGCTAGCCCCTCAACCCCAAGCCTGCCTGACCCCAGTCCTGCAACCCCCACAGTGCTATTTTTAGCATACTAGTTTGAGCTGAGGTATGGTGAGTGACGACATACGCTGGTAATCAGACCTCCCAGCTGATCCCTTACACTTCTCCTGTAGGGTGACCAGATAGCAAGTGTAAAAAATCAGGACAGAGGGTGGGGGGTAATAGGTGCCTATATAAGAAAAGCCCCCAAAATCGGGACTGTCCCTATAAAATTGGGACATCTGGTCACCCTATTCTCCTATGACTTTTGCTTTCTCGGACAGTCACCTAGAAGAACAACAAAACAACCGGTACAGGGGGAGTTGATAGTGACGCCAATGTTTAGGCTGCCTAACACTTCCCACCTGCAAGATTCTGGCAACCTTTCCTTTGAGAAACTTTCACATCTCCATTGTTTGCCTCGGGCCTTTGGTATTTGGCAGGGGAAAAGTCCTCTGGCTACAGAAGTGCTTTTCCTTTATGGTATGAAATTCCATTCAGCTTTTGCTGAGATATAAGCTTTCAAAATAATTTCCCTTCTCCTGCTCTCCTTCCTCAGGAAAGTGTTGGCAGCCTGCTAAAATAATAACTGAACACATGAATATTCTAAGGGCAGACTCCACCGCCACAAAATCAGCAGCACCACCACATTGTTCTGGAAATAGCTGGGAGCAGCCATAGTGGCGGGGAGGAGAAAAACCTAGACTGGGCTTCCCTCCTCTGGATCCAGCACCTGGACCTAGTGGCCCATTCTTCCCTCTGGGGACAACAAATAGGGCAGGAGCTCCCCCAACTCCCAGAAGGGAAGAGAAAGAAAGAATTGGGCCAGGCTGAGTTCTCCCATGACACTCTTTCTGGACTCAGCAGCCCACCCAGATAATGTAGTTAGAGCTATAGCTTAAATGACTTCTGCTGCAGTGCTGCAGGTTCAGGATTCAAACCCCACTGGTGCTCAGCTGTTCATAAAAGAAAGTGGCTTCACCATTTTCCTTAAAAACCAAACAGAAACAAACAAAAAAACATTTTGAAATTATATTTAAATAACCCTACGTTATAAGAATTCTGTTTAGGTTGCAAATTCAAGCACTTGAAAGTTAAAAAATGCCAGATTTATGATTGGCTGTACAACCTTAATTCACACCCTCCCTCTTGGGCATAGGCATTATGATACTATGTGATCATGTCATTAAAGACTGTCTCAAAAACACATGTGCATAGGCTGTCTGAATTAAGTTTGCACAGGCAACCATACATCTGGCATTTCCTAACTTTTTAGTACTTGACTTTACAACCTAAATAAGATTCTTCTAATCTCACTTTTTTTGGATTTATTATATTAAAGATGGAGTGAACTGCTTCAGAAAAGTTTGCATACCTTTAAAAAAGGGGTAAAGCTATGCATTCCCACCTCATTGCTAGACTGGATAATTTGGAGCATGCATAGAAAAATGGGTGTTAAGTAGTTCATCTTAATGCAGTCTTTAATGTCCTAAAATAAACATCTACCCAGGTTGTCCATCTAAGAGAGACGACAACAACAATGCCATCAACTCCCCTCCACCCCCTGCAAACTTACACAACATTAGCAACTCAAAAAAGTATCAACAATGGAACATAATTGGGGGTGGGGAAGGGGACATTTGAAGTGAATGCTTGAGGAAGGGAAGACGGGTGAAAATTTAAAATATTTAATTTTGCTGGGGGCAAGTCTGGACTTGAGATCTATGAATCTAAGTTCAACAGTGTCTCAGTGGTATCTCTGTGTATGTGGTGCACAGAAAAAAATGGCTGTACTATTTATGCTGCTTTTTCTCACCACACATGTGGGCAAGGTCAAGACTCCTGAAGGGATCTCGCTCTTGTTCTCCAAAATTCAAATGAGACAATGCAGTCTTATGTGAATATGGCTTAACAGAGGCTGATAAACAGTTTTAAAGCTCTGTTTGTTTCATTTTCGGACACCATAGACTATCCAGGAAGATGAGATATTTCTCTCTCTCATTGAGATTTTCCTGGTTAATTGCCTTTTGTAAATAAGTCAATTAATAACACATGAACTGTTTTACAGTCACAGATAAACTGAAATGACTCACTAAATCACAAAATGTTTGTGTTATACAGGTATTGATTTCTGGATCAAGGTATCTTCTCTTCAGGGTTCTGTGCACTACCAGGAAAGTCAGACAACTGACAAACCATTTGCAGGGAGTACATGGAGCACAGATATTAAAATAACCACCTTATTTGCAGTAAAGTGGGTTCCTAGTATTTGGATGTGCTTCAACACATCTTGAAGAGATCAATCATCACTATGTTAGATGCATTTCTTCTCCCCCACCCCCATGTTCCAAATATTCAACCTACACTTTTTCATTAGCCTGAGGAGTACTTTATCTAATTTTCAGCAAGTACTTTGGCAATAGATGCGGGTGCTTGGGGACTGCATTTCTTTTAGTGCACATTTAACACAGATTGTCACCCCACCTTTCTGCCATTTTATGATGTCAGAGTTCTTTACTTTTACTAGTTTGTTCTCAGACTTCTCTAAAAGTCATGCTGCAGATGGCTGTTATTTACACTGTTTGCCCCCTTTGTTCAAGGACATTTCTATTAATCCAAACAAAGCAAGAACTACTTACATTTCTTCACTGCAGTTTTCAGGTCTCTCCATTCTATAGCCAGTTTTCAGGAGGTTAAAGAGTCTTTCAGGAGCAATTCCAGGATAAGGATTACCTCCCAGGGTTACAATCTCCCATAGCAGAACTCCAAATGACCAGCTGAAAAAGGAAGGAAGGAAGGAACCATTCACTTGAATTACTAGGATTGAAGAGCTTAACATGGCCCCTATCCAGCAAATAGTACAGTAGCACTTAAAGGTTCCAAGATCAAGTTTCCATTATGCTAGGTGTTGTATGAATCCCTGCCCCCATCTATTACATTCTAAATAGACAAGACAGACCAAGGCATCAACCACAAATCCATCCTTCTTTGTATGCACATGTCTAATTTTACCTAAATGACCCCCTTTATTTTAATAGGCTTACTTGTGCTCGTTTAATGAATCAGGGCCTTAATTTTGTTCTGGGCCTAATACAGAAAGCAGCACTGGTCAATTCTATTTGGAAATTTGAAATGCACCCAAAAAATGGTGACATTTTGATTTTTTTTTTTTTAAAGGGAAGAAAATTGAGTCAATTTTTCTATCCACTTTCTGACCAGCTCTAGTAGAAAGGCCTTGACTCAAAGGGTTGGAAATAAGGGTATGTGTTTACCCCCACCCCCACCCCCAAAAAAAGGTTCCTTTCCTGAGTGGAAGCCCTCTTTCAGAGGCTTGAGCAACCCAAAATCTAATCCAGACCCTCATTTCAACCCCCCCCAAGATTTCAGTTTTCACAATGCGGGGTGAAGGAAAGCAGGCAACAGTGTATTTTTTCACTTGGGTTGATGGAATGCCTCTGAGAACAAAGTTATGTACAAAGTGCAATAAACATTCACTTTTGCCATCTGACTTTTACGCGAGAGCTCCACCTTTAAAAAGAGACCTAGAGGAGTTAGGCCACTAAAGTCCACTGAAAGTCAATGAAAGTCATGTGCCTAATTCCCTGAGGCTCCCTTGAAAATCCCACCTCAAAATTTTAGCAACAGAAACTGCTCTCCTCCTGACTAGGTTTCACTTGTCTCCTTGTAGTTCTTTTATTTTAAACAAGGGAAATGGCATTCCCAGGCCAGGACGTATTAAGCTCCAAGATGGCTATGCGCAGGGAAAAAAAAAAAAAGAAGAATTGCTAGTCTCCCACAGCCTTACATGAAACTTTCAAACAGCTTTTTCCTGCTGATATTGTGTAAGTTCATTTTTAACCAGTCTATATCTTCCTTAAAGCTCATGCATATTTATAACGTTCCATTGCACTTGATTAAGTTTTTCTATTCTTCCTCATGCCCTTTATTGAGTCAGTTATTCTGTGCACCCTATCAGGTTATAATTTGACCTGTAAGTAATCCAGAAAGAGTGTGTGGCATTGTGGGTTTTTATGTTTAAGATTCTTTGTTTAAGTGAATTTTTTGGAGGCTCTGTAAGAGGGTGTAGCATGTTGGTAATTTCTCAATTAGCTCCAGCTGTTTGTCAAATTTGTATGTTAGGATATCGTACCTTAGTTTTGTAATTATAAAAATTACCGGTAACTAAGTGTGTGGGGAGGGGGGAAATATTTTCCATTGTACAGTCTTTGTGGATGAATAAAAATGTCATCAGAGAGATGGGGACAGGAAGACTGTGGGCACTGGTACAATGTGTGTCTAGGTTCCAGCATAAAAAGCAAAGGTTTTCGCAGCAGGGTTGGAAAAAAGAAACGATAGAAGCTGGCAACTTATACTACTGCTAGATCACTGCCAACTACTGACTATATACAAGGGTCTTAAAAGGAAGCAGCTGGAAAAAAAGAGAGAGAATTTATGAGGAAAATCCAGCATTCGGGAATGGATTTTAAGTATATTAATAGATGGTCACTAAAACCATCATTGCATCACCCCAAACAGCACTGAATATTTGTAGATGATATTTGTTAGCAAATGTAAATTTTTAAAAATCAATTTTCAAATAAAGTAACCCTTTAATTCTTCAGTGTTACACTGTTGGAGTAATAGCCTGGAGCATGGGGTGTGTGTATAAGAGGCTGCAGGAGACTAAACCTCCCCAAATAAGGCTGGCAATGCAGGGGGGGAAAATGCTGCAGATGCGATGCTGGTCACCTCCCTTGGAGGCGCACCGGCCCGCTGCCTTTCGAGCACTGGAAGTGAAGCTCCCTAGAAGGGGGAGGCCCACCAAGGCTCAGACCGGGACCCCACCCACGCTCTGCCCTGAGGCCCTGCCTTCACCCAGCCTCTTCCCCTGAGGCCCCACCCATGCTCTACCCTGAGACCTTGCCCTTGCTTGCCTATTCCCCCAAGGATCCCCTCGCCCGCCATTTGCTCCTCTCCTGGTGCTCTACCAGCCTGGGTGAGGAAGGAAGTAGTAATGTGAGAAAGGAAGTGGAAAACAAATCTGCCCATGCAATCACTCTCTAACAACAGGCACAGGTACTTGCATCATGTGGCTGCAACTTGGTTGTTCATTAAGAGTCTGATCCCGTTCCCACTGAAGTCATTTGGAGTTTTGTCATTGGCTTCAATGGGAGGTGACTCAGGTTCTAAATCATTAGTCTTTTTGCTGGGTCTGCCAACAAGAGTGGGTTCTGTGGTGCGCACACTAAAAACGGGGCTGAGACCATCAAATCTCATTCCACACAGGCCAACAAAGGGCAATCAGATTGCAACCTCCTACAGTCACTCATGATTTAGTTTTTAATTTAATGGGTCACCTACAATTTTAAAGTTTCATATTTATCCCACCATTACTGAGAGACTGAGTCATCTGGGCTCTCTGATATTTGTTATCTTCCAACTTAGAAGCTGTGGCTATTAAATATGTTACCGTAGTTCTTTGTGAAACTCTATACAACAGACACAAACTGCATAAGACACACCACAATTTAGACTTACACATCACTTTGTGTTGTATAGATATGATCAAATAGGGATTCTATTGCCATCCATTTAACAGGTATTCGACCCTAAGAGAAAAAACAGCAACACAATTACTAAGTTAGAAGGTTAAATTTAATGTTGGTGCATTTGCTTTCACAACAGTAAGATTTATACTGCACTGTGCCTCTCTGATATGCTTCAGCAGTCTAATGACTGAAGTGACATTTCATCAAATAAACAGGGAGCAGTACAGGTTAGGGGGCACAGCGATAACCTCTCTTTAATCACCACTGAACTTTACCATTCATTCTAACCCAACCAACTTAGGAGGACCCAGTTTTGAAAGGACATGCACTCAATGAACAGTGATTTTCAGACATATTACATGGTCAACTCAGATCACTGAACCCTCCTATCACACTAAACCTATACTTGTCAACATGAATTGCTTGCCACCCATTAGATACACTTCCAGAGCCTAGTGGGAGTTGTGCAGGTGCAAAAGGAGATGGAGAATGAGGCTATAGGAGTAAGATCTATCCAAATGAAAGATGAATCGCAAGTGAAAAACTCAGGTTTTAGGACAGCTTTGGCTTCTGAACTCAAGTTTCACTCGGGCAGTTATACTTGTTCAATGGCTGCTTAACAAGCTGTGCAAACTGCTGCTTTTTGGTCTGAAATACACATGTTAAAATCTCAGATCTACACCAGCTATTCACAAAGATCGTGGCTGTGCAAAATGCCAACGTCATTTCCAGGATGCTTCATAACATCCACAAAAGCATTCTGGATTTGTATTTTCATAAATTTTTCAGGCAATGCACATGTATTTGGAAAATTTTTCTATATATATTTGAAAGGTATTCCATTCTTTCTCCCATTCTTTCCTCCTGCTCTCTCTCTACCCAAGTTATTTTTGACAGCAAACAATTGTTTGTGTTGGAAAATTGAATATGCACTCGGAGATACTATGGTGAGGAGGGCTATATCAGTATCTGTTAACTTTATGGGGAAAAATTTATGTATTAGAATAAATTGTTCTCAAATAATTTTTGCAGAGGAATAGGTACAAATAGATAGCATTCCTTCAGTATAAAGCATACATAATAGAATGGAGTGGATATTCCTAATATACTATCTAGTTATATTTTTAATTGTCTTTGTCCATGGTCACTTTTGTATTTGCCTCCTGCAAACATCATGCAATTGAGCATTATTGGCTGGAATTGTAGTGGAAAACAAACGTCAAAAAGTCACAGTATTTGTGGAAGCCAATATTTGAAATTCTCATGTGTGAGAATTCATGCTGGCAGCACTTTCACACTAACCCACACAGGGAACTGAAGCAGTATCACAGAAGATTGAATGGTCAACATAAAATAGTATTACTGAATTTCACAAACTGAGCTTGGATACTGGCCTCATTTACATGCAGAAGGCCCACTGATTTCAATAAAAATTGCATGCATACAGGCTTATGGCAGAATTCGGCTCAGTGTGTTATGGCAATATCTGCTATGATAATAAATAACGACAAGTCTGAACTTGTTTCATAATCTTGAGGTTATCATAATAGTTCTTTTTAGGGAAAGCCGTGATATGACTAAACAATGAGAGGAGCTATCCTAATACCACAGGAGAGGCTTTCCATCAAATTTCCTTTGCACAATCCTACAGATGAAATGTTACCATATGCTGAGTTCTGCCATGAGCACAGTGAACAGACAGAACTATTTCTAGACAGCTGATAATAATTTACTGTGACAGGAAAAATATAATTGCTTTAAAGAATCCGAGGCATTCCAAACTGGCAGATGGGTATCTCTACTATCTATAGCAGAGATGGGCCCAAGCTCTGGCATTTGGATCTGGATTTTAAACCTTGTATATTTCAGAGCTGTTTGGAGCTGGGTTTTGGTTCAGATCATCATAGCTATAGAAGAAGCATTCATGAAACTAGGATCTGGATTTAGATTCCAATTATGAAGTTTTCAGCCAGAACTAGTTCTGTTTTAAATGATTGCCAGCTCTTTCTGCCTACTTTTTCTTCAATCCCTTGTTTTGTGGGCTTGGCAATTATAAAAAGAGAGGGAGAGAGAGACTAATGGCTTTTTTGTATAAAGTAGCAAGATGAGGCCCTAGATTTTGTACCCTAAGTAACTTACAAACTAACAGCTATAAAAAAAATTACTACCTGAAAAATACTTGAAAGGAAATAGGATTATATTTGAATATATTTGTCTTTATTATTGATAGATCACACATTATTTTTAAGGCCCTTGTTCACACTACAGCTACAACACAACACAACACAAAGACCGGAGAAATCGTGGTTACAAGATGCATGAATACATGCTTTCCAAAAATAGTCCAGGGTTTTAATCCACTTACAAGGACACAGGTGGTCCTACTGTATCTATATTGTCACCATGTCCTGTGACTGGGTTGTAGATGTGGTGTTGATGGGGCATTACAGTAAAATACAAAGATCAGGGCCGGCTCCAGGCATCAGCTTACCAAGCAGGTGCTTGGGGCGGCCACTTCAGGGCGGGGCGGCACATCCAGCTGTTCAGCGGCAATTCGGCCGACGGTCCCTCACTCCTGCTCGGAGCGAAGGACCTCCTGCCAAATTGCCGCCGCAGATCACGATCGTGATCACGGCTTTTTTTTGTTTGTTTGTTTTTTTGTTTGGCTGCTTGGGGCGGCCAAAACTCTGGAGCCGGCCCTGACAAAGATTATTGCACACAGGCAGAAGAAAGAGCGGACAGAAATTAATATTTTTTGCTGATGATATACCGGTAAATAGTGTAGTCTAGTTACTTATAAAGGCCCAAATGATGAAGCTAATTGTTTTGTTTAATCTTTACTTTTTGTTCCCTATTTCCTTATCAGAATTAGCTGTTGTCTTTATTTTCTGTGTACAAGTGCTTCAGTGTAAACCCATTCCCTTGATTAAGCAAGGATTCCAGCCCTGGTTTTAACATGCACTGTACCTTGCTTCTCTTGACATAGGAATCCTCTTCATAAACATCTCGGGACAAGCCAAAATCAGAAATCTTCATTTTGCGTCCTTCTGCCACCAATACATTTCTGGCTGCTAAATCACGATGAACAAGCTTTTAAAAGAAACCAACAATCATGGTTATTATTCTTATGGGGTAAGATGCATGGAGAAACTTCCAGATATATTTATGCCTGTCACGGAGATATGTTCAACACACTGCTGTAGCACTATACCTTCATTTCTGCCAGGTACTGCATCCCCCGAGATATCTGCCATGCAAATGAGATCAGATCTCCCATTGTTAAGGCTCTCTCATCTGGGTTGTCCAAGTAGCTTGAATTTCTGTTGGCATCACTGCCCACATAGCTAGGTCCTACTTTCCGACTTTCCCTGAGAAAACTGCGCAAGGAACCATACTTCGCATATTCCACAATTAAATACAGAGGCCCTGAGGAAAAGAAAGAAAAATACAAATCAGTCATGTTGTTCTGCTCTACTTTTCTAAAGATTTTTCTAGTTAACATCACAGACTGGTTTGTAACAATTACAGGCCCCAATCCTGGAAACATCCTTCCCTCAGCACTGCAACTTGATGTGGTAGAATTGCTTGTGCATTCAAATAACCCTAAGAGCTATGCTGGTGGGGGTTTTAGCTCCCAATAGGGCCATCAAAGCCAGACAGGGACCACATGAAAAGCAGTCTACTGGTCCCATAGGCTGGCATTTGAGAGAGAGGCTAACAACCTATCCTTGTAAAAAAGTTAAATTATAGAAAAACAATAAGTAGCCATTCTGGCAAACTGCCTCATAGACAAGGATGGTAGAATTTTCTTCATGCCCTAGCAATGTCTGATGGCATGGGAAGGATTCAGATTCAGAATCTTGCAAATATGCACTTGAGTGGATGTCCTATGGGAATTCTCTCATGCTACAAGCCCAGGTACTCATGTGCATAACTGCTCAGAGCTATAGAGGGCATCTAACAACACCTACCAAAGCTAAAGTTGTGAAACAGTTTCTATACTAGCCTTGTGTTTTCACATCAGAACCTTAGGGTGTGTACCCCGTACGGCTCTCTACATACCCAAGCAGTGCCTGTTTTTAGGGAAACAATGAGAAGGTACTGGTCAGCATGGCAGGCAGTGGTCTCAGCCCGCCAGCTGCCTATCTGTTGTCAGGTTGTTTTGTAGGCATCATGGCACAGAGTTTTAAACAGTGTCTTTGCTTGGATATGGGGAGCATGTTTACAAGGAAAAAAGGTTTTATTGAACGAAAAATGTGTGTGATATCTATATTTATATAAAATTAGATTGAACTAGTTTTTATTTGGTATAGCCATACACTAAATTTTGGTGTGCTGGCAACAATTATTAAACTATAGATTGGTTCATGGAAAAAAATTAATCCAGTGCATGACACATGACATCTTAAATACATGGGGTGAAATCCTGATCCCACTGAAGTCAATGGCAAAACTCACATTCTCCATGATTTCACCCATGATGTGCCTCTTTTTGTGTAGGTTTTGGAGTGCATATGGTATGTTTTATCATTAGCTGTGAATTCATGTGTATGGTTAGTAACATGCTTATTTAATGCTCTTTTTGGTTCTATTGATGGAATCAGACACATGTGCATACACACACAATGTTATAGCAAATATTAGGCCAGAGCTTGCTTGCCTGACACAGGCGAATAGTCTCACTGATTGCAAGAAGATAGTACCTTAATAAGGTCAGGAGTATTCAAGAAAGCACATAGAATACAATTCATTCATGCAGTAAGTAGCTGCACAAAGATGTTGGGTCAAAATCTGTTCCTCTCAGTCATCTGAGTTTAAATTCAGAATAAATCCACTGACGTCAGTAGAATGACTCTAGATTCACACTGATGAATACAGCTCCTTAGCTTTCACCTTTTAATTTTCTTTTAAACTTAGCTGAAAATCAAGCCTGTATAAGGAATTACTTAAGAAACTTGATTTTAAAAAAATCAAAATTACTTTCTAGAGCGTGTGATATTTAGCTCAGAAACCATCTTCTCCTTCCAGCACACTAATTAAGGTGCCTTTTCAAAGCACTCAAGTATAGGTTCTCAACAAAAATCCTGACATTTCAATCCATTAGCAAGCTTCTCCTCCCCACCACCCACATGAATATCCACTCAGCGCTACAATGCTGAGTACATTTGTCAGCTGTATCAAAGCCTCCACCCGCCATGCATTAATGAATTACCTTCATATTTATGAGAAGTGTTCGACTCACAAACAGTTCACAGCATAATGATTTTATCCCCTCCACAAGGTTCATAAAAAACACTCTGATTTTTTTTTTTAAATCTTACTGAGTCTCCCAGATGCACAATCCTGAATTCTACGTGCCCCCGGAATGCACTGTTACATCATCAGGCATTCTGAAGATGCAGGACTGAGCCTTAAGAATTTGTGGCCATGTAAATCACTCACGCTCCATAACAATTGAAAGATCAATTTACAGCAGATATTTTATGGCAGAAGATGTTGCCATGCAACTCCATTTAACATTAATGGGAATTGTTTAGATAAATCCCCATGAACTGCATTGAAAGTTTGCCCCTTTGGCTGTTTATAATACATCTTTTTGAAAATTATTTCCCCCAGTATACACGTCAGTGAAACCAGTTTTTGACAAATGTAAGCATTCACGTTAGCACCACACAACAGAATCATGCTAGTGCAGAAAACTCTGGGGAAGAAAAACTGAAAGTGAAACTAACTAGCAACCTAGTCAGGGGTTAGGTAGTGGGTTGTCCCTTAACTACTTGTTCACTCAGAACCTGGCAAAATGGTGCCCCAATCCCTGATTTGGGCCGTTAGGTGCTACTAGAATACCAAATAATGATCATATTGAAAATCCAGTCTAGCCAAATTAGAAGAGGCTCCCTGAGAACCAACTTAGTGTCAAAAAATAGAAGCAGAAAAAGAAACTGGCCAGGAAATATTTTAAAATAGCTTTAGAATCAAAACATGTTTGTCTCTGACTATATAGGTGGTGTCCATAAGATCTGTGGCTAGTTTTGCTGAAATTAGGATTTCCACTTCTCTCACTCATTCTTAACACCACAATTTTTAATCAATAGCAAATTTATAAAGATATTTTGCATTTTAAATAGTGCTTCAACCCCAGGCTAGATCCATTCTTTGTTTCTCTCTTACTAACTAGCTGCTGACACTTACCATCCTGACTGCATGCTCCATACAGTTTGATGACATGAGGGTGGTTGACCTGTTTCAAGAGGTTAAACTCTGACAGCAGATCTCGCAGCTCACTCTGGGAAGCGTTTTCTATAGAAGACATCGAAACCAGACATCTGGTTAATAAAACACTGCAAAAGGAATGTGCCACCTATAGACTAAGCTATAAATTAGCATACTGCTACCTATTTGAGGTATTGAGATGCACTGGCCAAGTGATTAAGGTGCTCAACTGCAATTCCAGAGGTCATGGATTCACTTCTCACTCCATCTCATACTGAAGGCTAATTCATCCAGAAGCAAAATGGGCACCTGATCCATAGTGTTAGGACTGTGAAAAGCGGTCAGCATGATGCTAGCCACATCACTCCCTTGTGTAGTGTTGGCTATGGAAACTGACATGCGTTAGCCTGATGAGCCATCTGTGGCTTGGGGCAGACTTTGACTTATTTTAGGTACTTGCAGGGGACTAATCCTGTAGTATAAAACAGGTACAATCTAAGAACAAGAATTTCAGAATGCTCTGGAAATGAGCATGAGGATGAAAAGCTTCAAGTGCTGTACTATCAGCTTTGTAACGGTTTTCAGAGAAGAGACAGGGCCTTATTCTTCATTGATGTTCAGTCATTCACATCTTTGCCAAGTAGAGATGGGTGAAATTTTTCAGCTAATGGTTTACTCGCTGAAAAATGCAATTTTGGATGACCCCAAACTGTTCAGGAATTTGACACAAAATAATTTTGGCCAAAAAAATATATTTTCGGGACTTAGCTGTCGTTCACAAAACAGCAGGAGGAACTGGAGGTTGTCATGGGCCCTCTTTATAAATTTTAGCCCAGTGATTACCCCCACCCCCGTGAAGTAGCTTCAGTAGCAGATACTGAAAGATCCTCACACCAGACTATCCCACAGCCCAATGGCTAATGTGTTTTCCTGCAATATGGGAAGACCAAGTTCTCCACATTAGGCAGAGGGGGCCGTTGAACCAGGGTGTTGTGAGTGCTCTAGTACTGGGCTAAAGCTATAAGGAGATGGGTGGCATGACCCCCTTCCCGTTTTGTAAATCTAGACTTTTCAAAATATCCGAAACAGCATGTTTCAGGTCAGACAAAATGGTTTGTTCAATGCAAAATCATTTTTTTTCAATTCGCTGAATTTTGTTTGCAATTTTTGGGAACTGCTGGTGAACCACAAAATCAGTTATCTGTCCAGCTCTACAGTCACATGAGAGTACAGCACTGCCATCTAACTACGTAGCATTTTATACCCACTCTGCACTGGTGTAATTGACTAGATAAGCTGCAAGGCAGTGAAGAATCAAACTCAGATCCTTTTGTGCCATGTAACTGTATTGCAATTACTGCAGCCCTTTTCCACACTACATACAGTAGACAAGATTTAGAGGGCTCTGCACCCGATATAGCAGGAGATCTCCAATAGGCCTAAAGTTAATTTATGTGATGAACCCAATTAGGGTGGTCTGAGCTTTGGGAGTCTACATAAGCCAAGCATTTCTCTTGACCAGAATTCCCTTGTTCAAACCAAGCTTACAGAAACATCCATGGCTTGCCTCAACCCTCTTTTCCCCCAAATACTTAATTAAAAGATAAAATTCAGTTCTACACTTGTTAATCTTGCAGTAGATATCCAGAATTCCAGACTTGGAGCTGAGTAGAGAGTTTGTATTAACATCAATAGAAGATACTTATCCAGACTTCTTTGCTGATGTCAGTGGGATGGGCACTGATTCAGTTATACTATCCCCTTGGCTGTCTGCCAGCATAAAACTTTTTAGAGAACATTCCAGGATAGTGATTTGTTGTTATTGTTTTATTTTCATTTCTATTTGTTCACAATGAAGTAAAAACAATAGCAACACAAAAATGTTTACCCAAGTAATGGGCAAATGTTTTCCACAATCCAGCTCTCATGGAACATTTGGGGGAGCTATCTGAGAAAGAAATATGCATTGCAAAAGGAATTTATTAGAGTTCTTGCTATTACCATAAATGCCTTATGAATTTATTAGAGGAGGGTGCTTAAAATAAAGGGTTACCCTTGACTGCTATCAAGTCTGCTCCAGATAATAGCTAGGGAAAGTCAAATGGTAAGTCCACTGGAATTAAGAATGTCACTTTTTAACAGCATATTTCGAAATTTTAGCTCAGTTACATATTATCGATGTAAAAAGTCACTACTACTTGTAAATGTATAAATAAAGTTGGCACGCTGTAAAGATTATGGATATTCCATTTATAATACCATGTACAAGGTTATTTTAGTGTTACATGTAGAGCTATATTAGTCTTTGTCTCTGAAAGACCAAGTTCCAGGGCTCCGTCTGCACGCTCTGTCTTTGATTTCATCTCTATTGAACCCTCGTTATAAGGAAGCCTTTTTATAAATGTAGACATGCATTTCATAACTCGTTTATTTCATCGGTAAATTGATATAATATGCAATTTCCTTGCACTCAGTGAGAGGATGATGGACTTTTTTTTTTAAGCTTGCACATAATAAAAATGCTAATAAGAAACCCATTATCCTATTGTAATTGTGTTTTCTTATTCACAGCAGCAATTAACGACTGAGGTCATCCAGCCAATGCTTGCTCCCCACCAAAAGAAAGAACTCTTCTACCCAGAAGCATTTCTGAATACTTTTGTTGCTTCTCTCATATTCCTAGGGTGCTTATCTCCTTGGTATATAGGGACCACACACCATTATGAAGTAGTATCAGATTCTAACACAAAGCAGGGTTATTTTGTCTCTGTTCTTTCCATTTCTACATCATCCTTCAGGACAATGCAGTTAAAATTACCTTTCTGTCAAAACAACAAGGTCAGTCCTAGGTTCTGTGGGGCCTGATGTGATCTAAAGGCCTCCATTTGCCTTCTTTGACCTGTGACCAAGGTCTCCCATCTCAGTGATATGGTCCAGATGATGTAGCCATTAGGTGTGAAATGTGGCATAAACCAAAGCCTACCACTGGCTTCACTGGGGGAATATGGTGGTACTTGGTCTGGTATACAGAAAGTGCCAACTCATTATTTCATTACTTTGCTCTCCTTTTTAAGGTGGCATGTGTAGGAGAAAGATAGGTATAGCTGGGTTTGAAAAGAAGGACATATGGATCAGTTTCCTTAATGAAAGAAAGTACAATAGGTAGAGATAGATGGATACAGGAGCCCCCTTCTTATCAACCAGAGTTTGTCTAGTGTAAGTTTTCTTCCAACTCTGTAGCCTCAGATTCTTTGATTTAAAAAACTCAACTGGATAAAACAATAGTCTTATATTAATAATTCTTAACAATTACATAGGGTTTTTCATGTAAGGTTTTCAAAAAAGTCAGCTCAGCATCGGCCTAGCTTTGCTTCCACGGACTTCAAATGAGAGTTTTTCAAATGGACTTTAATGGTGGCATAATTAGAGCAAGGCTGAGAGCTTTTCAAAATCTCACCCCGGGTATATAAAGTGCTTTACAAACTGCCTATTTGCTTTTTTCTATATCTGTGTTAGCTGGGTAAGTATATTACCCGCTATTACACAGATTGGAAAATTTAAGTAGAGAGATGAAGTGAATTGACCATGGCCAGCCTACAAGAGCTGAAGGCTTCTTGGATTTCCTGCCCCTTGCTCAAAACCAGTAGACTACACCTCTATCAAGTAAATACATCAGATCAATCCGGCAAAGGCAGGGAAGTAGATGGATAGCTTAATAGGTCTGTTCTGTCTCTAGACACTTTGTATCTAGCACAAATGATCTACTTAAAAATATTTGAAGAAAAATTGAGATAGATTAATACAAAAAGCTGTGCAGAGTTTTAAAAAGGCTTTGTGATGCTTCAATTAATGACGACTTAAATGAGATACATTTGCCACAGTAACTCACATTGCCCTTGCACAGCACAAGCTAGGGCCTTTGGAAATTACGGTTTGTATCAATGTGGCACTCTCTCTTTCAACGGGAATAGGTCAGTACATAAATAGAATGCTGGAGGAAATGCTGCCAAGACGCTGTCAGGGCCTGCCCCCAGATGGCCTCCTGCATGGACACTAGACCCTTGTGAAATAGATTCAAAGGTTCCCAGATAGCTTTCAAATCATTTCAGGGAAATGTACCTTTGAGCATTTTCACTGCCACCGTGGTGTAGCCTGCTTTCCCCTTGAGTCTGAACGCTGTTGCCTTGACGACCTTTCCAAATTCTCCTTCTCCTAGTGTCTTGCCTAGAACCAGGTTCTTCCGGGGGAATTCCCATTTGGGATCCTCCTGTATGAGGAAAAAAAAGGAATCCTATCAGATAAAATGAGATAGAAGGGGCTATCTTATGAGACAGAAGGGGCCAGCACCTGACGGGTAGCTCAAATCACAAAGATTTAATACAGTATTATATTTCAGGGAAGACATTATGCTCAGTTATCTGATTAATTTTTGTTTTTGTTCCATTATCAGACAGAAGACCATGACTTTTTCTTCTGCAACACCCTCTAAAAGCTCTTTGCAAGCATTTTTAAATAAGCTAGAAATTTCCTCTAGATAAAAAGGCACTAGGTGCAGCCTATCAATATGGATGACGTTTACAGGCCTACCTGAGATTTTTTTGTACAAATGAAACACTGACTGAATAAATGCTCACCTTCAAAATAAAGTATGCATATTTGATCTTGCATTTCTGTTTAACTTGTGGGAGGAGGTTTTCCTTTAAGAATTCATCACAGACAACAATCCATCTGTATGAAGTGCTATTGAGCCTTACAGTTACAGAACAGTGACAAAATGTATAAACCAACCAAGAAATAAAAGCAAATAGAGTACAAGCTACTGTGAAGGCATCAATATCTAACATCCAAATGCATCAGACCCTGCCATATGGGTCAGACAAGAGGTCAGTGTTTCACTGCACAGGACTTTTCCAGACAGCATCCTATTTGCCCCAGGTAGAAAATAAATAAAAACGCACAAGCTGGCAGGCATCCTACATACAGTATAATCAAACAACAGAAATTGCATTCAAGGGCTGGGGGTGGGGGAGGGGAGAAGCCTTCCAAAGTATGCAGATAAACCCACCCTAAACTAAGCTTTATAAGTGAAATTAAGGTAATAGGGTTTTAGTGTGGTGCTGTAAGTCAACGTCCAAGGAAAATCCTGTATTGGAGATTAGCTGATACCAGATTTTATGGAGCCATTAACCTCAGTTTATGTAATGTTTGTTGGATGAATTTTCTTAGGGATTTTTTTTAACCCATTGATTGTTTGCATTTTTACACAATAATTTCTGGCCATCTACAATTAGCCCATGAAATAAAATACTGCCAGGATATTAGCATTCCCCCCCTTAACTAGAATCTTACCATATAAATTAAAATGTAGTCAATGCACTAAAATAAAGTCCTGTGTTCAAGCTCCACAGTGCAGCACGTGCAATCCAACTGAATGCTGGAAGATATTACTAAAACAATGGCATAATTTTTACAGTGCAAGTGCAAATTGTACAGCTAGCTGCAAACGGGAGTAGCCAGTAATGACAGTACTAGGGAACAAAAGTTATTAGCCACAGACTTTCCAGGGAACTAGTTTACTTGAATCCAATTGTTTGTTCCAGTAGAACAATTATTTAGTTCCATACCCCGGGGCAGTTAGCTCACAATCAAACTACTGCACTACAAGAAATTTTATACAAATGAATGGTACAGTAATAGCCCATGCAAAGCTGATATCAGGCTACTGCTCCGTATTTGATAAATAATTCAATACTTTCCATTTGCAGTACATGACAATTTTCATTGAGAATTTGAAATCCTTCAGAAAGTTACCATTGTCTCTCAAATGGGGAAACTGACGTAGAGTGATGATGTGACTTGCCCTAGAAAATATTACAAGTCAATAGTTGAGTCAGGAATAGAGCTCTGGTCTTCTCACTTCCAGGTCTGTACTTAAACCACTAGTTAGTGTTACCTTACATTTAAGGGAGGCAGTGTTTCCTAGTGTATAGCAATGGACTAAGTCAGGAGACTTGAGTTCTTTGCCCCACTCTGCCAATGACCTCCTGCGTGACCTTGTGCATGTCACTTCACCTCTCTGTGCCTCAGTTTCCCCACCTGTAAAATGAGGATAATGCTACTGGCCTCCTTTGCAAAAATGATTTGAAATCTACAAGCAAAGAGTGTTTTATGGGCTAGATGCTACTATTATTTATCCTCATGATAGAGATATTGGTTAGCAAATAGTCTGTCAACATTGACAGTCAGTTTAACCTCAGTTAGTCTAACCCTGTACTGAAGTCAATGACAAAAGAAATAAGGGATTAGACTGTGCCCAGAGTATTACATTTCTTTAGACACTAACAGTAAGAGAAAATGCAGTTGGCTTGTGCAGGAAGTTATGATCTGATTAGTTACCATGCATTCGTTAGAGATTCCCTCCATGTGGGTGATTTTTGTTTAATTTCATTTGAATCATAGACTGCAACCTCTTTGGGGGAAGGCCTCTCTCTTACTAACAGTGAAATTTTAGGCCTGCTGAAGTCAATGGGGCCAGAATTTCACCTTAAATGTTTGTCCAGCACAATGCATCCTCACATCAAAATGTGGGTTTGGAGCACTACCACAGCAGACAACACACAACTTTCCTTAGAAAGCCCAATTCGTGGCAAAACAAAAAAGCCAACTCAAATCAATACGCAATTTAAAAGCGTAAAATATAAAAGCTTACAGGAATTTTAAAGGTGTCAACAGGCACCTGGTTCTCCATAGAGTCCAGAGATGGCCGACGGACATTTGTAGAAGAGTAACTGATGGGGTAGGACTGGGCTGGGCGCCGAAAGGTCATCTCCGCTGAGGCAATTGGTGGTTTTGGAGAATTCTTGTGGTAACGATGGATGAAATAAGAAGAGAGCAGCACTGAGATAATGAAGGAGAGCAGAACTGCCCCTGCAATCACAGTCTTGCACACGTCATCACACAGCGGCTCTGTGGGCAGAGGGGGAATTGATTACAGTTCTGCTGGTTTCGTTTTCAAATTTTCCCCATCTCATCTCTTTCCACACACTCCCTTTGGTAGCTAGTTACCATTCACAACAGCATCTACTTAAAGGTTTTGAATTAAATTTACATTATAACAGTCATTTCATAAGCTACACTAAAACCCTGGATCTAATTCTCAAAGAAAGGTAATAGTGCTGCACTTGCAAATATACCCAGTGCAGCTGCAAAATCCTACATTTTCCCCAAGGTCTGTGGGTAATTGCATGCCTAAATGCCTCTTAAACTGTAATTAGATTTAGTTAGAGTCTTACATCCCTTAGTAGTGCAGGTACTGACTTCATCTGACTTCATATATTCACTTGCCAACACCACGCAGACCCTAGGCACACAATCCCCTTGATATCCATGTCAGATCCACTTCTCTACCAAGTAACATTTCCCCCAGAAGTGTATATTATCCTAGAATCATAGAAACGTAAGGTTGGATGGGACCTCGAAAGGCCATCTAATCTATCCTCTTGCACTGAGGCGGGACCACGTATAACTATTTTATAAGTATTCTCAAGTCTCCCTTTCCCCTTTTTCCTGCATGGGAACCCCTCTCTATATTCACAAGGGTGGTGGTGGGGAGGTTCTTAGTTGTATTATTGCTTTCATTTTGTTTTTTGCTTTTCACTTTATAATATATTGTCCAGTGCCACAAGTCCTTCATGGAGAAGGCTCATTAGAAAACAATCACTACTTCCCCTTTTGCAAGTGCTCCCATTCTGCCTTCCTTTGAAAACAGAGCAAGAGGTTAGGTAGCAATCCTACCCCCAGGAGAATGGATAAGGTGATTCTAGCACCTTCCGCAACTGTCTTTTCCATCTCTGAGTTCTGTAGTTGAGATTTTTAACTCAAGTCCAGTGGAAAGTAATCCCCTAACCACCTTTGAAAATTTCAGACCACAAGTCCATGGTACATTTCCACTGAAATGCAGCCACCTCTGGGGATTGTGGGTCAGCCAACCAGTGTATTGTGCAACACTGGATGGGAGGGGACACTATGCCAAGAACACAGGGACAAAATCCATGGAGAATCCTTAATGTCCAAATCCAGGAGCTCCCTTCTTAATGCTTTGTACGCTGGCAGGCCATGAACGTGAACATTACCCAGCAACATGTAAATGAGTTTAGATGGTTTTATGTATCAAAGACAGGAATATTGTATACAGTAGGAAAGGTTAGCGTCACAAGAGCAAGGTAACTGTAAAACCAGCTAAATAATCTTTAGACTTACCTTTAATATCATCTTTCTCACAGTAACAGTTTTGTCTTGGGAAGCAGTAACAAATCCCATGTCCTGATTTAATTCCATGAGCGCCTCTCTCATGACCACCAATGATGTTTCCAGCTAATCAAATACAAACACAAGCTCAGATTCTCACGCTGTAGTTAAAAGGTAAAGCTCAACAGCTCATTCCACTAATGGGTTTTTGTGGGCTTACCCTACTAAGTATTTGAAATTTGACAATGCAATTCAGATTAAGCAGTAAAAATGAAGATAGGTGAAAAAAATGGAAAAAGGATCTCTTGGGGGTTGATGTAAAGAGATTAGGGAACTCAAAGACTGCTTGAATACTAGTTCTGGGCTCACTGGTTTGATTAGCAATCATTGCTGTTATAGAAGGTCCTGGTTCATAGACTTACATATGGTAGACAAGATGTAGGACACAGTTTATTTTGGATTATGTCTTTACTTTGTATGTGTGGATACTTCCTTTATTTAAAATGGCCTTTAAATGTTGAATATGTATATCCATTATTTAATGTTGATTCCCACTCCCAACTAATCATCTGACCTCTCTCTGCCTTGTCAGGTATCCAAAATCTTCCTTGAAAATTTTCTCTTATATAGTTTAATTTTTCTCTCCCACTACTGCTCTGTGACTGTTGTGTGCCTTATATATGTAGGAGACAGCAGTCTAGTGCTACAGCAGGGAACTGGGGGTCAAGAGACTTGGGTTATATTCCTGGTTCTGACAACCATTTGCTCTGATCTTGGACAAATCAGTTAACCACTCTGCACCTCAGTTTCCCCATCTTCAAATGGGGATGAGGATACCAACTTTCGCAAAGTGTTTTGCAATATTCTGTCGAGAGGCACTATATGAAAGCACTAAAAACTCTGTAAATGAATGTTTTATTGTCTAGGATAATCTATTATTTAGCATAAGGACACACTGTATGTAACCACCCTATGTGCAGAGCTAGCCTGATTTCCAATTGGCAAAGTTCCTGCAGAATCAGGCTCCTTTGAAATCATCATATTAAAATCTGTAAAACACACTTCCATACAGAAACTATCAGTAGAAATAATCTTTTTCATCTACATAGTGCCTTACATCCCTAAGATTTAATAGGATTAAATCAATTGTGTTCTATAGAAATTTAATCAGGTTCTATAGTGGTTTCTGTTCTCAGTGGTGGCAGATGACAGAACAAGGAGCAATAGTCTCAAATTGCAGTGGGGGAGGTCTAGGTTGGATATTAGGAAACACTATTTCACTAGGAGGGTGGTGAAGCCCTGGAATGCATTACCGAGGGAGGTGGTGGAATCTCCTTCCTTGGAGGTTTTTAAGGCCCAGCTTGACAAAGCCCTGGCTGGGATGAGTTAGTTGGGAATTGGTCCTGCTTTGAGCAGGGGGTTGGACTAGATGACCTCCTGAGGTCCCTTCCAACCCTGATATTCTATGATTCTATGAGATTACAGGTATTAAAATGGAGAATGAGATCATTTCTATAGTTATATTTTTAAACTATCCTATAGAATTCTATACCAGGGATATAACTTTTTCTTAAATTCTGCAGGAGGATAAAAAAATCCTCTAGAAAGGTTATGATTTTCTACTAAATCCTACAAGGATTTTCCATAAGGGAATGCAGCTGTCTCTGTGATGGAGGATGGGTGGGTAAAGCAATGTGCTCAAAATTGGGGAACAGGATGTTTTGGCCAATGACATGAGGGCAACCCTCTAATTTGCATGGGGAAAGTGCAATGGGAATTCAGCATTCTTGCAGAGTATATAGGACCTCAGTCTTAGAGATCTTTCCTCAAGAGTCCACATGTGCTAAACTGCATGTGATTTAGGAGACTATGCTAGGTCAACCCCATCAGAGCTGGAACCTGTTCCAGAAAACATAGGTGTTTCCAGACCTGTCATTTGGTCCCCTATGGGACCTAAATTAATTCCCCTAATTATTCCTCTGTCTTGGAGAGGTGAGCACTGATTGCTCCCCGATCTTGCAAGCTCATGGTGGTGGGGGAAGATAACGTAAGATAAGTACAACTGCTTCTACTCCAAAAGTTCTTTGTGAGAGCGGAGGAAGTGTCTCCTTGCATAGGACAGCAAGAGAAAAAACACTTCCACTCTGGATATAAATGGGGCTTCCTCCATTGGATCCAATGCAGCTTATCCTAGCTAGAGCACAGTTACTAGGGAAACTCTGGCTGTTCTACAGATTACCAACGGTGCTACAGATTACATTATGTCTCTATGCCCATCCTTTCATTCAATCAGCAGCTGTTTTCACTGTCTGATGGAGAGCAGGGACTTTCTACCCTGCCTTCAGATCCGATAAACTGGGGCCCTTCCCCAGCACCCTTCCCCAAAGCTGAAAGACCATGTGGTCACTCCAGAAGATCAGAAAACAAATACTGCAGTTTAGATAGGAGCAGAGAAGGTTGGATGTTCACACTACCACTGAACACTAAAGTAAGTAAACAAGATTGAATCCAGCACCGAGATTTTCTTTGAAGTTCAGGTTCTGTAGAACCTAATCTCCCAGCTGAACCTGCAATGATTAGTCCAGTGAAAATCCTTCAGAACCTCTTAGTGGGGTTCACATGGCACAGCCAGCCCTGACAAAAAACCCACCACAGTTTAGAATTATCTCTACTTTAATATTTAAAGTAATTACATACTGTACTGAGGCATCTACAGAAAGGATGTGGACAAACTGTAGAGAGTCCAGCGGAGGGCAATGAAAATGATTAGGGGGCTGGGGCACATGACTTACGAGGAGAGACTGAGGGAACTGGACTTATTTAGTCTGCAGAAGAGAAGAGTGAGGGAAGATTTGATAGCAGCCTTCAACTACCTGAAGGGGGGGAGGTGATGGGCGGTTTCCAAAGAGGCTGGAGCTAGGCTGTTCTCAGTGGTAGCAGATGATAGAACCTGAAGCAATGGTCTAAGTTGCAGTGCAGGAGGTCTAGGTTGGATAATTGGAGGGTGGTGAAGCACTGGAATGGGTTACCTAGGAAGGTGGTGGAATCTTCATCCTTAGAGGTTTTTAAGGCCCGGCTTGACAAAGCCCTGGCTGGGATGATTCAGTTGGGGTTGGTCCTGCTTTGAGCAGGGAGTTGGACTAGATGGCCTGATGAGGTCTCTTCCAACCCTAATCATCTATGATTCTATGACTTTATTTAGTACATAAATAGGTTGCCTGTGCTTGATGGTGACAACAGTGGAACCAATTGTTTTAGCTTTTTTGTAGGGTCCCATTGCAAGTGGCACATGTAATATGTGCATATGGGTGTGCACGTATGTATAATTTTGGGGATTTAAGCGCCAAGTGCCTACCCATCAAAATGATAGATGAATGATAAAAATAAATATTTTAGCAGCTGTCTTATGTACACAACATACTTGGCATTACAACATTCAGGATTTTATTATACGTTGTTTGCTTTTGCCAAATAAATGCCTTCTGCGGATAAAAGCTGAGATAATGGCTCTTGTCAGCACATCTGAACTCTTGAAATGCACTAATTTCTCCATCTGTGAACATATTGGCTTTGAGCACCAACCCTGTGTCCTGAACTGCTAACTCATAACAACATTCTCAATTCATGCATTAACAAGATACATACAGTACATAACATCTTGAAAGCTTGTGTTACTTGCCTGTTTCTATTGTCTAATAAGATTCCATTCCTTTCAGCCTTCTGTCAAGCAAACCATCTGCCACTACATATGTTGAACATTACAGATTTTAGGGAGGCAGCCTCGAGCACATCATTTGCTGCTTGTAAAGTGACAGCTGATTCCACTTATCACCAGTGAAGATTTTTTCAGATGATAGTAAAATATCTATGATCATTTTAAGCATTTCTGCCACTTTAAAGTTTATGTTTTGTTCATAAGCAGAATTAGATTTACCGCGGTCTTGTCTACACTGTGATTTAGCCTGCATCAGCTGGGGTGTAAATTCTAATATGCACCAGCATGTTGCGCACTCACTGGCCCATGTGGACCTTGCTGGCGTGCACTAAAGTTCTTTGGGCCAGTGAGTGTGCAACATGTGGGTGCACATTAGAAGTTGCTCCCCCCTCAGCTGATGCAGGCTAAGACACACTGTAGACAAACCCAATCTTGCTCTGAGTGAATTCAATCGGAGTTTGGCTATTGACTCTAAAGGATGGAAGACTGGGCTCATAACTCTGAACTTTGCACAACTTAAACATCAGCTATAACACTGTAATATAGATATGTGTGTTTAATGTATGCACTGTTTTAAAAAGGATCTGGAACAGTGCTGTAACAAGGGCGAGGTGAGTGAGGCACTTGCCTCGGGCACACAGAGCCGGGGGTGCGCAGAAAGTGGTGGAGACAAAAAAAAAAAAGCTGCTGGCACGGAGATATTTATAACAGTGCCTCCCCCAAGTGTCTCCTGGCCCCGACTTGTTGGGAAAATAAAACTTGGTGGGATAATACACATGATTGGAATGTTGGTGTGGATGGGTACAGCTTGCTCAGGAAGGATAGACAGGGGAAAAAGGGAGGAGGTGTTGCCTTATATATTAAAAATGTACACACTTGGACTGAGGTAGAGATGGACATAGGAGACGGAAGTGTTGAGAGTCTCTGGGTTAGGCTAAAAGGGGTAAAAAACAAGGGAGATGTCATGCTAGGAGTCTACTACAGGCCACCTAACCAGGTGGAAGAGGTGGATGAGGCTTTTTTTAAGCAACTAACAAAATCATCCAAAGCCCAAGATTTGGTGGTGATGGGGGACTTCAACTATCCAGATATATGTTGGGAAAATAACAGAGCGGGGCACAGACTATCCAACAAATTCTTGGACTGCATTGCAGACAACTTTTTATTTCAGAAGGTTGAAAAAGCTACTAGGGGGGAAGCTGTTCTAGACTCGATTTTAACAAATAGGGAGGAACTCGCTGAGAATTTGAAAGTAGAAGGCAGCCTGGGTGAAAGTGATCATGAAATCATAGAGTTTGCAATTCTAAGGAAGGGTAGAAGGAAGAACAGCAAAATAGAGACAATGGATTTCAGGAAGGCAGATTTTGGTAAGCTCAGAGAGCTGATAGGTAAGGTCCCATGGGAATCAAGACTGAGGGGAAAAACAACTGAGGAGAGTTGGCAGTTTTTCAAAGGGACACTATTAAGGGCCCAAAAGCAAGCTATTCCGCTGGTTAGGAAAGATAGAAAATGTGGCAAAAGACCACCTTGGCTTAACCACGAGATCTTGCATGATCTAAAAAATAAAAAGGAGTCATATAAAAAATGGAAACTAGGACAGATTACAAAGGACGAATATAGGCAAACAACACAGGAATGCAGGGGCAAGATTAGAAAGGCAAAGGCACAAAATGAGCTCAAACTAGCTACGGGAATAAAGGGAAACAAGACGACTTTTTATCAATACATTAGAAGCAAGAGGAAGACCAAAGACAGGGTAGGCCCACTTCTTAGTGAAGAGGGAGAAACAGTAACAGGAAACTTGGAAATGGCAGAGATGCTTAATGACTTCTTTGTTTCGGTCTTCACCGAGAAGTCTGAAGGAATGCCTAACATAGTGAATGCTAATGGGAAGGGGGTAGGTTTAGCAGATAAAATAAAAAAAAAGAACAAGTTAAAAATCACTTAGAAAAGTTAGATGCCTGCAAGTCACCAGGGCCTGATGAAATGCATCCTAGAATACTCAAGGAGCTAATAGAGGAGGTATCTGAGCCTCTAGCTATTATCTTTGGAAAATCATGGAAGACAGAGATTCCAGAAGACTGGAAAAGGGCAAATATAGTGCCCATCTATAAAAAGGGAAATAAAAACAAGCCAGGAAACTACAGACCAGTTAGTTTAACTTCTGTGCCAGGGAAGATAATGGAGCAAGTAATTAAGGAAATCATCTGCAAACACTTGGAAGGTGGTAAGGTGATAGGGAACAGCCAGCATGGATTTGTGAAGAACAAATCATGTCAAACCAATCTGATAGCTTTCTTTGATAGGATAACGAGCCTTGTGGATAAGGGTGAAGCTGTGGATGTGGTATACCTAGACTTTAGTAAGGCATTTGATACGGTCTCGCATGATATTCTTATCGATAAACTAGGCAAATACAATTTAGATGGGGCTACTATAAGGTGGGTGCATAACTGGCTGGATAACCATACTCAGAGAGTTGTTGTTAATGGTTCCCAATCCTGCTGGAAAGGCATAACGAGTGGGGTACCGCAGGGGTCTGTTTAGGGACCGGCTGTGTTCAATACCTTCATCAACGACTTAGATATTGGCATAGAAAGTACGCTTATTAAGTTTGCAGATGATACCAAACTGGGAGGGATTGCAACTGCTTTGGAGGACAGGGTCATAATTCAAAATGATCTGGACAAATTGGAGAAATGGTCTGAGTTAAACAGGATGAAGTTTAACAAAGACAAATGCAAAGTGCTCCACTTAGGAAGAAAAAATCAGTTTCACACATACAGAATGGGAAGAGACTGTCTAGGAAGGAGTACGGCAGAAAGGGATCTAGGGGTTATAGTGGACCACAAGCTAAATATGAGTCAACAGTGTGATGCTGTTGCAAAAAAAGCAAACATGATCCTGGGATGTATTAATAGGTGTGTTGTGAGCAAGACACGAGAAGTCATTCTTCCGCTCTACTCTGCTCTGGTTAGGCCTCAGCTGGAGTATTGTGTCCAGTTCTGGGCACCGCATTTTAAAAAAGATGTGGAGAAATTGGAAAGGGTCCAGAGAAGAGCAACAAGAATGATTAAAGGTCTTGAGAACATGACCTATGAAGGAAGGCTGAAAGAATTGGGTTTGTTTAGTTTGGAAAAGAGAAGACTGAGAGGGGACATGATAGCAGTTTTCAGGTATTTAAAAGGGTGTCATAAGGAGGAGGGAGGAAACTTGTTCACCTTTACCTCTAAGGATAGAACAAGAAGCAATGGGTTTAAACTGCAGCAAGGGAGGTCTAGGTTGGACATTAGGAAAAAGTTCCTAACTGTCAGGGTGGTTAAACACTGGAATAAATTGCCTAGGGAGGTTGTGGAATCTCCATCTCTGGAGATATTTAAGTGTAGGTTAGATAAATGTCTATCAGGGATGGTCTAGACAGTATTTGGTCCTGCCATGCGGGCAGGGGACTGGACTCGATGACCTCTCGAGGTCCCTTCCAGTCCTAGAATCTATGAATCTATGACTTGCTTCCCCCCGCCCCTCCCCAGCACCAAAGCAGAGAGTCCTTGTCTTTCCCCTGCAGCAACTGCTGCCGCAGGGTCCTAGTGCCCCCCATCTCGGTCGCCAGGGCAGACTGTGAGCCTGCCCTTCCCCTTCAGACCCTTTCATTTTCCAATGGGACCCTCCAGCAGCACAGGGGCCCCACCCCCGCCCGCAGTCACCACTCCTGCCTCATGCTGGGCAAGGAGGCAGCCCCATCCCTCACCCCCAGTGAGGCTACAGTCAGGGGCAACAGCAGGGGAGGAGGCGCACGCAGTGCCCCCCCCCGGCACCCACCATGGGGGAGGCGAGGGAGATTCCTGGACCTGAGGGGGCCCTAGGAGCACATGCAGTGACAGTGGTGGGGGTAAGTGTGCTGCTGGGGAGGCAGGAAAGGGCTGGGGGGAGTCCTCCTCTCTGTCCTCTGTCCCGGAGCAGCCTGCCTGCACCCCAAACTCATCCCCAGCCCTGCCCCACCCCAAAGCCCACACCCCCAGCCAGAGCTTTCACCCCCCACCGCACCCTCAACCGTCTGCCTGAGCCCTGAGCCCCTCCAGCACCCCAAACACCTTATCCCCAGTCCCAGCCAGAGCCCTCATCCCCCCAAACCCCAACCCTCTGCCCCAGCCCTGAACCCCTCCCATTCCCCAAACCTCCCATTCCCAGTCCCAGCCAGAGCCCTCACCCCACCACACTCCTATTCTCACCCTGAGCCCCTCCCACACCCCAAACCTCCCATTCAACCCCAGACAGAGCCCTCACCCATACTCTCGCCCTGAGCCCCTCCCACACTCCAAACCCCTCAACTGCAGCCACAACCCACTGCCCTCACCCCTGCACCCCATCCCTCTGCACCCCTCCCATCCCCAAACTCCCTCCCAGAGCCTGCACCCCAATCCCCTGCCCCAACCTAGGGCCTGCACCCCAGACTTCCTCCCTCACCCAAACTCCCGCCCCGAGCCTTGGACGGGGGAGGGGGCGGGGTTCTGGGCACCACCAAAATTTCTACAAACCTGCCACCCCTGATCCTGCCCTGCAAACCTGAACTCCCAGCATTCTCAGGACACATGCTGATCCCTAGTGGCCACTGCTGATATCCAGCACCTCCCTCCTCTCTTAACCTGTGAGTCCCTCTCGGGATTGGAACTGGACTGGAACCAAAGACCATCTTGTAAGCAACATTACCAGCCCAAGCAGTCAAAAATCATGAGTTGACCCCCCAAAATCACAGGCTCTACCACCGCCCCTTCATTCATTTTTCAGCAGCAATTCAGCGGCAGGCCCTTCCCTCTGAGAGGGACTGAGGGACCCACCGCCGAATTGCCGGCCCTGGGGAGGGCGCAATTTTATATTCTTGCCTCAGGCGCAAAAATACCTAGTTCGGCTCTGATCTTGAAACAAGAAAGCAGAACTTGGACCAAACACAGCTTTAACATACCAATTATTATTTTACAGTATATATTATATTTGATATTCACGTTAAAACACTCCATACTTGTGCAATCTTGGGGGCACACCGCCGGATCTTTGCTCTCTATAATGTCACAGGTGCCATCTGGACAAGTCCTGATGCTTGGCGTGCAGGTAGAATAATTTGTGGTGATTCCTATGAACATACAAGCGCACAACAGTCCAAATACCACAATGCTTTGAAGAGAAGTTCATTGCACTCTGCTGGTGCATGTTGACACATTGAGGCACAGGGGACACAGTCATTTTTTTTTTTTTTTAATAATCAAACTTCTGTCTACAAATTCTTTACCTGCTGTTTTTACAACTAACATGCAAGATGATGATAACTGAAAGCGATAAAAAAGAGTGTGTGTTTCACTGGGTTTTCAGTTTATTTACTTGGTGCATTTGACAGCCCTTTGTGCGCCGTCAGTTTCAGCTATGGTGATCTTAGGTGTCATTTGCAACAAAGGTAGGTGAAACATCCTGAGTACAAAGTTTGGCTTTTAAAAATGGATGATCTCTCTTTAAACGTATTTTTCACAAGCCTGTGATTGAACATAAGGTTTACAAATAGTTGGAGAGAAATTGTGATACTTATGAAAGAGCAGGAGTAAAGCATCAAGTTTGCTATGGAATACTTAAGAATACCATCATTTGTCACATAAGTAATGTGTTGTAAGTGTTACAGAGCACACATTCTCAAGTTTTGGATAACGATTTCCAACTGAGACCTCTCTTGTACCAGACAGTATCTGCTGGTGGGATATTGTAGAACTTGAGCTGTTCCAAACTCAGTTTATTATTGCAAGGGGTTACGTTGCATCCCAGAGGCCATATTCTTTTCTACACTCCCAGTGATTGCTAATTTGGTACCTGCAGGTGCTGTGATGGGTAGGCCTCAGGGATTGAATTAATGACCACTTCCCCTTAACTCTGCTCTCCTCCCTTCTGCAGGTTTAATTTGTGTATTATTTATACCATAGGTTCTGGGTAGTTTAATACCCTGGGATAGCTCTTCAGCTGGAACAGATCAGCACAATTACACTGTAGTCAATGGAGCTGTGCCAATTTAACATCAGCTGACAATCTGGCCAATTACGCAGCATAAGTGTGTACCTTTTCCACTTCCCTGTCTCCACTGGCATTTTCCTGTTAGCACTCCTACGCCACCACACTCTTCACATTCAGCACGGTGCTTATTAACAGCGCAAGATTCAGGGCAGTCCTCTTCTTTCTTAATAACTGCATGGAACGGAAGCAAGAGAGTGTGACGTGTCACTAGATGCATTGATAGAGCTGAATACACATGCAAGGCAGCTGGGCTTGAAAAAGGAGAAATTCCTTTTTCTAGATTAAAAATGAGAGACCACAGTTAACTTTGAGGACTTATCCCTCAATAAATGTAGAATAAAGACTGAAGGGACCCAGTATCAAAGGGGTGGTGGCAGTAGCATTGCCCGGCATAATGCTTGGAATTACAGAAAGGCAGAACGATGCACTAACATACCAATTATAATACAAACAATGGATTCAGAAAAAAACAGCTGATGAAGGCATGAACCTTGGTGTTTGGGCTGGTGCGACACTGGCCAGCATACAGCAGGTGGCACAGAGAGGTTCTGATTGCAACTAGCACAAAACTCTGGTGGGAGGAATAACACTACTGATCCTCTGTGTCCATTTCCCCAATCTGCCCCAAAACTTAACTTCTGAGGTCATGTTATTACATAACTCAAAGGAATAGGTGCAATCAACTGCTGGGAGTTATCTGTTCTGCACGGACAATTCTCTTAGAGAGTACTTAATGGTTTGGTAAAATGGTTAGGCATAGTCCCAATCGGCTCTTGTGATCCAGAGAGAAGTTATACGGTTTTACTTACACAGATCTTCCCTTTTCTGTGAAGTTTGAACCCTGACGCTTTTGCTACAATGAACCAAGTGTGGTATCATATTAAGTACTAGACAAAGGCTGGGTAAAATGACTAAACCAGCAAAAATAGATACAATATAAATGGTTGTTGTTGATAAACAAGCCCATTTGAATTCACACTGACATCTTTGTGCAGCAGAGTCATGGGTTACATGTTCTGAGGCTACCATACAAAATTAAATAAGTGGAAAGTACAGAAAAAGAAACAAATGGAAGAGAAATTACCCCTAATATAGATCACATGTACTACCATGCTTTCTAGTCCGGTTTCTGTAATGTTCCCTTGCCTGTCTTTAAGCAGCCTGACAATGATTAAAGTATGAATAACAAAATGAGAAGCATCTAACACAGGGGTGGGCAAATTTTTTGGCCTGAGGGCCACATCTGGGTATGGAAATTGTATGGCAGACCATGAATGCTCACGAAATTGGTGGTAGGGGTGCGGGCTCTGGGGTGGGGCTGGAGATGAGGGGTTGGGGGTGCAGGAGAGAGTGTTCCGGGCTGGGACCGAGGAGTTCAGTGGGCGGGAGGGGGATCAGGGCTGGGGCAGGGGGTTGGAGTATGGGAGGGGCTCAGGGAGGCAGGCTCCAGGCAGTGTTTACCTCCAGCAGCTCCCAGAAACAGAGGCATGTCCCCGCTCCGGCTCCTATGCGGAGGCAAAGCCAGGCGGATCTGCCCGCTGCCCTGTCTGCAGGCACCGCGCCTGCAGCTCCCATTGGCTGCTGTTCCCGGCCAATGGAAGCTGCAGGGGCAGTGTGCAGAGCCTCCTGGCTGCCCCTACGCATAGGCGCCAGAGGAGGGATGTGCCACTGGAGCGCCAGAGTGGGGAAAGCCTCAGACTCCACTTCCCAGCAGGAGCTCAAGGGCCATAGTTTGCCCACCTCTGATCTAACATAACTTCAGTGCCTCCAGTGTGCATTTTCAAACATTTTGTTGTTTTAAACTTCAGTCCAGGAGAGTGAAGGACTGCAATGTCTATTGCCACATATGCACTACACTGAATATTACAAGGCTGCTAAATGGCTAATTTACTGCCCTTTGTCAGAGCACATGTTCAACTCTATGCACAAGCCGAAATCTTTATAACTCATGTTCAGCATGAGTATTTAGAGGAGGAACAAGGAGAAAAGTGTGTCTGACAAGGAAGTGCTTTGAATGACAAAACTGAAGAGGGATACATGTATATGAAATACACTGTATAGAACACACACAATAAATAGATTCTTACAAAGTTAATCATGGTTTATAATATAAGCAGAGGTGAAAGTAAACCGGTACAGGCCAGTATGCCGTGCCGGACCGGACCGGCTTCCGCAGCAGTGATTTAAAGGGACCGGGGCTCCAGGCGCTGCAGGGAGCCCCAGGCCCTTTAAAGCGCCACCAGAGCTCCAGCAGCCAGGCTCCCACGGTGATTTAAAGGGCCTGGAGCTCCACAGCAGCCAGAGCCTGGGCCCTTTAATTCGCCCCTGAGCTCCCAGAGGCCTCTGCAGCTGGTAGCTCTGGGGTGATTTAAAGGCCCTGGGGCTCCAAGCCACAGCCGGAGCCCCAGGGCCTTTAAACCTTGAAAGGCCCCGCCTCTTCTGGTTGAGGCCATGCCTCTTCCGGTTGAGGCAACACCCCTGCTCAGGACTCTTGGCGTACTAGTAAGTCCTTTAAGTTACTTTCACCCCTGAATATAAGGAATTGCATTTGATGAAACTCCTTTTATACCTAACACAATATCTATCTTCACATATCCTCTAGAAATGCTAATTAGAGAGGAGTCTGAACCAAAGCCATTAATCCAAACACCCAAACTTTGGGATCTGATCTGAACTCAGTGGCTCAGGCTCATTTCTGTTGTTAATTTTACCAGTGTATGAACTGCCCTAACAAGGGACTTGCCTAAAAATTAACACTGAAAGAGACAAACCCAGCTATAACAAGTCGTGACACTCTCCTCGGGGAGTCCAGAACTGTAAGCCACTGTGTTAACCTGTCTGCCTCAGCAAGAGAGAGCTTTGCTGGAGCTTAAGCTGTGTGACAGCTCCCTGCCACAGCAGTAAACTCCTGTACTCTGCCAGTCTAAACCTTGCCTTGCCGGTAACAATGAGTGAACCCCCATTCTCGAATTCCCCAGAGTTGTCTCCCTTTGCAGAGTCCCTCTGACTCCCAGAAATTACCAAATCTGCTGTCTCCAAAGAGACAGAACACACACCAGCCTGTTGGATCAACTGAGGGAGCACACCTTTACTGTAGTATAACAGCACAGAGCTAGCTTATAGGAAAAGTAAGCATAAGTTTATTAACAAAAAAAATAGATTTTTGTGATTCTAAGCAAGAGAAACAGAGACAAGTCTGGTAACAAATAAAACACAAAGCACATGCTTTTAGTGACTAAAACTTAATTTAAGAAAGCTACAGCCTTTTGCCTAAGTGGCTTCCTCACTTACAACAAGCTATCAGCATCCCCAGCCCCTCAGGCTGGAGGATCCACCACTCACAGAATCAGAGGGTGCTGTTCCCTTTGCGTTCCTCCACCCCCAAGTGATGGATGTCAAAATAACTTTTTGCTTCCTAAAACTCATTGTTTTGTCCCCAAAGTCAGGACGACCTCCTGCTGTTCTTCTCATCCTTTGCCTTCCCATCCTCCTGTTGATTGTGTTAATAGGGCTTCCATTGTTTTGGTTCCACAATGCTTAATTGACATTAGAGACAGGGAGATAGCCGCCTTCCCTCCTGTCTGGAAGAAAACCTGTTTCTTCCTTTATTTGGTCACAGACTTTAAAGAGTAATATCAGTGAGTATCCATAATTCCTAATACAGTGTTTATATCGACATTTCACAACCTTTCTCCCCCCTCCACCTCAAGTACTTACTTGTTCCTTCCAGCGTAATAGTGAGCTGGGTTTTGGCATGCTTCTTACTCTGCTTGTCTGAGGCTACAATGGTGTATTGAATTTCTTTGCATTCAGGTCTGAGTAGCACAGAGGAGTCATTCACATAGAGGCTTCCATACTTGTCCTCTCGGCCCTGCAGTATCCCTACAGCATAGCAGCTGGCATTGGGAGACAGCAACCTGTAGGTGATGTTTACTCCACAGAACTTCATGCAGTTTTCGATGCAGATTTTACCTATCTAGGCTCAAACAACAACAAAGAGATCACGAACAACAATAACAAAGTGGTATCATTAATGATACTTTGTGCTCCCTACAAAGCTTTCTCAGTGATTAAAACTAGTTAAGTACATGCAACAGTCAGCATCTCTCTGTCTACTATTCTTACATGGCCCCCATTACAATAGTATCTGAGAGCCTCAAAGCACCCCTGTGAGGTAGGGAAGTAGCATTATCCCAGCCTTACAGACGTGAAACTAACTGACCTGCCCAAGGTCACACAGAATGTCTGTGGCAGAGCAGGGATTTGAACCCAAGTCTCCCAAATCCAAGCCCACTGCCCATCCACCGGACCATCATTCTTCATCCTATCCAGTTCCATGCAGCCAAAATATGTTTCTTTCAAAGATCCTCTACAAGGAATTCACTAGAAAACACTGGGATACTAGTTATAATGATGCTATCATAGTGTCTATTCACATGTAGAGCCATAAACGTCATACATTTCATCTACACACAATTCCCATAGACAACAACAGGACTTTTGACTGGAAAACTATGGCAGCCTCAGATCCCAATATATATTTCTTTTCTGAGAACCAACAAAACCAAGTTATTCAATTCAAAATAGGTATGTTATTTCTACAGATGAACAGAAGCATACTCGTGTGCTAGAGTTTCTGGACCAGATCCTGCTCTCGGTTTTGCTGATGAAGTCAATGGGCACACCTCAGAGCAAGTGAGAGGAGAATCGGGCCCTGTCTGTGTTAGAAACATGATGTGGAAACTAGAATTGATTGAAATTTTGCTAATCTTGAAATTTGAAACATTTTGTGAAGTCCCCCCCTTCCCCCCCCCCCTTTTTTTTTTTTTTTGGCACAAGCTATAGAGCTGGTAGAAATACTTCAGGTTCCAAAATTCTGACATTTTTATTTTCCTAACTTGGAAATAAACTAATAAAACCCCTAAACAAAACTGTTTTTGAAAATATCACAAATTTCCCCTTTCTCCTCTCTTTATTGTCCAGCCCTAATGGAAACTTCATGAAGACTTTTTTTTTAATCACTCTACTAAACTGCAATGACTTTATGGATGACTTAAGAACTGAAAGTATAGCTCTCTCACACACACACACAAAATGAAGCAGAATCAGCATAATTATTATTATATTTTCCAGATGACTTAGTTTTGGTTTAAAAAATTGCAGTGTGGCCAAAAAGCAATTTTTTATTCCTTTTCTATTGGGCTTTTAGAAAGGAGCCAAATAAACGAATGTTTGCAATCAGAGCTCCCAGGAGATATTATGAAGTTTCTATTTCAAAGCCAGACTTGAAAAGTGTCCCTGCTGTATATCTAGGCAAATAGGTACATGTGAAAACCCTACACCGGCATGAGGCAACTGTGTAATTAGGTTTAGTGCGCACAAAATGGAGACCCTTTCAAACAGGGCTGAGTGGTCCACTGGACAGGGTATTGGAATGGGAATCAAAAGACATAAGAACATAATTTATTCCCAACTCTGCCACTAACTTGCTTCATGACTAGAGTCATGTCACTTCACTGCTCTGTTTCCCCTCCCACCTTTTGTCTGCCTATTTAGATTGCAAGCTTTTTGTCTCAGGGGCTGTAAGTGTTTGTAAGGATGCTTTAGAACAAAGGAACCCTGATCTCAGAGGAGAAGTCTCTAGGAACAACTATAAATCAAATAAATAAAATATTAGTTAATAATAGGAAGGAAGAGCTAAAAGGCCACATTTTCTACCATTCAGAAGAAAGATTATAACGGAATTAAGTTATCTGACCTCAGGACAATATAGTCATTGGTAGGCGACAACTAACTCTTTTTTTTTATTCTAAGAAAACTCAAAAGTTTCTGAAAGTTATATAACCTCAAACTCCATTCTCAAGAGATTGAAACTTCAAATTAGACAGAGTAAAATATTTTTGTGCAACAAAGACAATGCAGTAATTAGTCCAAAAACTGAAGAGATGACATTCTTAATGAAGGAAGACAGAAAGTTAATGGAAAGCAATTACACAAGCACTATTCTAATGTTCCAATTATTCACTGCTTAAATATGAGTGGTACAATATTATGGTCAGAAGTTACTGGCCAACAGAATCATCCGAAAGTCTCTAAAGAAAGAAGGACCTCATCTTTTTCAATTTGCTGGTGGCAGTTAAGCATTGTCATTTAAAATGAAAACAGGGAGAGGATTATTATTGCTGTTGGAGTTTCTGCCTGGAGTAGTATATACACTAGACCACTCTACATTCTGAAACTATTTCTCTAAGCAGCACAGGAATGTAAATCCTTATATCCTGTCTAATTCAGATGGTACCTGATCCAAAACCCATCTAAGTTTTTCCATTGATTTTAATGAGATTTGAATCAGGACCAATGCAGCATTTGCTTTGTTTATGGGGAGAACTGTAATGGTAAAGGTGGAGGGAGATTTGTGGTGGGTCATCTTAAATTTAAAACACTTAAAGTTATGCCAGGTGTGCCTAGCACACACAGATAAATGCTGCTTCTAGCATTTTTTTTTAAAAATAAATCTAAGTAAATCCATTTCCTGAAGTGAAACGTCATTCTTGGATTCAGATTAATGAGAAAGCTCCAGCAGTTCTAAGAGTGTATCTTATTATAGGAAGGTTCCACTTAACTGCTTTTACATTTCTTTATTTCCATTCATGTCACTGGCTGATCACTTAGGGCCATGTGTTTCTTTTTGGCAGAAGAATGCACAGAGAGGAATAAAACATTCCAAAAGCTAGGGCTGCTTATGATGTTGACTGCCTTCTCTCCTCTATGCCATGGAACTGGCAAGTAAACAAGCAGGGGGTGGAGGTAAAAAGAGTTAAGGCTGAGATTGCTCTCAAATCCCTGGATGGACACAAGGTAGCTTTAGGTCCCTCCTGTCCCCTTCTAGAACCAAGTCTCTTAGCAATGACAGCACAGCAGATGTCATGTTGTACTGCCACTGACATAGCTCTTCAATCCCTACCACAGTGGTTCTAGAATGCAGCAGGGGAAAATTAAAGCCGCTCCAAGCAGCATTAACCACAGTTATTATATGGACTCTAGCCTGTGTAGTAGGGGACACTGGGTGTTCCCTATCTGTTCCTCTCCCATCAAGCCATTCTCACCTTCTCCACACAGCCTGTCAGCCATAGAGATTTTCTGTGAAGGGGATGGGAAAGGCTGCGCAGATCATTAGGGTATGGAGAAGCGTCCTTCACAGCCAGATTTCCTTCAGTGCAGCCCCACAGCAGCTTTGCTCTCCTCTGTACCATAAAGAGGGGAAGCAATCGAGGGGCTCCCGAGGTACTTTGTCAAAAAAAAAGAAGCTGTTTCAATCTGCATGGTTCTTTCCCGGGTGTTACTGCCCCAGAATTACACCACTATAAAAATTAGTCTAATGGAAACATTGGTGACCTTAAACATACTGCAGTGCAGCCTCACTGGACTCAGGCAGAAAAATAGACAGCACTTCTGACTTAAGGGGAATGCTGCTACCTACTCAGAAAATACTTCAGTAATCAGCAGTAACGTGACCCAGTATCAGGGCAGGATTCAGGCAAGGAGCCGGATGGTATTAAAAGAGAGGCCATCAATTAAGACACAAATATCTTGGTTTTCAGAAATGATGGGAAGGGAGAAATTAATTTAGAGGGGTACAAGACAGATAATCTTAGGCAGGTTTTGGTAATGAATTATGGTGCCCCCTTCCATTGAATTTCAGTGGCAGTGGGTACTCAACTGCCTTTGAAAATCTCAGCCTATATTTTTCATCATTGGTCTGAGCTCTAAGTCCTCTGAAGAGCTAAATGCCGTGCACAGGTTCTGTCAGGCCACGCTCCTTTTCTCCATTCATTTAGATGCTAAAATGGACAAATGGCTGGAAGGTTAACTAATACACTCATGTTTTCCTTAGAGTGAAAGCTGTTTCAGCCTCCATATTCATTTGGCTCTGTACTTTTCCTCACTGCTCAGGCTAATTATAGTTAATTATGCATAATGTTTCAATGGCATAGAGTGCCATTCTCTAGGAACTAAGCTGCTAGCATCAAGTTGGGCTGATTTCAGACCACACTGAACCTTCAAATCCACCTCTCAGAAGTGAGAGGATAATACCTCACTGACTGAGAAAGTCATTCCCATTCTGGCTTTGATCCCCCTTCCTCCCCACCCACCCCCATTAAACCTCAAAACAGAATCTCTTTGGGAATTAGAATTCAGCAAGCACAGACAGACACAGCTTCCACAGACACAAAGCTCTTTATCTCAAAACATTTCCCTCTTACTACTGCCATCCAGTGAAACGAGACACTTACATGTCAGGAAACGAAGCTGCTGAGATTAGAAGGGGGAATTCCATTTAAAATGCAGAATGTTCAGTGGTCCCAACACAATGAAAAGTCTGCGGCTTCCACACATTGCCTTTCTGTTCTGATTTGTTATGCTTGGGAACAGTGATTTTTAATGGAGATAAGCCCAAGCTAGAGCCACAGAAAATAATGTTGCTGGATTTAGGAGTCGCTTGGATCAATATTCAGATACATGTGGCTCAGGTTCATCTCTAGCTATTAAGGGCCAGATTGAGAACACCTCATTCAGATGACTAAGCAGTTACTCCCCCGAATAGCCCCATTGCTTTCAACGGAGCTGCTAGTGAGAGTAAATGCACACCACTGAGAGTAAGAGGTTCACAATCTGGCACTACAAAAGCCAACGTAACACTAAAAGGATTGTGCTTCTTTACAAAAAGCACCAAAAGGGCAACAGCATTTGCATGCAAGTTTCTCACAGATCAGAGTCTGAAAGACTAGACAGGAAAATCTCAAGCACCAAACAAAAAGGAACAATCGCCACAAATAAAGACAACCACCACAGTCTGGACCCTGGTTGGAACTCTTTGTAAAGAGCCCAATGACTGAAGTAAACCTCTACTTGTTAGGGATGGTAACTGCAGACTCTGCCTGATGCCCATTGACTGGGAAGTCATCATTACTATTATCTGTCGGGCGCCTGTTCTGCAGTCTCAAAAGCTGCCAATCCAGCAGCACATTCCATGAGCATAAAATTTGTATCAAAATTAAATGTAAAGCCAGATAATCTTAGAATCATAGCACTGGAAGGGACCTTGAGAGGTCATCTAGTCCAGTCCCCTGCACTCATGGCAGGACTTAGCATTATCTAGACCATAATATATCTCGCTTTCCTCTTTTATTCTTTTCCTTGACTAACCAGAGGCTTAAAGGTAAGTAAGGCATCTGATTATTAAGTTTACTTCACAATGGGGGAGGGGGAGAACAGGTTAGTATCAACACTGCTCTGTGTTACAACTACACAGGACTTCTTATGTCTCTATTTGTTACAAGGTTTTAGACTATGGAAACATTTCATCTTTCCACAACATTCATTATAATGAGCTAGTTTAGTATTAACATGCATGTTCCACAGGAATTTCACTGTAATTTACCACTGATTAATGTCAATCTGTTGGAAATGTTACTAGAAGGCATTATTAATGGCGATGATGATGATTAAACCGAAATGAGGGTTAAATTAGGAAGCACATTAATTACTGACTAGCCATTATCTAGGGAAAATCCATTAACATATTGCAGTAGGCAGTAGGAGTGAGTATCTTCTCCACTTGATTTTTTTTTATCCTTCTCCATTGTCATTCTTTCCTACAATTCACTTTAATTAGGGTCCAAAAGGCTTTGTCCAGTGAACAACCTGAGGAACTATTTGTTTGCTCTATTTATGTTAATATAGGGCCTTTAACAGAAGCGGAGTTGCTACGTCATAATCTATAATAATGTCACGAATACTGACATGTAACAATTTTATGAACACTGTATGTGACTTTCCTGCATGAATGCACTGATCTAGCTTAATAGGGGACTCTGGGAATGGTGGCTTCCCAATTAAAAACGTAGGCATAATCAAGAAATACAAAGGGTCTGTTTGCTAGCTTCAAACACCTTCTCTCCTGTTGTAAATCTTGCTTTGCCTCTGCTAGGAGTTGCCAGCTCAAAGGGCTATAAACAGTTTAAAAGGGGAGTGAGTTGCTAGAGCTGTCCAGCGAGCATTAGTGAGCTCTGACAGGCTGAGAAAGAGAGTGGCTCTGTGGAAGAGAGTCTATACAGAACAGTGCTCCTAGAATGCCCATGTGGAAGCTGTTTAACTGGTTAAACACCTGATAAGCTGGAGTGGTGTGTTTAGTTGATTTAAGATCTGTTTGCTCTTAAATGCTTTTGTTCTAAATAAATAGTTCTTTGCTTTAAGGAGCTGTTTGGTCACTGGTTACTATTGTCATTGCCCTGGAGGGAAGACAACTGCAGGGTATGAGCCTAAGTCAGCCCTGCTAGGTAATCGTGATTAGTACCAGGGGACTGCAGCCCAGTGTATCGGAGAATCAGGGGATTTCACCCTGAGCCAAGTGATGGCTAGAGGCTGGAAGTGGGTGACCTCCACAAGACTAGGAGACATCAGAGGTGCAGTTCACCTAGTAACTGTGACAAGATCATATTTATTTTACGCATTACAATAGCTCACTTCTATTTAATGTCTGACAAGGCTTTGGTTGGAGCTACGTGTATATCGAAAAACACATCCTCACATCTCTGACTTCTCAAGCCTCCCTGACCCCAAGTGCTAGGGCCATTTGCCAAGGACAAGCGTTTGGCCGGTCAGCTGGAATTTCTGTCCTATCAGAGCTAGGCAGACCAGGAGAAGCCCACCTAGGAGGGGTGGCAATGTCCACCTGATGGGTAGAATCCACCTTTTTGCTTCTGTGGAAAGAAGTGGGAATGCTGACACTATCTGCTGCAAACTTTGGGAGGAACAGATGCCGTGAGGATGAAGCCAAGCTCGGAAGTATTTTTTAAGACACTGCTCACTTTCAGAAGTACCATGTTTCATTTCAAAGACTCAGATTTGATGATCATATCAGAATACTCTGCTTCCAAATTACCTGGTGCTAGTTTCTAAAGCCATGCAGACTGGATGTTGGCAAAGCAGTAATCACATACAATTGTGACAGTGATCCAGAGGGTCACAATGTTTTGTTATTTAGTTCATAAACTCTTCGGGGCAGGGACTATCCCTTACTATGTGTTTGTACAGCACCTAGCAAAATGAGGCTCTGTAATATACACACCAGTAAGATCTCCTTATCTCCACTTTACACATGGGGGGAAATGAGGCAAAGAAAGTGAAGTGACTTGCAGGCCAGTAGCAGAATCAATATGACAACCTAGGTTTCCTGAATCCCAGTCCAGGGTTCTAACTTCTAGGTAACATTGCCTCAGGGTCGGAACAGATTTGCAATGTCATCTGGTATTTGTGGACCTTTCTGAAATCCTGGAGGTTATTTATTTTATGTACACATTTCCCTCCAAGCCGTCTCACTTTTACAAAGTTTATCTTCAACAATGCCAAAATCAAAAGCAATTAAGACAGTCCTTACATGTGCAAAACGTTCAGCGTTTCTGTTCACCGTGAACTGGTAAGTCACATTAGGGAACTGAATGCTGACGGGAAGAATAGAGACATTGAAATGGAGCATCACAGATCTTTCAGGGCCATGAAACTCTGTGTCATTCACCAAAACATCCAACTGGAAGGAACGGTTCTCTGTGACTGAAATATTTTTATTCAGCATCAGTTCTGCAAAAGAGAAGATTGGCTTTTCACATATGTCGATGCATTTTTAGGCAGCACAAAATCCTAAACTATAAATATCAAATCTATTCTTCAAGCACGGGCTCATGGCATGATACTAGGTAAAGGGAGAGGTTGAATTAAAACTAAAAATATAGATATTCTCCCATTCCACACAACAAAAAGTGCCTAAAGATATGTCACAACTAGAGCTGAATGTTTTGACTAAATGGTGCTTCGTAGGAAAATGTGGATTCATCAAAATCAATTTTTTTCACAGGAACGTTTCACGTATCTTCTGGTCAATATGAGAGACGCGCATCGCAGAATAGCCTAGTGGCAGGGGCGGCTCTAGCTTTTTTGCCACCCGAAGCATGGCAGGCAGGCTGCCTTTGGCGGCATGCCTGCGGGAGGTCCCCAGTCCCATGGATTCGGCGTACCTGCCTGGAGCCACCGCTGCCTGATGGTTAGGGCTGTCACGTTGAATGTGGCAATATGTCTATGCAGCAAAAAAAAAAAAAGAGACCAGCAGCAATGACTCTCAGAGCCCAGGTCAACGGGCTTGAGCTGAAGAGCTAAAAATAACAGTGTAGACTTCCAGGCTGAGGCTGGAGCCTGGGCTCTGAGACCCTCCAACCTTGCTGGATTGCCCGAACATCTACACTGCTATTTTCAGCCCAGCAATGTGAGCTTGAGTCAGCTGACCCACTCTGTTGTGGGTTTTGCCTTTTTTTTTTGGCTGGGTAGATGTATACTGGGGGACCCAAGTGAGTGCCCTCCCCATCTGGCTATTCGCTATTTTGGAGTGAGTGGATGGGCCTCTCTCTGTTTTTTCACGAATTTTTTTCAAAATGTCTCAGTTTCTCCCCAATATGAAACTGGAAAATCTTAAAAATCTCAAAAATTTGTGTGGTAGAGGAAAACTGTTTGCCATCCAGCTGTAGTCATGAGCTTAGAATTACTTTCTTAAATGCAATACAATTAGAACTCTCTTGGCTAGTCAACACATAATGCAACTGTCATATTCCTCTACAGTCACTGTGTTATATAGGAAAGAATGTAGTATCACAGTCCCCTCTTTCAATCCCACATATCTGTTCTGTCACTGGGATTTTCTGTCTCATTTTCCATCTGCCTGGTATTTTTCAGATACATAGAAAAGTCAAATACAATATTGGTCAATTATAAGCAAAGCAATTTCACTCTTTGTTAGACGGAAGAGACCTTACTGTATTCATGCAGTGTTCCCCTCACTTGGCTGCCATTGGGGCTGAAATAGATCTCATGGAAGATGTGATCCACCCGAAATGTTTCGCTAATCCATGGATCAGTTGTACTGATGGTGCCTGTGTACTTCTTTCTGCTGCTTTCAATGGGGAAAATAGGTGTGGTGTCTGCATCACACACAGTCAGTGTGGCTAGGACAGTTCCCTAGAAGAAAATCATAGACAATATGGAGAAAAATCAATGATTGCCACGCTATTTTTCCCCCCAATTTGTTTTCTGGTTTACTGTCTGAATAAGTGATACAATCTGGAGACCAAAGTCCTGTCCATATAAAGCTCTCTGACATTCTGTACAAATCAACTTCCATTCAAAGTCTTTGTAGGTCTTTAACAGAAAGGGCAAAGATTGATGGTACTACTGCTTACCACCTATTTGGAGATAGATGAGCACTGTAACAGCATTTCATAAGTCAGTGAGTTGCAAAATTACTGTAGCAACAGTCAGTTTTGAGACCTATGTAAGGACTGCATATCTGATTCAAGCAATCCCCAACTAGTGGTCTTAATGACCACAGAGACTTTGTAGCTAGGATGATCTTTGGGGGAATTTTGCAACTAGGGTATATCACTGAATAAACGTGAGAATGACAAACCAAGTAAAAAATATGGGACTGCCAATATCTGCTCAGGTCAGCAAGGTGAAGAGGAGCAGAGGGGGTCCTCAGGGAACCAGCTATTGATCCTCATTCTCTGGTTCGCTCTGCACCAGCCCCAACCTCATAGAGTTTAGGGTGACTTGAATTCTCACCTGTGTGAATGGCAAGAAGGTCTGGAACACACAAGAGACTGTGGTCCGTATAGTGCACAGTCTCCACTCCCTGGGACCAGTTTACTCTCTGTTATGTGTTGTGGGATTTTTTAAAATTGTTAATCCCCAATTTACAAAGAATGGCTGGGATAGCATAGAGATTTTTCTCCCTTAGCCCCTGGGAGAAACTAATTAAGTGGCTGTACTCAAATGTAATACTGGATGTTTGAAGGCAGAAGTAACAGGATCATACCTTGCTTTCAATCATCAAAATAAAAAATAATCCTCAATATTCTTGTTCAGGACTGGCTCCAGGGTTTTGGCCGCCCCAAGCAGCCCAAAAAAAAAAAAAAAGCCGCAATCGCGATCTGCAGCGGCAATTCGGCGGGAGGTCCTTCGCTCCTAGCGGGAGTGAGGGACCGTCCACCGAATTGCCGCCGAATAGCTGGACATGCCATCCCTCTCCCGAGCGGCCGCCCCACACACCTGCTTGCCAGGCTGGTGCCTGGAGCCGGCCCTGTTCTTGTTGCAGGTGAGCAACAAATCCCCATTTAAAAGTCAGGGAAGAAGAAATAGAGGCTGCATGACATAACTAAGGCTCCACAGAGAGTTAGTAACAGAAGCATGATCAGAAATCAGATGTTCTAGGCTCCAGTCTTGTGCTCAAGATTGCTCTTTATTGACTCTACATTGGATTTCTGATTATCTTGCAGTAGGCCTCAAACTCATTTTGTACAGTTATTATTCCATTGGCCATTGAGATTCCCATACAAATCCTTTCTCCTTTAAGTTTGAATATACTAATTATCAGGGGTATTTTGGAAGTTTTCCAACACAAGATTTTTCTGCTGGAAAATGCTGAATTAATTAAATCAAAATGTTTCATGAGAATACATCAATTTTGTCAAGGTTTGTTTCAACTATATTATACGTCATATTAAAGTCAAAACAAACATTTTCTGATTATTTCATTGCATGAAAAATACTGAGATTTCTACTTTTCATCCTGATTTGAGAAGAAACAAAATTTGAGAGTCTCAGAATTTTCCATGGGAAGTCCATTTTTCAAGCAGCTCTACTAGTTATGCCCATCGGTGTGTGGCACTGATATGTCAAGCCTGTAGGTGGCAGCAAACATCCAAAATTGTATGCTCTCTTTCCAGAACAGATATGCAAAATCAAGTTTACTTCCAAGGGAAACAAATATAGCTATTAAAGAAATATTATTAGACAGAAATCCCTGGAGGGAAGTGACTGAGTACTTGCTGGAATTTTATACATAGCTTATGCTGAATGCACATCGGAATGGCTCAACATAACAACCATCTATTAAAGCTTTTGTGAGTGTTTCTTCTCCCAGAGAAAGCCCCAGCTGAACACTATTCTACTAGTTTTATACATACGTATCTTGGTTTTCACCTATGAAGCCATACGAGAAATGGGCTGTGCCTACTTTCAAGCTGGACTCTATCACCTGCACCCTCTCCATGCCACCCCTCCTACATGCTACAGTGATTAAAGGGTTGTCAATGAGCAACCTTCAACTACAGAACAAGTTCCTACCCTTGGCCCTAAATACTCTGGCATTGTTGACCTTCAGTGAACACTGCAAGAACCATCATTTTGCCTAGATATCTGAGTAAGGGTGAGGTCTAATAGGGACAACTGTTTATGTAGGATGGGAGTGTTGGTGGGGAAAGTTGGTTAGCGTTTGAGGTGGAGTTTTCCAGGAAGTTGCTGCTGGTTTTGTTCTTTTTGTATTTGTTTCTTTAAGTAACACCAAAGATGCACAAGGCAGCAGATAGGTGCCTGTTTAAATCCTATTATGAATTAAAAAAAAAATATATCAATTGATATTCACAAATATACATTATATGAGGAGCTGGTAGCAACCCCCATATTTAGATGATCTAAGACCTTCCATAAGAAAAGATTCCTGAAACCTTTTATTTGAGAAGCTCTCACCTCTCCTTTGTTTGTAGCAGGCCTTTGACTTGGTGCCTCCTTGTGTGCATGCATTATGGTACAATCTTTAATGACACATGCTATTGTTTTCCACAGAACCCAGGCCTCAGTCAGTGTACTTGCACAAAGAAGAATCATGGGAAGAATCATGGTAGCATATACAGATATAAATCTTGCATTTCTTAACTTCTCAGTGATTGACTTTCCCACCTAAATTATATTTTAACATAGCTTTTTGTATGTAATATATAGATGGATACACACACCCAGTGAAATCTGTCAAATGACCACTCAGATAATTAGCCACTCAAGGGAGGTGGTCATCACATTCTTCATATTATTATTCTTATTATTCAGTCAGAGTTCTCTGGACTGTATAGTAAATTAGTGCATATGATGCTGGGAGCTAACATACAAGGCCTGACGTTTCCATGTAGGCATGCCTAACCCACAGTGTTTCCACTGAACATCTCAGAGTCCAAGCAGAAGAGAACTCTACCTCTTTTCTGTTGAACTCCACAACAGCATCCGTCGTGCTAGTTCCATTGGGAAGGAAGGGGGCAGAGTCATCTTCATCTAACACATTGACCAGGAAAGGCACCTCGACCTGCATCTCCTTGGAGCCCTCTCTCACTGTACACTTGGCGATCAGCTCATACCTCTCTCTTTCTTCCCGATCCAAACGCTGCACAACACTCACGCCTGTGGTGTTCTCATTGTAGTGAAAAGGCAGCCCTTCAACTGAAACAACACATACACAGCATAAACTGGGATAATCCTTTCCTATTAGTGGTGTTTGATTGTTCTCCTCTTTGACATACTGGTGATATCCCAATGAATCCATTTGGGTTGCATCAGTGTAACAGAAGGAAGAATTTTACTCTGTATTATGAAAATCAGTCTAAGAAGAGATATGAAGGAAGGTGGAGGAGCTATATCAGGGACACATGAGGAAATCTAAAGGACTTGTAACAAGAATGAGGAGTAGTTGTGGCACCTTAGAGACTAATAAATTTATTTGAGCATAAGCTTTCGTGGGCTAAAATCCACTTCATCCTATGCATGCAGTGGAAGAATAGATGGACACAAATCAGATGTCAAGAATTATAACATTCAAAAACCAGTCGGAGAACACTTCAACCTCGCTGGTCACTCAATTACAGATCTCAAAGTCGCAATACTCCAACAAAAAAACTTCAAAAACAGACTTCAACAAGAAATTGCAGAATTGGAATTAATTTGCAAACTAGACATCATTAAATTAGGCTTGAATAAAGACTTGGAGTGGATTACACAAAGTAAAGTATCAAAGGGGTAGCCGTGTTAGTCTGAATCTGTAAAAAGCAACAGAGGGTCCTGTGGCACCTTTAAGACTAACAGAAGTATTGGGAGCATAAGCTTTTGTGGGTAAGAACCTCACTTGCATCTGAAGAAGTGAGGTTCTTACCCATGAAAGCTTATGCTCCCAATACTTCTGTTAGTCTTAAAGGTGCCACAGGACCCTCTGTTGCTTTTTACACAAAGTAAAACTGTTTTCCCATGCTATTTTTCCCCCTACTGTTACTCACACCTTGTCAACAGTTGGAAATGGACCATCCTGATTATCACTACAAAAGTTTTTTTTCTTCTGCTGATCATAGTTCACCTAATAGCTCACCTTAATTAATTACGCTCGTTACAGTTGGTATGGCAACACCCATTTTTTCACATTCTCTGTGTATATATATTTTCCTACTGTATCTTCCACTGCATGCATCCGATGAAGTGGGTTTTAGCCCAAGAAAGCTTATGCTCAAATAAATTTGTTAGTCTCTAAGGTGCCACAAGTCTTCCTCATTCTTTTTGCTGATACAGACTAACACAGCTACCACTCTGAAACCCAGAAAGGCTTGTGTGGAAGCAGAGTAGAATAACCACCAGAGGAGAGTTCTGCTCTATTAAAAATCTCATGAATATGACTGGCGACTGAATGGTTTACCTCCAGTTTTACCTGCTAGTAATTTGTAGGAAATGCTGACATTCTGGCAAAGGTGATGTATTGGGGGTAACTGAAGCTGATGAAATGTGCCAGGTGGTTTATTCTCCTTGATGTGAAAGGAGAGATCCATTTCTGAGAAACAAAGCTCCCTTGACATCAGAGCATTGCAAGTTGGTACAGTGGCGTTGATGATGGAGAGATGCACCAGGGCAGACGTGGGGGTCTCACATTCCTTCCCTTGGAAGGGCTGGGGTGAAAGGTAGACATGAAATGTCACCTTTGGTAATGACATCCAATTTTTTCCAACTGCAAGAACAGAAACAAAGAAACAGTTGACAAAGAAACAAGCAAACATTCCTCTTAATAATTTCCTTCCATCAGCCATTATTCTACAGTGAACCAAGTAGTTTAGTGACAATACCTGATGTTTAGCACCTCTAAAATAAGGCTCTACATGTTTGAAGTTGGACCAAGCCACCCAAAATTACAGGCTAATGTGGACAATACGGCTCTTACAAGTTCTCCTATTTCTTCAGACTACCCCATAGTGGAACCCTACCAATCTTTGAAACTGATCCAGAAGTAAAGGCCTTTTCAGCAGTGCTATGACATTCAATTTCTTACACCACTTTCTCCTCCCTCATCTAATGCTACCTAATTTCCTCAGGGATCAAAACCACCAAGATATAGGTTCTGTCTATTAAAAGCAGGAGGAGAATGGAAACAATTTGTTTCTATGGTTCAATGGTACATGGTTCTTACAAAAAAACCTCACTTCAATCCCAAGTAATATAAATAGGCATCACTTAACCCCTTCATCAGAGGATCATTTACTACCCCATACAAAAAGTGCTCCAGGTATCTGGGTCTTTGCAATTAAAGGTTTTGCTTATATTAGAAAAGTTGCACCAATTTAACTAAAGTCAGTCTATCTGAACTGATGCAGAAATAAAATTTTAACCAACACATATATGGGTATAACATGTTGGTAAATTACTAAATAAGGATAAACTTGCAAGGATTAAAAATGGTTTAAGTGTGTCTTCTTTTGGGGTCCAATCTAGGTTCATTATGTTGATTTAGTTAAACTGGTGAAACTTCCCCGATGAAACTCCACCATTTGACAACTAATCCAATTTCTTCTTGGCCTTAGTGTTCATTTTGCCACATGGCTTTAATACCATTGTGTCTATTTGAGGGTTCTTTTCGATCCCAAAATTCATTTAATGTAAGTAAACAGTTCTTCCAGTCTGATCCCTAAGTATTGGTTTGCTATTCCTATGCTGCTGGATAAATCCCATTAGATGTAAGTCCTTAGCTTCAACTCTAGACATTATCGCAACTGCAACTACTCCTCTCAGACTTACACAGGATATCGAAGTCTCCTCTATCCAGACTCTTATTGAGGTAGAGAAGCCCGGTTTTTTCTTTTATTTGAAACCAATGATTTTCATAGGCTCCAACACGATAGATAAAGAGATGCTGGCACAGCTGAAAGTGGGCCACCTCCCCATGTGAATCCCTCAAGGCACGGATGTGCAGTAGCGGCGTACCCGCTGGCTGATCAATGTAGACAGTCTCCGAATAATCTTTCCTAGGGAAGTAGAGACCAAAGGAAGCTGCAAAGGAACACAAACAATGGGAGAATTGTTAAAGCTGAATGAACTCTGAGTAGACATTGTCGTAAGAGGTGCATTTCTAAAGAACTGGAAGCTCCATTTAGTAAGTGCATAGGAAGATATAAAAGCAGACCCAGATCCTGAGCTGGTGTAAATTGGTATAGCTCTACTGAGTTCAATGGCGCTACCTCAACGTATATCAGTTGAGGATTTGACCCATAATTTATGTACAAGCAATGAGAATTCCCCCTGGAAGCCAAATTGCTTAGTTGTAAACAAGACCATAGCCACAGCAGAGAGCCTAATGGAGCATTTCTAGTCAAACTTCAGATAAACTCACATCAGCAATTCCCAGCTGCTTTTCCATTCTCACACAAATTGTTTTCTTCTCTGAATAATATCATTTATGGTGAAATCTTATTGAGGAAATAAATACAGTTAGATGAAAAAACATTAGGAGGTATTGCCCTAAGCTGAATCTCAGTCTTTCAAGTCACACAGTCCAAACACTCAATTTCTATCCAGATGAAAAATGTGTAAGTACATCAGTGGCTTTCAAACTTTGCCCTAGTGTGGACTTCTTTTTAAGTAGTGATTTTTCTTGTGGACACCTCTCCTCCCATACAAACCAACCAACCCACCCTACCCCTTTCCTAAAGTAAATGGTACTCCACTCCACTAAATAAATCCATAGATTATCAGGCCAGAAGGGACCAGTCTGACTTTCCTGCATAACACAGGTCATGGGACTTCCCTGAATTAACTCCTGTTTGAGCTGGAGCATATCTTTTTAGAAAACACCCAATCTTGTTTTTAAAATGTTCAGAAATGGAAAAAAATTTACCCCAGCCTTTCAGAAAATTCTTCCAATGGTTAATTACCCTCACTGTTGAAAATATGCACCTTATTTCTAAGATGAATTTATCTAGCTTCAACTTTCAGCCACTGGATCTTGTTTTATCTTTGGCCAGTAGATTGAAGAGCCCTCTATTATCAATGTTCTGTTCCCCATGGAGATGCTTAAGTAAATTTACAACTCATACAAAGATTTTAGGTCTCAGAGATATAAAAACTCAGGATTAATAACACCAATTAAGGCTAAAGGAATTTACTCTCTCTCTCTCTAATGCAATGGGTCCGACTGACCCATTGTGCGTCTGTACTGTTTATTTCCTCTCCCTGGTTGTAGACATTTACATTAATTAGGATGCATTCACCCTGTATGAATTCATTTGAGAGTGTAGTGATTATCTGGTTTCACCCTACATAGTTGCTATTAGGGCATTTAGTGCACTGGATAGATACAATACATGTTGTGATAGGCATGTGTAGGACTCCTGGATCTTGAAAGATGTGTTGTGGTGTGTGTGTGTGTGTGTGGCGGGGGGTGTTGATCATTGTAGCAGTGGAAATATGTCTGCAGTTTTTGCATGTTGTTCTGGCAGGGTCTGGTACAGCTTTGATTTGGCTGTCCTGGTCTGTGGGGAGCTTGCTTCTGATGATGAGCTTGGGGAGGTTGGGGGGCTGTTTGCAGTCCAGAAGAGGGGGCTCAGGAAAGATTTATTTCAGGATGGAGTTCTCATCGTGTATGGCTTGTAGTTGTTTGATACTCTGGGTTCCTTGCAGGGGCAGGTGACAACTAGGGCTGTGCGATTAAAGGGGGTTTTATTTCTGTATTGAAGCAGGTTCTCTTGAGGTATTTGGGTGGGCCATTCCATGATGTGATCTATTTTTGTGGTGGAGTGTCCTTGTTTGGTGAAGGCAGTTTTGAGTGTGTCAAGGTGTATATCCTGGACTTTCTCCTCGCAGCATAGTCTGTGGTATCTGGGTGACTGACAATCACTATGCTCTCAAATGAGCTCACACAGGAAAACGATAAAAGACAAAAACACCACATCACCTATGGGTGAACACTGTTCACAAAGCGATCACCCTATATCTGACCTATGAGTCCTCATAGGAAACCTACACAACACTTTCAAAAGATGAGTCTGGAAGCTTAAATTCATAACTCTGCTGGACACTAAAAATCATGGACTGAACAGACACACTAGATTTATGGCTTATTACAACAATCCGTAACCCACTTATAATAGTTGCCCCCTAGCTGCTCCCCTCCCCTTCTTTTCCTCCCTGTGACTGAAGGGATATTAATGGGCCTCTTGACTTGAAACGCTAAACAATCTGTTCCACCTTATATTTAGCTGTGACATTCTGAGTTAGTTTCCCAGACTCGAAGAAGAGCTCAGCATAAGCTCAAAAAGCTTGTCTCTCTCACCAACAGAAGTTGGTCCAATAAAAGATATTACCTCATCCATTTTATTGGTGCAAAGCCCTTTTTGCTCCAAACTGGACCCACTTTTACTGGACATTTTCCCATGATGCCCCAGCAGAAATGGGAAGTAGGCTGCCAAAGCATCTTCAGAATAGCAATGGGCTAACATTTCCTCAGCTGCACATTACTGAAGGATCCATTTTAAAGAAGGAAAAGGAAGATGGCAAACCCACTGTGAATTAAAGGCCTATGATGTCACTTGGAAAAACTACACAAGCCACAGTACTCTCTCTCATGATTACATCATCAGCATCGCTGCATGGAATTACATCCTCATGTTTTACAGTTGACCATTATTTAGCTATATGTAATTTGCATTAAATAAATTAATAAAGCAGGCAAAAACTTACCAAAATAATATTGAATTAAGAAGGCAGCCAGCTGTAATCTTTTAAAAAGAGCATACAATAGATTTTTGGTGGAGGACGGGGAAGCTAAAAACCAGTGACTCCTGACCCCCCATTACCCAACTTCTTTTCTTTTCTTTCTCCAAAACAATTTGCATTTGATATTCAGCACTGAGATTTTTGTCAGCAACATGCACTGTTTAATAAGGGCATCTTTAAAAGACATACTTTTGGCCCATTCAATCTACTGTTGCTTCTAACTGAAGGCCATACAAACATTATCTCCACATGTCATTGCAACTCAATATTTTCAGGGATACAAGAGTTAAATATGTATAACATAGCTAAGGAGAGACATACTTGTATCGGAAAGATGCAAAGAGGAGTGAAAAAAAATATTTAAGGTGGTACAAGAAGTAACAAAATAGAGGTAAATTAAAGAAGATAAGACTATACAAACCAAAAAGAAGGCAAGGTCCCTGCCTATGGTCTAAATTTAACCTGAATATTGGGGGAAACGCCTCTTGGTGAGATCCAAATAAATTATCGAGTAGTAGGTGGGAGGACTAAATGAGCTAATAGAACTTTTCCATCGCTAATTCCTATGATTCAATACAAACACAGGTTTGCTTTATGCACCTTTTAATACTGTATTGAATTGATTGTTGATTAAAAATTAAAACATTAAAATATACCACTGTGCATTTTCAATAGAGACATTATTCCTACTCAGTTAGGCCAGTAAAGTTTGTAATGAACAACTGAGCCAAATCTCATTCACCTTACAAGGAGTGGTCCTATCACAAGGAGAAAGCAAACCAGGCTTGTCAAAAAAAATGTTAGCAATTACGATTTCTGTGTTTCAGCAAGAGAATTTTACTTAATTGGAACCCTGAGGTCTAGAACACTGAAGTGCTTTTCAGAATACCTCCATTCCATTTAGGTAATTGAGATCCTTGCAAAAACTAATGAACATGTTTAACTTTATGCATCTGAGCAGTTTCCCTGTAAAGTGGCTACTCCGATACTTGAATTTCATCATCGGCCAGACTTTCAAAAGGGCTCAGAATTTTGGGTGCTGAGTGTTTTTGAGGATCTGGCCCCTTGAAAATCTGGCTCTGAACTCTGCCCTTAAGTGTTTACAGGATCACGGATTTAAATTGTACAGGGACTAGTAATTCATTGTATATTTAACCTTTCTCTTTTTAAAACAAACAAACCCAAATTGTCATAACTAGTACCCACAGTAGGAACTCACTTGCTAGAAAAAGGCTGCAATCCAAAATCTAATCTGGCATTGGGTAATGTGGAAAATAAAGCTTAGAATTTTGAAAAGGATGTTTAGGGCTCATATATAAAGCAGCATGATCAACTATTGTGAAATGTGTTAAAAATATAAATTCACTTGTAAGCTGAACATGATACATTATTGCTGGTAGGAAAGGGTGATTTTTCTTCCCCTCTTCAAAACTAAAACCCCTTGGAATAGAATGTTGGCAGTGTAATTAGCAGCTTTATTGGGTCTTGGCTTTGATTGTGATTCAGGGACACATCCCTGTTTGGGACAGCACTTAAGAATATTCTGAACTTGAAATATATGCTTACCTCTCATTGGAACTTAAACGTATGCATAAGTGCTTTCCTCATTTCGGCACATAATTACATCACCTCAGCTGTGACAAAGCTAGCTACCATTTAAAACAATATAGCTTTTCAACACATTAACATCTCAAGGAGATTAGAATGTTTGGAACATTACAGTACTTTATTTAGCTGTTTTTCTAAGACCGTTATTTCTGAATTGTTGACCCAATACAATGACATTCACACTTATTAATGGTGCAGCTATCACAGAATTACACAACACTGTTGACATTAATTACTGGTATTGTAAGCCACCATTTGTGTATTGCTTCTGCTTAATTTAACCCATTGCAAGAGTTGTAGCTGCAATAGGTAGTTCAGGTCACAACTCTACCGTAATGATTATAAATACATACACACACACACATCACTCTATATTTATATGCACAGTCTGTTATACTGAAGGAGAGCTTTCTTCTGATAGGTTACAGTCATTCCTTAAATTTTGATAAGTTCAAACCCAACTCAATAAACTATCCATCTGCCAGCTATGCTGCAGGAGGGAGAGGCTTCTAACCCTGGCTAAGCTTCCTAAACAAGATCATTTTTTTGCTGTGTTCCAGTTGCAGCACCTTTTTTACTGTCTATAATGAGCAAGAGCAGAATTTGACTTTCTGGCTCCCAAGTTGAGTTGGCAATGTGCCAGAAGAAACATCTTTTTTATTTATAAAGTGAGCAAATTTGGTAGGAAAATCACAGACACAAATAAACAAGGAATCCCATACAACATTCACAGTCGTCTTTCAGAGTATAACTGCTGTCCTTTGGATAACAGTTAATTGGAAGAGATGTGCTTGAAGATTAATTAACCAAGACAATTGATATCTAAACATGTTGAAAAATATTTGACAAATCACCACCACCACTGAAAATTCAGTTACATTGCACCTGCTACTCTTCTTATTTTGCCAATGGCGTTGTGTCTTGAAAGTTGGGTTGGGAGAACCAGTTTCAACAAAGAAAGAAACCCACTTAAAATCTGAAAGTTCATTTCTAAAAAGGAATAAAACAAAACTTGTCTAAGGTCTAATCATTCTGCTAGGCACTTCTAGTTTTTGGCCAGGAGCAGGAAGTGAGAATGTTATACATTACCACATATGTTTCTGTTTTTTCTGAGTTCTGACCTGAACGAGAAGCAGTTCAAACATCAGAAGAAAAAAATCTAATCTCCAAGAGCCAGATTTTTAAAAAGATGAGTTTTGCAGATTCAAATTGTTCAGGTCAGATTCATCTAAGCATTCAAATGTACAATGGCTTATCTGAACCAAAGCCGAATTCCAACGTCTTCCTGCCCTACTCACAGGGTGCACAGGAACGCACTTTATACAACATGTATTCAACATACTTGTTTTCTCATTTTGGTTGAAAAATTTGCAGCTTGGAAAATTTCAACCAGTTCTATTTTCTCAGTTTCTGTCTTACCTTGGAAAGCTGTGTATTTGTTGTTTGCCATTATAATCAGAGCTAGCCAAAATATTTAGCATTTAAACTTTATTTTTAAACATACATTACATAATTTTGCTTGAAAAAATTATCCATTTTCAGCTGGATGATAAAATTTTCAAAAGCACTTAAGCAACTGAGTTTATGCCCTGTTTTCAGAAGGGCACTTAGGCACTAAGAGTCTAACTTTCCATGAGACTTAATTTCCTAAGACACTTTCTGAAAATGGGATTTGGTGCTTTTGACAATGTGAAAGCAATTCAAATTACATTTTAATACAACCTTGCACTTACAGCAGGGATTTCCATCAGAGAATTTCAAATAATTATACAATAAATATTCAAAATTTCTCTGGGAAGTGCTATCAGCCCCATTTTATTGAAGGGGAAACTGAGGCACGGACTACATTAATTGATCAGTTACAAAACAGATCAATCGTAGAGGTAGGAACAGAACCCAGATCTCCTGAGTCACGTTCCTGTGCATTATCCAAAAGTTCATGCCAATAATGAGAAATCTTTTGCTTTTTTTCAGTGCCATTACTTTACGTTTACATGTACATTTGATGCAATACTTTGACAGTTTCATCCAGTTACATATGAGCTTTGATTTTCATTTACTCTGCACTCAAGCTGTAGTACCAGAGATGGGCAAATAGCAAAGTTACCAACCAATGGAGCTTCCAAGAATCCAAATGGCTGCATTTGAATGAATCTAGAACATCTCACCTCCCTGATCAATGGGTATAACGACCATTGGCATTTAAAGAAATTATGCTTACATATCCCCAGTAAAAAGAAATATGACATTATGGAACAGAGTAAATAGATAAAATATGGAACAGAGTCAGAATCTGGTAGAACATTAGGTGTACCCATTTGCACAGATCTCTGTGATTGTGGAAGCTAGAAAACATTACAGAATCTAGTTTTTATTTAAAACACTATTTTCACAGCTGTGTGTGTGTGTGTGTGTGTGTGTGTGTGTGTTTAATCCCTTAATTGTCACATGCCTCTTTATCCAAGTGCATTGTACTCAGGTACCTAAGTACAGATGGTCTTCTTTTGAGGTTCTCAATTAATAGATTTTTAAAGCTTTAAGGGACCATTATAATCATAATCATTATGATCCTGCATAACACAGAGCAAAGAATAAATCTATGTAACCCAATAATTTCTGCTTCATGCCCATAACTTCTCTTTGAGCTAAAGCATATAGTTTAGAAAGATGTCCAGTCTTCATTTAGAGACTTCAAGTGATGGAGAATCCCCACATCCCTAGGTAAGTTGATCCAGTGATTAATTACCCTCACTGTTAAAAATGTGTGCCTTATTTCTTGTCTGAATTCATCTAGCTTCAACTTGCAACCACTGGCTCTGGTTAGCCTTATTCTGCTAGATGTATGGGTAATCTTACCCAGCACATTTCATGTGCTGAAATATGAACTGCATTAACAGAGCTTTAATTGGTTTGCGAGTTAAAATAATAAGGAAAATGATTCTGAGCATGGAAACTGGAACAAGAGTTGGTTTTCCTTCAACTAATAATATATACATATGTGACACAACCAATTTCCTCTAGCAAAATTTACTCAGGCCTTCTCCATATTGTTGGGGGATAGTGTTACAATTCATGAGAACAAACCTTTCCCTTATGTGGAACAAAATCCATACTGAAGAATTTACTCTATGCCTTACTGAAATGAGTGTATAATTACATTAATAACATGCCCCTAATCAGTCCTGACTCTAAAGCCACGACATTTGTAGAGTAGAGGAGAAAATGATATTAGCTGACAAACATGGGAGTCTGCTGTTAATATTCCACCATTTGTGGCACAGCATCAGATTTCAACAATCAGTTAGACGAGGGGTTTGGCACTGTGTCCCTATTTTGACTACTGTTTATTGGCCATTATACTCCAATATGAATATTCATCTACCTGACTTTTGACTCAGAGCATGTGGCAGGGATACACTACCGATATCTGCAATCAAGGGGCTCCCACAAAATTCCTCCCTTCCCACTTAGTCTGCAATAAGCTGTGCTTTTCTGGTCCTTGCAGAAGAGAAGATCAAGGAATCTATTTATCTAAACACCAACACTGCTTCATGACCAAAAACCAAAGACGCCAGTTGGCAAGAACACTATATTGTCACATCCTGGAAATGTTTATACCTAGTCCCTGAAGAGTGTACAGACAGTATGGAACGGAGTTCAACTCATATAGTTTGAAGGAGGGTCATGTGGAGTTAGGACCTTGCAAGAGTTACCTTTCCACTGGAAACTCTTTGAAAATACCTGCCAATCTTGTCCATTCCACAAGTATCAAATTGCCCATCAGAAATACTTTGATGAGTCCCAGGGATATGTCATTTCTGACAGGATTGATTTGACAGTAGCCAGAGAGGGGACAAGCTGCATTTCATGCAGGGGAATCAATCTGGTGGCAGAATTTTAAATGAGGGGCTCTTGGGAGAAGCCTTCATCACCTCACTGGTGTTCAGGGGGAAAAAGGAGCAATCTCAGGAATAGAAACCATCTCAGAAATAGTCCTCGTTGAGAATTATTAGGAGATATGGAGTAAGAAAGCAGAATGTTAATAGTGATCAAGAGCATAGGTGCTATTACGTAGGCTCTGTACTATAATAATGCACTTAGAAGATACTACTAGAACATCTGTGAATGGATCTAATATATAAAATTTGGTTAAATCATAACTGTTCCATTGGGATAGCTGATATATTACAGTATGTACGTATTACAGTACATATCACTGCAAAGAGATAAATGCTTCCCTTTTTCAGTTAGGAAAAGGAAGTTTGTTGTTCATCTGTATAAAAATGTAAAAGCAAAAAAATTCTGAGCTAAAACTTGACCCACTGTAAGGTATTACAAGGAAACTATGCATATTGGATGTTTCAGTATGATGAGAGATTGATTCAGCCTACAGTTATGCCACAATAAACCAGGGCAAAGGGCCTGCAGCAGAAGAAATTCTGCCTGGAGAGAGGTTGCAGCAGTGCACCTCCACTCCACAGCTGCAGCTCTAGACAGAAAGGGGCACGCCCAGCACAGTTTAAGGTGTCCTGTAGCCCCAGTGTCAGTTAAAGCTGTCCTTCCCATGAACACCACGAGGGAGTCAATTCCCCGCTTATGCAAAGTAACTCCTCTTGTTGCATGTGAATCAAGCCCTGTACGTGGTTATGCCTTGAGCCTAGACAACGTCTTATAAAGTCTTAGCCAATACTCTTTGCTTTATGAGGACCGAAATCAGATTCTGCCATTACTTCACGGAGTGAAGTTTGTGCCGTTATTGCATTAGCAGAGCATAGCGCCAATGGGAGGACGGGCTCATGCTGCCATGGCTACATTCTATTTTTAGCCCAAGTATGTCTCCTCAAGCTGGGACTCACCCACAGGTCCAAGTATAGACATAGCCTAAGTTTATATCTGAACTTTAGAGAATTCAGTAGATTACTGGTAGCATTTCACCTGTAGCAAACATGTAAAAATGACAGAAGGGATAGTGAGTGATAGACTTTATTGTAATAGCAGCAATGTAAATGGAACACACATGTTTCATGCAATATGATACTTACAATGTCTCAGGAATTTTGAGGAGATAATGGTAGGCAGAAACAATCCTAAAGTAGAATACATCCCAGATCTGTTTCTGGGACACTTTTGTTGAACTGGCCTGATTTAATTTAGTCTAAATGTATCTCTCTCTCTCTCATTATTATTCGCTTCAGCAGCACTCCACATGCATTCTATTGAGAAAAACCTAGATATTGTGGCGGGGGGAGGGGGGGGGGGACCCTGAAAAAATGAAATTCATGTTCACAGGAAAGGGTCAGATTTGATTAATTTCCCATTTTAAAAAAAAGTTGAAAGAGTTTCAAAATTGTCCAAGTGTCCCATTGTAACATTTTCTAGACAAAGAACTTCAGTTTTTCAGAGCAAAAATGACTTTGTTTTGAAATTTATTTTATAGTAAAGAACATGTAAAAAATGCAAAATGTCAAAATTGAAATAAAACATTTCAAAATTACCAAACCAATACCTCTCAATTGACTTGACCCAAGCAATTTTTTTGGATTCTCAGTTTGCAAAAATTTTGAGATTGACATTTTGTCCCATTTTGGGATGGGAATTTTTTTTTTTTAAATCTCAAAAATTCTCACAGTACAGGAAAACTGTTTCCTGTCCAGCTCTCCTCCAGTCCCAACCTAATAAATATCAGTGAGAGGTGGGTGCCTAATTCCCATTTGTTCATTTGAAAAGTTCTCTCTACATCTTTTGGTGAGTTAGAGCAATTCTCTGTATTTCTAATTAATTTTAATTGCTATGATGTTGGGAGGTGTCCTTCCTCTATTTTAAACTCCACCAGGAAGGCAAGGTTGGGGTGCCTTGTTGCTGTGAAGCATCACCTTAAAAAACCAGTGTTAGTTAATCTTAAAATGTTTTTCTTAATTTATTTTCCCAGAGGTTGAGCATATATTTAGAAGTATGCAGCTTGACAGAAAGCAAATGACTATACTAAGTGCAATTTTGGCCAACATTGTTTGGATTTCTCATACCTCCATACCCCACATGATACTAGTTAATTAGAGAATATTACATATTCTATGGATATCGTGCATGGGACCAGGGCCGCCCAGAGAATTCAGGGGGTCTGGAGTCTTCGGCGGCAGGGGGCCCCCGCCGCCGAATTGCCGCCGAAGACCCGGCACTTTAGGGCACTTTGGCGGCGGGTCCCGGAGTGGAACAACCCCCTGCTGCCGAACTGCCGCCGAAGACCCAGAGCGGAAGAAGCTCCGGGGGCCCGGGCCCCGTGAGAGTTTTCCGGGGGCCCCGGAGCGAGTGAAGGACCCCGCAAAACTCTCGTGGGGGCTTGGGGCAAATTGCCCCACTTGCCCTCCCCCCCGGGCCCTGCATGGGACACACATGAAAGAGATGGAGAGAATAGCTGTAGATTTTGGCAAGTTCTTCAGAAACCCTGATTACTTCATTCTTTTGGTACAGGACTATGTGAACCATGTATGCAGTGCTGCTGTAGCCACGTTGGTCCTGGGGTATTAGAGAGACAACATGGGTGAGGTAATATCTTTTACTGGACCAACTTCTGTGGATCAGAGAGAGAATCTTTCGAGCTTACACAGAGATTTTCAGGTCTGGGAAATGTACTCAGAATACTAAATACAAAGTGGAACAGATTGTTTAGCATAAGCGGTTAACACATTCTAGGAGACCATTCACAGTGATGTGGTCTCAACATCTCTGCAGTCTACGGGAACCATAACTTTTAAGGGAACCCTATTTTTAAAAGGTTAGGAATAATCAAATATAATTGAACTTTTGGTTATTAAAGATCTGCAATATAGGAAAAGGGAACTGACTGCAGAATACACATCAGCACAAAAGTTACATCAATACAGCAGTTAATGGCATCTAGTCACATCTGGGTCAAATTTATAGCATATGCAAGGCAGCAAAAACCTCAGGAAGAAGACATATAAAAATGAACCATTATGTCCATTCCCATTCAGTTCTATATAGACATAGTTTATTTTGTGCTGTGTAAGTCTGGATCTCCAGTGACCTGCATCTGTTTTATTCTGGTGGCTAACCCTGGGCTGGAAGGTGAGGGGAGAGACAGGAAAAGAAAAAGGCTAGAATTCATTGCAGAAGGTTCCATACCTCCACTCTTTGCTTTACTAACAACCATCACTGGTGAAAATCATCACTTCAATGAACTTAGCTCTACATGGGAATGATGTATATCCACTGCTGTCTTTTCAGCAAAATTGTAAAGGGTTAAGTTTGCACAAAAATTATTGGACAATATGAGATTTTTTTCCCCTCAGCCTGATAATACACTTGAAATCAAGAGGTGAAAGGTAACCTACATTTCTGTGCTAATGTAAAAAAACGACACTGGGAACCCCTCAGCTGACTGATCTGCAGAATGATAAAGCCAGCATCTGGAAAGAGCAATAGAAATTCTGGTTCACAAATCTATAGGCCAGACCATTATTTCTGGCACTACCTGCTCAGGAAGTACTATCTATATTAGCCATTAGATGCTATTGAGACAATAAAAACTAGAATTAATGATTGCGTTAAATTGTATCTTCATGCATAAACCATGAGGACTCATCTAACATTCATCTGTAGGGTTAAACCCGGCAGCCTATCGACAACTTCAAGCATTGATTTTTTTATTTTTGTATGCAATAACGCAAATAGCTATTTTATAATTGAATTGCACCTATTTTTAGCATTACAAAGGATTTTAACGAATTTAATATTCTTTTGAAAATAGTTTTACTCACATAAGGCCTATTAAGAGGCAATGGGAACACATTTGGAGACATGGCCATACTGAGATTAAGTTTCAGAGACTGAGTGATTTGCTTTGAAAATGACCCCTATCTTTGCCTATGGTATTTTCACTGACAGGTTTGACTGCGTAGGTGACAATGAGAGAGAAAAGTTTACATTTTTTCCATATTTACCTGCAGGCACAAAAAGACTTATTTAGCTTTGAGTCAGTGTTTGGCTGAATTTCACTGGGAGGGATGGGACAGGAGATTTCACTGAGACAATGGATACAGTCATCTTAGTGTGAATGCACAGCTCCAGTCCTGGTATCGCACAATTCTATTTGCCTGACTCAAGAGTAAGGTGTACCTCTTGCAAATCTCTCTGAGTGGGGCATTTTCACAGTGCCTGGAGCACACACTGCAAAATGCACTGTAGAAGCCAAAATTTTCATATCTGGATTTAGGAGTTTAATTTTAGGCACTCACATATAAGTAGAGCTGGCTTGATTTTCAGAGATGTCGAACAACTCCAACTGTCAGTGAGAACCAGTATTGTTGGTGTCCCACACCTTCAGAAAAAGTAATTAGAGAGCTTATTTCTGAGCTTACCCAGGGATGTAGGTCCCTAATGGTAGGTATTCAGGTTTGAAAGCTTTGGCCAGGCATACTATAGATGCTTCTTAAAAAATAATTTGTGCTTCTGCTGCATAGAATGTGGCACCTTTCATCTGAGAATCTCAAAGTTCCAATGACTCTTAAAATACCTGTATGAGACAGGTAAGTATGCTATAAATCAGGGTAACAAAGAATTCTTAGCCAATCGGGAGCAGAGATCACAATTCACCATCTATCTAGCCATCATCAGGTTACCATTTTCTGTACACAACATGGAAAAAGGAGTGACTTGAAGGAGGTTTAACTGGTAATTTTAAGGATTTTGACTGGGGTGGAGGGTCTCAGATGAAAGGGGCTGTGTGGAAGAAAACATAAGGGTGCTTGAGGTTCTAACTTATTTAATTCAAAAAGAGTATGAGCTTCTAGACAGAGGACATTTAATAATATTACAAGAGCAATCAACCAAAGGCCACCCACATTTCAGCACAACCATTAGCCTTTGGCGACCCTAAATGAAAGTTGGTTTAAAAAGTGGCTGCCTAATGGAACAAAATATCAACAGTAGCACTTTATGACAACTTTTTTAGCAAGTGACTGAGGAATGGGAGTGAGAAGGGAGGTTGGCCAAGGCAGCATATGGACTTGAGCTGGCACTATCTCTGAACACCTCAAAAACTGTAAGCTATCTGGGGGAGAGGGAATAGATACTGTGCCCTTCCTCCCTCCATCAATAAACCACATTGAAATGAGTTACTCTTACCCTCTGACAACCCTGGTAATTAGGAATGTAATGCACACTACTATACTACTTTATCTGAATGATTCTTGACTCAGTATGCAATGTTGCAGCCATGCTGGTCCCAGAATATTACAGAGACAAGGTGGGTGAGGTAACATTTTATTAGACAAACTTCTGTTAATCAAAGAGAGAAGGTTTAAAAATTACACAAAGCTGAAGAAGAGCTCTGTGTCAGCTAAAAAAAAAGGTCTCTCTGATCAACAGAAATTTGTCCAATACAAGATATTACCTCACCCACCTTGTCTCTTGAAAGGACTTTCAGTCTAGGGAAAACATTTCACTGTATCAGACAAACTGGCTATAAATCTAATCACCTTTCATCGGTTCTTCAAAATACTGCATGATATGTTCACTAAGTCTCATAGATATTGGGGATTAAACAAGGTTTGTTTCCTTACTTGATTATGCAGGGCTGGATGAATAGTAAGAGGCATGATTCTAAGTCGTTTGCAGTCATACCAAAGCAAGACAATGAGAGCGCCTCTCTCCAGACACAAATATGTTTAATAATAGGAACTAGATAGGAAACAGAGAAAGTGCTGATCCTAGGATGTGATCCCACATTCTTTGCGAAAACTTTTGGGAACATCTCCAAGTTGTCCCCAACATCATCGGAACACACACAACCAAGACAGAAGATACAATTTCCAAAATCATGGTTTGAACTTATTTCATTAAAGATAAGACAAAGTGTTCTGGTCATTCCAAGGCCCAATCCACATAATACACTTTAACACACTTATTATTCCAATGGCACTCCTCATAGTAACAAGTCCTATGACCAACCGTAAATTTTGCGAAATCAAAACTCATTTTTTAATCTTGTTAACATTTTTAGATTACATTAGAAATTTAATTTAGCCTAGGCACGAACCTACATTAAAAAGAAGTCTATCTGTATAGCTGATATTTTGGAAGAATGACATCATACTGGGTAAAATTTTCACAACACACCTAAATCTCTTTTTAAATCACAATTTCCTTGCAACGGACTTAGGCTCTTATGTCCCTTAGGTACTTCTGTACCCAATATCGCAACGTTTTTGTGACTTCAGGACATAAAAATATTGGAGAAAGGAAATGACAGATGGTTCTGTATGCCTGAATTTATTTAACTTAGTCTTCTTCCACCTCTTCTTATTTCTTTTTATCATCTACTTCAACTGAACCACCAAAAAGGTTCTGAGTTCAGATTTGGTTTGTATTCTAATCTGAAATCATCAGCGCAATTAGATAGGCATTACTGGACTGGAAATACCATGAGAAACAAGGATTGTCTCATTTCATACTTCCTGCTTCTGGTTATGCTTGTTAAAACAAAACCCTGATATTTTGGTACTTGTATACTGATTGGAACTTTGAAATACAGGTGCATGTGAAAACTAATGAGAAAAACACTACACCACTTATAAGCAGCTATGAAACTGAAAAAAAAATATTAAGTTTGGATTCATGTCAGAGGTGAAGAGGCGTCTTTTCATTCATCCTTCAGATCAGTTCTCTCCATTTAGAAGTCTGCTGAACTTATTTGTACGGACTGCACGGGTCTGAAAATTTGATGTCTGAGAAGTCAACAAGATGGATTTGTCTTCTTCCTGGTCTGTTACAAAATTGCCAAACTAATTATAAATCTGAAAAACAGAAGATAACTGCCATCTAGTTATACCTACACTACAGCTCAACCTCCTCCTCTTCTATATTGCAATGAGATACAAGCTCTCAACTCATGTTGTACTTTAATTAGCTTTCTTACACATTTCCTCCAAAAAACAAATGATAGAATCTGGGTATACATTTTAGCAGCACAAGAAAACAATGGGTAAGTTTCACTAAATTACTGGAAATTGAGCAAGTTCAATTTATGCACAAAAATTGAAACCACAGGATTGGCTTATCAGTAGGAGTAATGCACACATTTTATGGGATGGACAGATCCCAGGAGGTGAAAACTGGTGAGTGCAAATTATTTATTCCAGTCCGACTGAAGTCAATGGCAAAATTCATTCACTTCAATGGGACAAGAATTTGTATCAATGTGTCACTTAAAAAATAAGTTATTTCACTAACACGGTCATGATTCATAAAACAAGATAATTGGGAGGAAAATATCACAACTGCATATTTTGTATAGATTTATACAAAGATGTGTACACACACATATCCCTGGCACAGGGTTGCATTACTATTATATATAATGGTTTCCCCCTATTTTCCCCACCACAGTATAGTGGGACTGATCCAGCACCTTCAAATTGAATGGGAGTTTTCCCATTGATTTTATTGGGATTAGGATCAAGCATAGTGTCATTTTCTGATCAACTCAGTGAGACTCTGGTCCAATGAGCGCAACCACTTCAAAGTAATTCCTCTATCAACAGCAGTCTATCAGGGCTCACAAACCTTAGATTAGTTATAACAATATTTCTCATATGTAGCTTTTATTTCATGGGAGCTTGAGCCATTTGCAACCCTGTAGCAAAATGGTAACATTCTATTTTCCAAATTACTGCACAATGGCCAAGATTTTCAAAAGTGACTAGCAATTTGGAGTCCCTGACTTGAGGCAGCTTACCACAGTTTCAGAGGGTGGTTCAGCACTTTTTGAAAATGAGGCTCCTTTTAGGTGTCTCAGACTGAGCATCCAAAAATCAGTAGCCATCTTTGAAAACCTTAGTCTATATACTTAGTGCCTATGCAGAGAGACCATGATCCTGTACTTCTATGCAGTGATATGGGAAATAACTCACACCACACTGCATTTTATTCCCACCTAGTCTCCCTAACTCTTTCTGTTTTCTCTGATTTGTATTGTTCATGAAAGACAGAGACAGCAGTATTATTGCTTCCTTACAACAGGAGGCAATCAATGAAAACTTTCTCTGTTGATGGTTGAAAATTTGCCAGGCAAATGATAATTATATGAATGTGCACGGCTCATAGGAAAGTGCTTTATTATTAAGAGATGCTATTCTCCTTCCAAACACTCAAGGGAGCTGTGAGACCACAGTTCATTTTTCAATGCAGGAAGTGGATACCATTGGAATAGTTTGCCTTTTTTTTTCCCTTTAAGTTGTGTGATTGTAAATCAAGAAAACATCCCACTCTATGCTATTTAATACTAGGTGATCTATGGGGTGAAACAATTGGGAGAAGGTTTGGGTAGCCTTTATTTGTACAGGTATTATTCCTATTTTAACAACACTGCTATGGCTGCAAATAAAAAGATTTAAGATCACCTGAAAGAAAGTTTGTATAGATCTGCATTTGCAACTGTAATATCTCAAGACATTGTGGAAGACCTACATTCTCTTAAGTGCACTGAAAACAATAGATCTAGGGCTCCTGTTACTATACAATAGAGAACCATTATACTGTATACCATGTTTATCTTAAAACTATAAATGCTATCAGTGAAGAAAGGAGAATATGTTCGAACAAAGTTTGAAAAAGAGGTGATATAATATTAATTGACTAACAGCATTGTGGCTCAGGGCTTCCCTTTACAACTCTAACAAATTAAAGATCAGTTTTTTTCCCCTTTCTTTCCACTAGTTAAATCAAACAAGCGAGCAGTAAAAAAAAAAAAAAAAAAAAAAAAATCCTGCACCACCTGTCATAGTGACTTGGACGGGTACATAATAGAGGCAAACTAGCCTCTCCCACTGCTCATGCTGCTACAGCTACACTTCATTGTTAGCACGCTAGCCCAATCAGAGCTCACATGGAAATGTCTCTTCAAGCTGGGATTTACACTTCCGGCTCAAAGTGTAGATGTGTCCTAAATAGAGATGGGGTTGGCAAACAAAGTTCACACATGGCTACAAACTTTTCAAAAGTGTCAAGATCCAGTGGTTTGGTTCAGGCTTCCCCCTCTGCTTATAAGCTCAATCACCTCATAATCTCTCTAAACACACAGGAGTAATCAAATATTGTTTCAGCTAAATTCCCTAATATACTGTTTACTGGAGTATTTTCTTTTCAAATCCCTTCACGTTGGTAGTTCCATCATCTAGTGGTCATATTTCTTAATTCACATATCTAAGGAACATCTCATATTCCCTGCCCCCGACCATGACAACATCAATAGGGCAAAAGAGACAAGAATGTATCATGCAAGTAGGTGTCATTGGAATGATGGAAACCAAAATAGAAGCTCACAAATGTACCTTTAACCCCTCCTGTTCACAGACACACACACTGAAATGACATGAACGCAGTGGCATAAACAAAATGTGCTATGGGTTTTATGCCCCAGCTGAGACTCAAGCACATTGACTTTTCCATCAGTGCTTTCCAAGAAATATACCTCCCTTGGGGTAAGAGTGAATGACTGGCTTCGCTGGTGCTTATTTCCACGATTAAACATGTAATCATTGACTCTTAACACAGCTTGCTTAAGATGTGATTAAATGGAAACGTGCTCTGTTATTAATGGGGATGCCGAAAAGAAAAAAGAAAAGAAAAGCACAGACCCAGCATACAAACATGTATGCCTTTCGGCTATCTTCCTGTGCTATGGCTTCTGATAAAATGTCTCCCTTTCATACATCTTCTCTGCCAACTGGGACATGATTTAAGATTAGAGCTGCAGTTTCTCTAAACTGGTACCAGGAGGAGGGAGGACGACTTGACAAACCAGCTTGATTAATTGAACTCCTGGGACTTACATGCCACTGGGTTAAACACAGGTTGGATTAGGAGTTTCAGGCAGAGGTTGCACCCAAAGTCACAACATCATGTTTCATATTTGGGCCATTCATTGTCAAAACCACCACAAACCACTGGTCTCAGTGTTTAACCGGGTTTTGCACCATTAAATTTTGACATGACAGCAGGTTAAATCAGATGACAGCATTCTTGACTGACTGAATTTTGGGTTGCAAAATGAAGGATGTAGTAGATAAAGGAATCCATATGGATCAGCACTGGAGGAAGCATCTGCACTCACATTCAAACCCAACTCTGCGAGCATGAATGATGCTGCAGATGGCTTTAGCCAACCACAATAGGCAGTTTTCACATATCAGTACGCTTTTAGTTTGACAGTGAAAAGCAGAGGACATATGCACACCTTTCTAAGGTGTCTGCAGCTTGACGATTGATGGCACAGTTATGAGGGTCAGTAACATTGAATACAGCATTTTGTAATGGTAGAAATGTTTCATAGCTTTTACATTGCTCTGTTCTGGAATAAACATCATCTGACAGGTTCTAATAGCAGTCTGTGGGAGAGCCCACAAACTGGTTTATATGAATGTAATAAGGCAAGACTGGGGAAGGGGGAACAAAAAACAAAAACCTGATAAACCATTTTATCCCCTTTTAAACACACTATCAATCTAGTACACATTGATTTCAAGTTATAGGACTGTATTCTGATTTCAACTACAATATCTTCAGTGGCAATTCTCTGGATTTACACCAATGCAACAGAAAGGCTGATCCCTCAACTGTTACCATACACTGGAACAAACATGGTTCAGCTGACCCAGTCTGATTAGGTGTCATATGTGCTGATAAGAATATATAGCTCTTTTCTTAGGCAATTGGTTTTCTGCACATTATAGCTGGCATTTTAGATTCTCATGGCTACAACTGACTTGGGGGCAGATACTCAATGTCAACTGTCATAGCACCACTGAAATCAATGGAACTATGCCAATTCATGCCAGCTAAGGATCTGCCCCTAAGTTTTAAAGCACCTCTTTGCATACTGCCTTTTAAAACTAGAAGTAGGTTTGTGGACCTGGAGTATTCCACTCTGACATTATGGCTACAATGTGGCAGATGAGATGATAAACAAGTTCCATTTGACATGTCAAAAAGTAATGCTCCCTTTTTCTTCAAGCAAGACATTTTATAAAAGCAATAAGGTACTGCTTGGCACGTGTTACCACTGCAGTAAAGGTGCCAAGATTATAGGAAGCACTCAGCCTTTGAACTCACACCTCAATAATGCACCCACGGTATGCCTTTTTGGGTTGCATGGCCCGTCATCTATTATTGCTTACATATCCAACCCGGTGCTTTAAAAGGAGTGAGCGCAAATAGACATAACGTGGATGCATTACTGTTAAATGAATTATAGCTCCAGATGCATCAGCTACATAAATCTGGGTGCCTCCACATATAACAGTAAGCACATACCTATGAGTAGGCCAGATATTTGCCTACAAAACCACTGGCAAGGCCTAAGTCATTTTTACTAGTTTTCAAGCAAAACTATCACACATTTTCTACTGGAAGAAAAGAACCTTTATAATTACAGCTCTATCAAATGACCAAGTTTCAATGTGATTATAGGGCCCAATCCAAATCTACAGAAGTCAAGAATCCCATTGACTTTGATGGGTTTGAAACTCAGGTCACATACATGTGTAAAAACAACACTTTACAAGTATTTATAATATTATCTACATACAAATTTTGTCATTTCTGCCACAAAATATTGTGAGGGGGTTGGAAGGGGAAGGCATGAGAGCAGGGGTTGTTGGGTACTTTTGGCTGAAAAATGTTGAAGTGTCATAAGCAAAAGCTGCCAATTTTAAAATTATGCCAGGGGAAAGGATTGTACCCCAATTTGGCAAGAAAAAAGCTCCTCTCCCTCAGGTATTAAGTTTAACACTACTTACTACACTAGGCACAAAATGGTGTTTAGTAATTAATATGATTTTAAACATGTTAGCTAACAAACAGTAAACACACCTCATTTTCCTCATCTAAGATTCATCCTTTGAATGAAATGAAACTTTGCTATAAACTGAGTGAAGCTCCACCATAAGAAGAGTGAAAGTCAACTGAAATGCACTGATGCAATCTGGGACTTTCACGCCACTATAAGAGGACTTTTATTATAATTGGCTTCCACTACATACAATTGGCAGAATCTTGACCATAATGGAAATTAATACTTCAATGAATGGCACATTTAAGAAGTGGAGAACTGTACCAAGAATGGCTCCAAATAGGCTACAGTTACTTTTAACTTTACAAATGTTTAATCAAAAAACACCTGCTTGAGTCAATGTCTAGTTATTTAATTGTTACGTACTGGAGTCCCTGGTGGAACTGTGGGGAACAATTTTATGTCTTTTTTCTCAGCCTGCAGACATCATTCAGTTCTTGAAGAAATGCCTGCATTGTTGGTTTTCTGAAGCAGGTTGTTTTGGGAAGTTGTGGCAAGCAGCAAAAGAGTTTGCTCTCTGCCTTAATCTCTCTAATCAGAGTGGACTCTCAAGGCAAAGTTGCTCCCTCAGACTGGGGCACTGGTGTTTGAGCTGAGATTCCTGAAACAGATTATTGCCTCCATGCTGTTTGAGCGCTTCTGTTCTAGGACCGGTACATATAATGTAAAATAAACAAATTGCATTAAGAATATCTGCAGCCTCCATGTCACTGATTTCTCCTTTAATAGGGCACTGACTTGGAAGGCCCTAGCATCTGTTACCAGGCCGGCAACAATAATTAAGCAATTTGAGGGCAGAAAACAAGTTGTACATTTATTTACAAGTAACAGTAAAAGTACTCCTGTACAAGAAATCCAGTGGTTTTACATTTACTTAAACCTGCAACAGCATAATGCACCCAGCAGGATTAAATACAAACATTCCAAAGGAACAAATCAATTTAACTCACCTTAGCCAGTGAACCATCAACAGAAGCGGTTTTCCACCCTCACTGTCTCTGGGAACAGGCCCTTAACCTTCCCCCAAAACCCTCTGGAGTAAGTGGCTTATGCAAAATGCCAGCATTATGACCAGATTTGGACTGTTTTAGATCAACGTGGGAGGAGCAAGTTCCCAAGAAAGTTTGAGATTAACACGTATCATCGAATGTCATCGGGCACAACACCAATCTTCTTAAACCATGTAATGTGTTTCTCTGCAGTTCAGGTAAAATAAATAATAAATAAATAAATAAATAATCACAATAAAAAAATCAACCATGTCTGGCCAGATGCCCTTTCCATGTAATTTGAGCCATTTATCATATTAACGATCTTGATCTTCATTAAAATTGTCAAAAAACCCCAATTCTGCATCTTTCAGGGGAACATTGTTTTATAGAAAAAGTCCAAGGTCAGTCAATCTACATACATCATTAAAAATGCCATTGTTTATTACATGCAATAATGTTCAACACTTTGAAGGTGTGCTGATATGGTGAGGGATTTCTAAATCTCACCAACCTCATGGCTCCCTGGTGGATAGAATTTTGATAAAAGACGACCTTTCAGAAAGGCCACATGGCTTTGGCTTTTGAATACCACTCTGAAATATCTGCCTTACAGGACTGAATATCTGCATATGCTCTCCATCTTGTATTGCTCTTTATGCCCTGGACTGGAAAACTTTATGTAGGATTTATCATGACAATGCAATGGTGATCAGCAATATAATTTTAAAATTAGAGTTTTTCATTATAGGTTAAATTTATTTTTCCTGAATAAAGCCAAAGCAGTGGCCAAAATATATGTCTCCTAGCCTGGGGGTAGGGAATGAACCCAGATAGCAGACCTCTACAGTCATTATTCCACTATGGTCTGGAATTTAGTGGCTAATGCACCTGTACACTATTTGTGCGGGGCAGTAGGACTCCACCTAAACATGCATCCACCTAAATATGGAACTTTTAGTCCTTTCTCCCAATACTGCACTTCTTGCCAGCATACTGGGGGGCTGGGGTAGAAAACCCCTCTGCAGCAAATGTGTCCACGATGGTTTTTACAGTTAAAATTATTATTAAAATAACTGAATTGCTAGATAAAATCCACCCCCGCAAACACACACACAATCAAAGGTATGTAGAGGAAAAATAATGACCAACTCACCAAGTATATTTGAAAGGGTTCTTTAGGCTTATTTTCAAAGATTGGAAACATTATTATTATTATTATTATGCTTGTAAGTTGCACTGACTGGTCATTTAGGTCCTGCCCCAAAGTCCACTGAACTCAGGGAAAAGACACCCATTGATATCAGTGGGCTTTTGGATCTGTGCTACATCTTTAAATTGCCCTGGAGACACTTAATATAGACCAAGAAATGTTAAGGCTTGCCTGGGAGCAAGACTCCCATGATGCTCTGCTGCTAAGACATCTTAACCTTCAGCATTTTTTTTTAAAGTTCTGTTACAGAATTTTTTCCCAATCTTAACTGCAAAATATGAAGATGGCTGTTACAGATATTTTACCACATTAACTGCAAAATGTGTCGGTAAATAACCTAGAGATAAGGAGAAGTAAATGCAAAACGGGAGGAAACAGTTAAGGGTTAGAATGATAAACAAAGAGAACAACAAAGGGTACAATTACACTAAAAGATCATAAGGAAATGAGATCATCTGCAGGCTGGACACAGACTGTCAGAGAACTGCAGGGAAGATCTTCCACAGCTGTTGGTAACTGTATGCCTCTCTATGTATGTGCTGCCTTTACTAACCGATAACCAGCAAATAAAATCAAACTGACTTATCTGAGGTTTATTATTAAACTTATCCAGATTTGAGAGAATCCCTCTTGCTAAACATATAATTGCCCTTAAAATTTCTATTAATGGTCAATTATAAATTAATTGGTTATGGATTGACAAATGATTATTTATTCATTATCGAAACATGATTAATACCAAAATTTTCAAATGTGGGTTACCTTTGTAACTAAACACCTTGAATGTTCAGCACTTTTGATCCCTTGATCTCAACATTTAGGGCCTTATTTTTAAGATATTTGTCCAAGGTTGACAAGATTAGTGAACACTTAAAATTTCAGCCTTTTATTTTTCAAATGCCATCTTAAATGCCAGAAGCAGAGGGCACTTGCCTGGAAAAGTTTCCTATTCATCACAGTTATTTCAAGCATGGCTTTTTATCTCTGATTGTAAATACAGTAGCATGGTAAAACCAAAATCCTGTCAGAGTTTGGACCACCAGGCTGTGTATTTGATTCTGGGATATTTTAACAATATTAAAACCAGGTATATAGCTGTTTTATTTAAACATCTGCTGCACAGCAATGTTTAAAAATAATTTTATTTCCAAGATTTTGCCCTTCATTCAACAAATGTTACCCTGGAAAGAAACGTGACCTCACTAGAAATGTTCCACTACATGTAATCACCCATCTACCAAAGATTCAGCATCATGCTGAATAGGTTAAACATTACATTTCTTTCATAAAGCTATAGATTTAGCACATATACACACAAATGCATTATATAAATGAAATTCATACATACCCATATTTTAAAGACAGCATATTCAACATTGCCTAATTACAAGAAACAAAGATTTATTAAATTGGTGCCTTAAACTGTGGTCATGTTTCATTTAAAGTGGGTTGGATAATAGCTACATCTTTTTAAATGTATAGGACACAATGTTTTCTAACAACAACAATTAATTTACCCTTCACAGTTGATAAATGAAACTGTCAACTGCTTTTTAGATGATCAATCAATACCCAATGCCAGGCCTGATATACTAAGAAACAAAGGGGAAGACTAAAAATTAATATTTCTAGTATTGAAATTCAGTTTGAAACAATTTACATTACTATACTTAAATGTCATTTGTGGGATTATACACATGCGTAAGTGCATACAGTTGTTCAAGAACATTAATTGATCTAGGAATTTCTACCCAAACAAATTCACTAGGAATATCAACAAACATATGTTGATCTTTAATCTTTGTTAGATACCATTAAGAAATATTTAATGCAAGGGTTAATACATTACAATGTGTGACAAAGTATGTGTATATATATATATATATTATATATATATATATATATATATATAAATACATGATATAATACACTATTGGGTGTGTATAGAATATTAGTATGGATTTTCTATATATACTCCTGTAATACATAAATATAATATATAAAACAGCAGTGTTTAGAAATGGTGTATGACAGTCATATACACCTAGCAAACATTCTCTACACTTAAGCCAATAAACGCCCCCTTCAAAAAAAAAGCTGACAAACACAAGGGTAAAAATAATGCAGACAGAAGTCCAGCAGCAGAGTAGGGGCTATCCAGTTCCCTGCTTTCTGGGAAAGGGCAAGCAGGTCATGGCCCTCAGAAACAGAGTACGGGCTCTTGAGATGACAGTGGCCGAACTGAAGGAGCTAAGGAAGACAGGGAGGTACACAGATGAGATTTTTGGGACACAGTAGAGCAGTCCCAATCCCCATTCTGACAGCTGCTGTGTTGCTGATGAGCATCAAAGGGGAAAGGGAACATCAAGCTGGAGCAGAGGGGAAAAAAAATCCTACAGTTGGGACCCACCTTTCAGATGATATCATGGAATCCTCTCACACGGAGGATACTCTTCCACGGAAGGGGACCCCTGTTATTAGGAAGAAAGATTATAGTCATGGGGGATTTGCTAATTAGAAAGAGATATTTGAGTTTGTGATGACAGAGAACTGGATGGTGAATTGCCTGGTGAGTGTCAAGACTGCAGATCGCTCGAGACATCTAGAGAGGCTTATGTACAAAGCTGGGGAGGAGCCAGTGATTGTGGTACATGTAGGTACCAATGACTTAGGGAAAAGGAGAGAGGTCCTGAAGGCCAAATTTAGGCTATTTAGGTCAGAGCTTAAAGTCCAGGACCTCCATGGTAGCATTCACTGAAATGGTTCCAGTTCCACGCACAGGGCAAGTTAGACAAAAATGCAGCGTCTCAATGCGTGGATGAGATACTGATGTTGGGAGGAGGAATTTACGTTTATTAGGAATTGGGGAACTTTTTAGGAAAGGAGGAGCCTATACAGAAAGTGATGCGCTCCATCTAAACCAAAACAGAATCAGATTGCTGGCATGTCTAATTAAAAAAGTCATAGAGGAGTTTCTAAGCCAAGGGCTGTGAGAAAGCCGACAGGTACAGAGGAACACATGGTTCAGACAGACGGGGATGATTCATTAAAGGGGATACTTATATCCTAGTAAAGAGAAGATGATAGAAAGTGATAAAGAACAGGTAGGAAATGAAGAGAAACAGTCAAACGAAAAAGAGATCCATTCAATTACATCACATGAAGGCAGACAACTAAATATTGAAAATTTTTATAAGTGCTTTTATACAAATGCAAGCAGACTAAATACTAAGATGGGTGAACTTGAGGGCCTGGTATTAAATGGGAATATTGATATGATAGATATCACAGAAACTTGGTGGAATGATGATAATCATTGAGGCATGGTAATGCAGAGTAGATTGCACTGGGAAGGAGGAAGCATTGTATGTGAAAGAAAGAAGAGAGTCAAATGTAGTAAAAATCTTAAATGAATCAAACAGTATCACAGAATCTCTATGGATAGAAATTCAATGGTTGATTAATAAGAGCATAGTAGTAGAAATATATGACCTGACCAGGATGGTGATGGTGACAGTGAAACGGTCGGTAGATCAGAGAAACTATAAAAAAAAAAAAAACCAGAAAACCCAGTAATGATGGGGGATTTCAACTATCCCCATATTGACTGGGAGCATGACACCTCAGGATGGGATGCAGAAATTAAATTTCTAGACACCACTAATGACTGCTTCTTGGTGCAGCTAGTCCTGTAACCCTACAAGAGGAGAGATTATTTTTGATTAGTCCTAAGTGGCACACAGGATCTAGTTAAAGAGGCAAATATAGCTGAGCCACTCAGTAATAGCAACCAATTTAACATCCTTGTAAGGGAGAAAACAACAAGAAAGCCACTCCAGTAGTATTTAACTTCAAAAAGGGAAAGTAGATAAAAATAAGGAAGCTAATTAAATGCACATTAAAAGCAACAGTCAGGAGAGTGAAATGTCTGCAAGCTGCATGGAAATTTTTTAAAAACACCAGAACAGAAGCTCAAATTAATTGTATACCCCAAATAATAATAATAAAAAAAAAACACTAAGAGGACCAAAAAATGCCACCAGGGCTAAACAGAGTAAAAGAAGAAGTTAGAAGCAGATATTTTTAAAATTGGAGATCAAATCCTACTGAGGAAAAGAGAAAAGAGCATAAACTGTGGCAAGTCAAAAGTAAAAGTGTAATTAGGTAGGCCAAAAAAGAATTTGAAGAGCAACTACAAAAAGTCACAAAAAATTAATAGCAATTTTTTTTTATGTACATCAGAAGCAGGAAGCCTGCCAAATAATCAGTGGGGCCACTGGACAATTGAGGCACTCAAGGAAGACAAGGTTGCTGTGGAGAAGCCAAATGAATTCTTTGTATTGGTCTTCACTGCAGAGGATGCAAGAGAAATTTCCACATTTGATCAATTCTTTTTAGGTGACAAATCTGAGGAACTGTTCCAAATGAAGACATCAAAGAGGAGGTTTTGGAACAAATTGATCAAACAGTAATAAGTCACCAGGACCTGATGATATTCACCCAGGCGATCTGAAGGAACTCAAATATGATATTGCAGAACTACTAATTGAGGTACGAAACTTATTTAAATCAGTCTCTGTTCCAGGTGACTGGAGGATAGCTAATGTAACACCGATTTTTAAAAAAAGGCTCCAGAGGCAATCCTGGCAATTACAGGCCAGTAAGCCTAACTTCAGTACCAGGCAAATTGATTGAAACTATAGTAAATAATAGAATTTTCAGACACATAGATGAACATGATTTGCTGCAAGATCAACGAGGCTTTTAAAGGGAAATCATGCTTCATCAATCTATTAGAATTCTTTGGGGGGGGGGTGTCAAACGAACATGGACAAGGGTGATCCAGTGGATATAGTGTACTTGGACTTTCAGAAAGCCTTTGACAAGGTCCCTCACCAAAGGCTCTTGAAAGAAGTAAGAAGTCATGGGATAAGAGGGATGGTCCTCATGAATCAGTAACTGGTTAAAATATAGGAAACAAAGGGTAGGAATAAATGGTCAGTCTTCATGCTGGAGAGAGGTAAATAGCAGGGTCCCCCAGGGATCTGTACTGAGACTTATACAGTTCAACATATTCATAAATAATCTGGGGAAAAGGGTAAACAGTGAGGTGGCAAAATTTGCAGATAATACAAAATTACTCAAAGTAGTTAAGCCCAAAGCTGACTGCAAAGAATTACAAATGGATCTCACAAAACTTGATGATTAGGCAACAAAATGGCAGATATAATTCAGTGTTGATAAATGCAAAGTAATGCACATTGGAAAACATAATCCCAACTATACATGTAAAATGATGGGGTCTAAATTAACTGTTACCACTCAAGAAAGATTTTGGAGTCATTGTGGAGTGGATAGTTCTCTGAAAACATTTGCTCAGACTGCAGTGGCAGTCAAAAACAATCCATTAGGAAAGGGATAGATACTAAGACAGAAAATATCATAATGACACTATATAAATCCATGATACACCCATACCTTGAATACTGCATGCAGTTCTGGATGCCCCATCTCAGAAAAGATATATTAGAATTGGAAAAAGTACAGAGAAAGTCAACAAAAATAATTAGGGGTATGGAACAACTTCATTATGAAGAGAGATTCAAAAGACTGGGACTGTTCAGCTTAGAAAGGAAGTGACTAAAGGAGGATATGACAGAGGTCTATAAAATCATGACAGGCATGGAGAAAATGAATAAGGAAGTGTTATTAACCCCTTCACACAACACAAGAAGCAGGGATCAACCAATGAAATTAATAGGCAGCGGGTTTAAAATAAACAAAAAGGAAGAACTTCTTTTCACGAACACAGTCAACCTGTGAAACTTGCTGCCAGGTGATGTTGTGAAGGCCAAAACTATAACTGGATTCAAAAGAGAATGAGAAGTTCATGGAGGATAGGTCCATCAATGGCTATTATTCAAAATGGTCAGGGATGCAACCCCATGTCCAGGTGTCCCTAAACCTCTGACTGCCAGAAATTGGGACTGGATGACAGATTGCCCTGTTCTGTTCATTCTCTCTGAAGCATCAGTTGCCAGCCACTGCCAGAAGACAGATTCTGGACTAGATCACTGGTTCTCAACCAGGGATCCGGGGCCCCTTGCGGGGGCCATGAGCAGGTTTCAGGTGGTCCGCCAAGCATTAGACTTGCTGGGGCTCAGGGCAGAAAGCCAAAGCCCCACCATATGGGGCTGAAGCCCACGGCTCCGAGCCCCGCCACCTGGGGCTGAAGCTGAAACTTGAGGCACTTAGCTTTGCAGGGCCCATTGAGGTGTGGGCCCACAGGCAATTGCCCTGCTTGCTACCCTTAATGCTAGCCCTGGCTTTTATATGCAGAAAACCAGTTATTGTGGCACAGGTGGGCCGTGGAGTTTTTATACTGCGTTGGGGGGGAGAAGGGGCGCTCAGAAAGAAAAAGGTTGAGAACCCCTGGACTAGATAGACCATTGATCTGACCCAGTATGGCCAGCCTTATATTTATATATTATGTAATGTGAACGCGAGACTACATCCTGCACATTGGACAAAATTTTAGGCTGAAATTTTCCAATACTAACCACACTCTTTAAAGGTCACTTCATATTTTGTATAGGCTCTGCTCTAGTGTAAATATTTTGCAAGATGTTCATTCTAATATGATCAGGAACTATTTGTGAGGCTCTGAATCATTTTTCAGATAGAAGCATATATAATATGGGGTTATTATAACTTTGAGCCTTTTTTTATTGTAAGAGCCAAATAAGATTTTTTTCTTCAAACGTTAAGGCCAGTTCCATAACAGACATTCACTGTCTTTTACCAAAATGCTCATCAGTATATCGGAAATTAAGGTGTTGAAACCTGCTGAGAGCAAAAGACATAAAAGTAAAAGTATCTCAATGTTATATCAATTCGTGTTTTTTTTTTTTTGACGTGGAGTGTCCAATTTCCAGGCAATAGAAAGTAATTGCTAACAAAATTATACTAAGGTATTTATCGTCTATTAAGTAAAAAATGTGTATATGCATCACTCTTCTCTGATGGACGGAACAGAACTACTCAAATGGGTCATCTGCCCCATATTGCCAACAGATAAAGGAGAGTCTCCTTTAGTTCAAGTGGTAGGTATCTAGACTTTTGGAAAAGAAGAATGATTTCTCTGTCTGCAGTTACCATAAAGGTGTGTGTGGTCCCAGGATGTAGCACACTGACAACTGTGAAGTTCCTAGAGGGTCACAAATATACTTAGTTTATTTACATGCTGGTGCTAACAGAGGACGGCAATTGAGGAACAGTAGGATTACAAAGTAGAAGAGAAAAGTACCAAATGAAAATGACAGCCTCTCCCCAATATGCTTTTCCAAAGCCCAGGGACAGATCAGACCCATATAATGTCTGAATCCCTAGGCACTTAATCAACCTTTCTTCACAGTGAAATTACTGATGGCCATTCAATAAGTTATTTCAAAGCAAAAGCAAGAATACTGTAAATTCTTACTATAAGTATGTTGATAATGGCTGATAACATTTCTCTGGTTCATGTTCATTTACTGTACAAGCCACATTACTATCAACATCCTCATATCGGACTCAGGCACGATATACTAGATTGGATTACATGCATATTTTTTCTTTATAGCGAACTCATTTTTATATGGATATTCAAATAATCTTTGGAATGCATTACAAGGAGGAGGAAGAACATGAGGAAAGAACAACCACACATCCTACAGACTTGAGAATGAAGGGCAAAAGCCACATCAATTTAGCTTTCCCAGAGCTGCAACAAAGAGCATGCAAGGGGGAGAGAACTAGAAAAATGAAAAAATACAGTAGTCCTGACTGCTCCGGGGAAAGGGGAGGAAAAATGGGCTACTTGCTTATTAGGATTTGGGTTATTTAACACTTGGAAGCAGTCAAACACTAAGGTGATGGGTGCCATCTTATAAGCATAACACCATCATAAGAATGAATGAAGGTTAGATAGGATAAGTGAGTGCTGAGTGCACTAGCTATTCTGGAAACATATCCATGGTTGGGTACAGAACCCAGATTGCCAATAAATGTAGAGAGGGATTTGGGTCAAAGGTTAAAGTTACATTAGCTGGAGCGGTCATTTGTATATTTACTGTAGTCCCCAAATGTTATTTCAAATTAAATTCAGAACCTGCCAACACAGCTTCTCTTGGCTCACTCTCTTTCAATATCTTAGGGCACCAACAATATCAAATACATTCTACCCCATACCATAGGTTTTGCCCTCCTCTGCTGGAATAGTGAAGTGGATTGTGACCCACAGAGAAACAGCCTTGGAAACTTAATTCTGGATGTTGGAACAGCCTCTTGTTACCAGCTGTGGAATACTGCATTAGGCCAGCTTTGGCTGCCCCCTTCTCATGGTCCAGTTCATAGAATCTACCTGCCTGGCCCAATGGCTATACAAGTATATGGCAGCTGGGAACTTGGGATAAGTCAGTCCAGCCTTGGATATCCCAGAGTAGGTTGTGCTTTTTGCTTGTTTCATATTCAGTTAACCAGGAGCAAATATTTAAAGAAGGCAGAGCCTGAAGACTTCAGGACCTCCCAGCTCTTCCAAAAAACAAACAAACAGCCAGACATGTCCAAGGTGTCCAGAGACAGCCCCTCAAAACTGCCCCTAAAATCCAGGGAAATGGTAAAGAAGGACCTGCCCCCAAAGAGGGGTTTAGAAGGCTCTCCCTCCACTTTCACTAGAGTCTGCATGAAGGAATCAGCTGAAAGCCTAGGACTATAGGAGGACTCCAGTGAGTCCCCATGTGAGGACATGAAGTGCACTCAAGAATTAGCATCAGCATTCACAGCCTTCCAAGGCCCATGTTGAGCACAAAGCCTCATATTTCCTTCTGTATCAGGCTGCTAGTCATCAACAGACAACAGTGAATGAATGAATGACAATGGATTATTTCCTAGAATAATTTATGGTAGCTAAGACCTCAAGCCTGCACACATTTACACACACAGTTTAAATGTAAGCATATGCCTAAGTATTTTACATGAAATAGCAACTGAAAGGCTTCAGTTGGCAAAGTGAAAGTGCACATAAGTCCTGGCTGTCAGTCATTAAATAAATAGCAATATTATAATTTAAAATTATTTATTATGCAGATAGAGTTATTAGTCCACGTATATGGATACACTAAATTGGTGCCTTCTAATAGGAACTCTATAGGTAAATTGTGATATCTGCACATATTACAGGGGTGGCCAAACTTACTGATCTTCTGAGCTGCATATTACAATCTTCAGAAGTTCGAGAGCCGGGGCGTGCTTGCTCAGGCTTGGGGCTTCAGCCCTGTGGTGGAGTGGGGGAGGGGGGACTAGGGGCTTCTGTCATGTGGAGTTGTGGGTGGGTGCAGGAGTGAAAGTAGTAATAAATTCTTACTAGTACGGGGGCCGGCTGTAGCCCCTGGAAGGCGCGGGGCCTCGGGCAGAAGGGGCGGGGCTGGAAGGGTCAGCCTCCCCCAGCCAGCTCATCCACGCTGCCTGGTCCCCACCGCCCAGGGCTCCAGCAGTGATTTAAAAGGGCCCAGGGCTCTGGCCGCTACCACGGTAGCTGTGGCTGGGCACCTCAGGCCCTTTTAAATCGCCGGCCCCAGGGCAGCTGCCCTTTTGCTCCTCTCATCCCCCAATCAGCAGCCTGGCTTTAATGTCGTTGCATCTTTTGCCTCCCCCGTCAGTGGCCCTACCGGTAGGGCTGCCAACAGGGGAGACAAAAGGGGCAGGGACGTTAAAGCACTGCCGTGGCAGTGCTTTAATGTGGGCTGCGTATGGGCTGGTACCGGCTTCTTACTGTGCCAGCCCATACCAGCTCACTTTCACCCCTAGGGGGGTGTCTCAGGGCTTCAGCCCTGCTCCTATTGAAGCCTCGAGCCCCAGTGGGTGCCTCCCGTGGGGCTGAAGCCCTGAGACTCCCTTCCCTGCAGAAGCCACTAGCCCCCCCACAGGTCATAAGCCCCGAGCTCCCCTAAACAGTCTGGTATGCGGAGAATGGGGGGACGGGACTCCAAGAGTCACACTTTAACTGTAAAAGAGCCACATGTGGCTCATGAGCTGTGGTTTGGCCACCCGTGACATATTACTTTACCACATCTTGCATTCTCTGGGCAAAAGCAGGAAGTGACAGATTGTCAAGCACAAAACATGTCACTGGTGTATCTTTAAACATTCCCTTGAATACTAGTAAAAGACACACAGCAAAAGCCCTGTGTAAAAAGTGATAGCTTCTGTTTTCTGACATTTTTCTGTAGGTTTATGATGATTAACTTTCTTACAAATTTGATTTATGTAATTTGCTAACTGATTAATCACTTTACTTTCTAGCAGTTCCTTCCTGCTTATTTCCAAAGAAACAGTCAATTAGGACTGTAATTAATTCTCTCTCTCTCTCATGACAGAAAAATTTGGAAGGTTGTGACCTGAATGTATATAGACAGCACTGATGGTTAATTTATAGCCCCCAGCCTGGTGCTGCTAATGCACAAAATTAATCCAAAACAAACCAAAAACACTATGTTGCTAGGGTACATAAAAAAGTAATTCATAGAGGAGAAACAATGGTTAATCCAGGCAGCAACACTACAGAAGCCTCTGCTGTTCTCCAATCTCAATGAGAAGGTTAAGGGGTGATTTGATAACAGTCTGTACTTACATGTGTAACAGAGATTTGGTAATAGAGGTAATCTAGGAGACAAAGGTAAAACAAGAAGCTGAAGCTAGAAAAATTCAGACTAGAAATGAGCTGCAAATTTTCGCCAGTGAGAGTAATTACACATTAGAACAATTTACCAAGGGCTGTGGTGGATTCTCCATCACTGCTAATTTTTAAATCAAGATTGGATGTTTTTCTAGAAGTTATGCTCTAAACCACCATATCAACCACAGCTATTGGACATGAAGGTTAGAGTAGATAATCATAGTGGTCCCTTCTGGTCTTAAAATATATGAATTGATCAGCAAATGTACTAAAATGTATGTTGCATTTCTACATGTTTACTACAGTTCTATCTCATCAGCTCATCCCACTTGCATTACAGCAGCTTTTAGATCTAAGTGAATACAAAAACAGATTTCCCCATTATCAGCTTAGCACCAACCATTCCAGAAAGTCCAGAGATCTGTTCCTCTAAGATGTATATCCTAGAGGTGCTTTAGGTATTTTTTTTTAGCAGATATGTTATGAAAAATTCATTCAAGTTAACTAAAAGTTATGCTGGCTGGTCAAACCTGTGAGATCTATCATACTTCAGGTGAAATAACACAGCCTTCTTTTAACACTTAGTGCAAAAGTATAGTAAGACAATTAACAAGTAGGTTTTGAAAAGGCAAGATGATGAGTTGGGCACTACTAACTAGTGAGGAAATGCTATTGGAACTAGAAATGGATAAAAGATTCCTGAATCTTAATTTGCAGATGTGGGGTGGGGTGGGGTGGGGGGCAGGAGAGCTGAGAAAAAGAAAGAAGAGAGACTTGGATTCACATTCCCATATTCACACCCGCTCTTAGTTCTGCATCAAATCAAAACTGGAAGACACTATTTCCTATTCAGATCATCAGAACAGTTGATTTCACTAGATTTCCACCATTCAAGATGAAAGATGTCCTAAAAATCTGAACTCTAGCCCAATTCAGCCTGAAAACCAACTTTCAATCCTTAGCCTAAACTAAGTTTTAATTCTAGTTTGGATCTGTACATGACCTCTTCAGACCATCCCCCAACTGAACTGATAATAAAAATCAACAAGATGTTCAACACTTTTTTTGTTGTTGAATCTCAATGAGAAAGAAAAACCCGGTTAACAAAAAGGCTGGCATTATCACAAACAAGATCCATTTACATGAACGGATGTGTATTTAAAATTGCTTAATATTCAGTCAAAATGTGGTAGTGGTAGTGTTAGAAAGGCAGTACTATTAAGTTACACACAAACACCAAGTGATACATTCTAAATCTCCAATTGAACAGTGAAAAGTAATTTTAAAAATTGCTTTAAGACATTACACAATAAGGATGAGATTCATCATTGTGATTCTCCAGTCATTCTCTAAACCCCATGTAACATGTGAGTAGTGCAGTAAGGTGAATTATTCATACTACGTATTGCAGCATTTGATATATTTTCAATTAAAAACCAAAATGTTAATTACCAATCAATTTATTGATAAATATTTAAAATAACCACTTTGGGGGAATAATTAAAGTTAACTTCCCACTAGTATTTTTTCAAATAACCAAAACAGACCTCCCACTGAAATTTGCTATTACTCTTTCCAGGAGGAGAACAGCCTTGCTTTTTTCAATAACTTTAACAGAGTTTATTCTAATTCCTGCTTTCCTGGACAACATTTTTGGAAAATATGGGAAATTGCTTCCTTGAACAAACCTCTTATGGGGAAAATACTACTAAATCCATGTTCTTTGATACTGGAATAACAAACCAACCAGCCACCTCCACCACTTAGTAATAAATCATTCTATTCTTTGTTAATCTTAAAACTTTTACACTATTCAGCCTTACCAGGATTATATCTTGATATGTGCATCAAAGAAATGATAGTTATAGGTGTATATAGACAACATGTACTTATAGATATTGTCAAACCACCCATGTTAGCTGCCAAAATTAACAAATGAGAACCTAAAGAGTTAATAGCTACACAGTGCAAAACTGCAATTTACTTTCATTTAAGAAAGAAAATTTTCATCTCCACTGTTACCTGTATATCTTGGGGAAAATTATGGCGTGAATAGTGCTAAACCTTTCCCAATAGCTTTTAAATTTGATTTTGGAATTAAAGTTGCAGTGAATGTAAATGCAATGTTTGGCAGTTTTCCAGATTAGTTTAACTAGTAAGGCTTTTCATTGAAGAAATTTTTTTCCAGCAAAGCTCAGACGTTAAGACTTTTTTTGTTATTGTTTTAAGGATATACTTTGGGTTACAGTATCCTTCAGCTGAGTTGTTTGCTTGGATTTTATCAAGAAAGTGCCAGGTGAGGCGATAAATGTTCTTGTAACAACCTGAAGAGCTTGAAAATCAAACCATCCCAGGAAAAACTCACATGTATGCAGGCTGGGAACATACCAATGGGCTCCTGATTTTATCGGCACTTATTGCAATTAAGAAAGTCTATCTCCTGTCAGGAAAGCATTCAAATAAATTGTCCACCGCATTGATCACCGTTCCACACCACTGATCTAACACACAATGCTTCAATAGCTAGGGAAGTACAATGTGGACTAGGACTGCTGATAACTGCTTGAAAAACATACCTTCTGGGGGAATCTTGGTCTTTTGGATCATACAACAGTTTAGCTTTGCAACTTTAACAAACCTGGGAATTAAAGAGATTGCCAAGGAGCTGGAAATAAGACAAACATTGAGCCTCACAAACAATCTGAGACTCCCACAGAAGCATTCACCATGGAAAGATTACACTATGTTATTTCCTCCTGCAAAATAAAGACTATTTAAAGCTGGATTTAAAACTTATGAAAGAACAACAAATCTTATGACTTCAGGCTGGTCTTGCTGTACATTGCAGTGTAATAAATCATTAGAGCAACCTTGTTCTCATATCTTGTTCCACAAGGAACACAGACTCAACTCAAAGAAATTATAAACATACCGTAGCCCTACAATACATACAAGCATTGTGGAGGTCATGTAATCAATTGCTTAAGATGCAGACATAACAGGTGTACAACTGTGTCAGCACCAAAGTGCCCATGAAACCCCATCACATAATGTTTTCAGTTCATCCCCGCTTCCTACTTCCAGACTTTCCGACATTACCATTATCTGCATGTAGATTGGTTACTCACTCCTACATTTTGACAGCAGCAGAACAGCAAGATCAATCATGATTTGTCACATTTATTTATAAACATATTTATGAATTTATATACTGTATTTTGTACAAACAAAAACACATGGCACATTTCGTCATTTTTCACTGGCATCTGTTGTTTTCCCAAAATCCCCTTAAATATTCTCAGCCAGATCCTCACCTAGTATAAATTGTCACAGCTCCATTGACTTGAGCGAAGCTGTGACAACTTATACAAGCTGAAGACCCTTTTTAACCTGCTTTGTTTAAATAAAGGTTTTCTCTACTTTTTTACTTAGAACGAAGTACAGTATATGCAAAACTAGATCACTAAAAATTTCTACAGACAAATGTAGAGGATGTCTTTAAGTTACACTTCTCCAAAGAGTTTACAATCTAATTTGAAACATGAAGTTCACATAGGATAATGAACAGAAGATCATGAGGTTATACAGGATCGCTATTGCACAGCCTGATGATCTCAATATTTAAAAAAAAAAAGTTAAGTGTGGTTTGGAATCCATTTATCTTAGGTACTTACAGGGCCCTCATTACTGTAGTACCTATCTCTCAGTCGTTAACGTATAGACTAAGTGACTTGTCTAAGTTCACATAGGGAGTCTGTAGCAGAGCAGGGAATGGAACCCAGGTCTCAAGACACAGCCTAATGCCTGTGCCACTGGACTATTTTTCGAAGATCCTTCTTCTATCTTATAGAAAGTCTTTTAGAAAGGTCTAAATATGAAATTAGATGGCTAGCTTTTCAAGCATTACTCAATACCCGTTATATTATGTTTGAAGGACCAAGTGGTAAGCCACTGCAGAAGTAATAGGTCACCAAATGTGCACATACACTAGAAAGTAACTTTTAGATATTTCAAGTATCCAGCCTACTTTGGAATCGCCCTGTGGTCCAGTTCCTTACTTTGTTCAAATTTGAGTGGTTTATTTCCTCATCCATATTAAGAAACACATCTGACCTCAGAAATTTCATTGGCTTCCTGTCCATTACAGAATGCTCTGTAACATCTAATCTCAAGATTTCCATCAATTCATCATCCAACTGTACTGACCTCATCTCTGCCTAGTCTGTAACCCACTCCCTACACTCTTTAATATCGCACTTCCTTGTCTCTTCTCGCATAATACCTTCACAATTTACAACTCATCACCTGCTTGAAGCTCCTGATAATATATAAATGTCATTTCAAGACCCGTCCCTTCTTTCTAGCCTCTGTCTTCCAAAATAACAAAAACCAAACCCTTAGCACTTAACACAGTACACAAGTTTGAAAAATTACAATTAACACAGCTTAAATGTATATTTTAGACATTTATGCAAGCGTCAGGGTTGAGACCACCAGAGCAATATTTGGAAGCACATTTATTGGTTAGATAAAGGGATTAGGAGTCCAGATCTATTCCCAGCTCAATCACTGAATTCCTGCCTCCTGACTAAGTAATGCAACCTTTCTGTACCTCAGTTTATCCGCAAGTTCTTGTACACCACTTAGCTACTCCACGGAGGTGGCTTTTTAAAAAATTGATGTTTGTAAATAGCCTGTTTTGTCTCAGGAGCTCAGAATTATTAAATGTACAGAGAATATACACATCACCTACACCTCAACCGCATGACAATTTCAGGGACAGAGTGAAAAAGGAAAGAAATTGTGGATTCCTAAAGTTGATGCATATCAGTGTTTTCTAAGCATCTCTATGGCCCTGACCCGAAAACCTATTGACATTAATAGAAATAAACCCATTGAATTCACTGGGCTTGGAGATCAGGTTCTTGGTGTCCATGACTACCAAGTCTTTAAAGAACTATGGTACCATTTATCCGCCAAAACAAGAAGCTAATAGAGTGACACATATGTTATCAAATGGCCGCCACAAATATCAGAAGTTGTTGTACACATACAAACTACCAATATGACATTTTTGCAGGAGATAGCTAGATACACATCTTTGCCATCACTTCCATGAATATTGTGCATAATGTGCTGCAACCATCTTAGGAGATACTGTAGCTTGAACAGCCAAGGCCACTCTTAAAAAGACAGAAGGAAGCTCTCCAAAATCTGTCAATATATCTCCTGTCAACTTCCTACTCCTGGGAAGAGGACAGCTTTGACTAACAACTTCTAAAGTCTGTACGATGTGAACTCTGCCAAACAAGCTTCTATAGGAGCTCACAACTCTGACGCTTTGCGTTAAAGGTATAGTGAAGAGCGCCTCAAAAATGTCTGTACTGCCAATTAGCTTAGTTCTCTACCACAAACTTAAAAAGAAAAAACGCTGAAATAAAAGCCTCCCAGATCTTCTGGGAGAAATAAACTGCTCAAGCAGGAGAGCTGGCAGAGTGGATGAAAACAAAATTAATGTTCAGAAAGAGAAACTGCAGGTTCTTTTGTGCACAGAGGCGTCATCAGAGAGAGGAGCATGAGGGGAACGTGGTCAAGGTCTGCCACTAATTACTCCTAATGGGCTTACACATCACATAAACCAGGAGGAAAAAAAACAACAGGAAAAAATATTAATGAATCTGGCCCATCAGTTATTGCATGCGAACACCCACACAATATAACACTTAAATAATCAAATACATTAATTTAGCACAATTTAACCTCTTATATTTAATAATAGAGGACCAGAAACCATAAGTCTTAGCTCCGGCAAAACTCCGGAGTAACAAATGAATTATAACTAAGCAGGGCCTTCAGGATTTGGCACACCAAATTTCCATGCAGTTTCCAAAGTTTAATACAGGTTTTTAATCCCTATGTGCTTATCACATTCATGTTTTATCAATCAATAACATCTGACACCAATTCCTGTGGCATCAGAGACCTGGCTGGAAAATCAAGAGGTCTCCTAACTGTAGATTTATCTGTCCACGGAGATGAAGAAAAATGCTAGAAGAAAGGACTTCCTTCTGTCTGGAAGAACCAATACCCAGAGATTGTAATTATAATTCACTTTAGTCAGATCAGAGATAAATAGAGCCTTGCGCGGATATAAATCAGTATCCATGGAACTGCAGCGGCCAAAGGAGCAGAATGTGGGGCCACCGCTCCCAGGAGCCAGTGCCCCATGCCAGTGGCTCCTCCGGCACGGCTGTTCCACCCCCTGCCCTGCCCACTGGGGCGGGCACCAGGCTCACTGGCAGCTGTCCCTGGTCACGCTTTTGTGTTCAAGGGGCGCACATGCCCCCAGACAGGAGACGCAGACAGGTGCATGGAAGCACTGGGGGGCATGGCTGTGGGTGGTACAGCTGTGCCAGAAGAGCTGCCGGCATGGGACACTGGCTTCTGGGAGCAGCAAACCTACGCTCTGCTCCTTTAGCTGCTGCGGTTTCCGGGAGAGCCCTGCAGTTCCGCGGATACCGATTTATATCCATGCAGGGTTCTACAGATAAGCAGGACTCATGGAATGTTCTGTCCTGTGTAGAGAAATATACTGGCGCTCTATTTCCAACAGATAAATGCCCTGCCAAGCCAGTAGGATCCAACTGATTGGGAGCTTGTAAAGCATTCTGCTACTATGGTGGTTCGAGTAGTATTAAAAACCTGGAGGATTAGACTGAGATGGAGCTTAAATGGGATCACAAGCAAAAAATTTCTTATTTACAAAGGTCTGAGCTTGAGGCACATTTACTTAAATAGGCAGCTGAATCCACAGCAAAATTCCACAATATTGTTCAGAGCTCACCCCAGGACAGGAACTTCACAAAGCATTGCTGGTGAACCTTGGATGTGGACAAGAGCAACAGCTGCAAATCTTACATACCAGAATATTGTACTTTGCATAGGTGAAAATAATGCAAAACAGAGCTCAGATATTGTTTGACTCACTGATGGAGTATTTAAAAGCAACCAACGTACGTCAATTATCTCTCCATATTCAAAGGCACAAACTTAGAAAGCGTCAATGCCAAGACCCATTTAGGGGTGATGAAGACAAAATATGATCTGAGCTTTTAATATGATATAACAGTGATACTCAGACCTCAGTGGTTCAGGAGCCAAATTAGCAATCAATGTTACCCAAAAGACCCACAGTTGTGTGAATTCATTGTTTCATTACTATTTTATATATATATATATTGTTCTCACAGAAAAATGACGGACCAAGTATTATTATTTTATCAACTACAATTGGTTTACCACATAGTAAAAACATCCTGATTGGTTAATAATTAAATCTCACAGTTTTAATATCACTGGCTACAAAGAGCCACTGGAGACATATTAAAGAGCCACTTGTGGCTCGCAGGCCTCAGTCTGAGTATCACTGTGATAGAACATCAAACAAGTCAAAGCAATTTTGGGGATCGAAGTGGAAAAGAATCACAGATAAGTGAATCCGCAATGCCTCTCTGCATCAGACCACACCGAGAAAACTTCCGTGTTATGAATGATTCCATCCTCAATCCTGCAATGTTATCAGCATATCATAATCAATTCAGAAACAAGCATCAAAAATGCTGGAAGCACACACCAGCTACAGTAACTAACTACAAGTGTTTTGAAGGCTGTAAAACAACAAGAAGAGAGAAGAATTGTTACAAATGGGCATGCAGCCAGATGCAACAGCATGGAAGAAAACATAGGAAAATTGTGGGTTTTTTTAAATCCTTCCTTCTGGTGCAGTTTATTAGACTGTGGAGTAGCAACTCAAGGGAAGGAAGAGAAGCTCTCATAGTCTGGAACATTGAGAACCAAATTGGCCAAAGCACTGGAAATGCACACTATGGAGCAATTCTTGCAATCGGATGGATCAAATGACCTAATAGGTCTTATCCATCACTAACTTTTATGCTTTTATAAATAATAATTCTAGGCTGTTACCCAATTAGATGAAAATCCAAAATATGTTATAGTTACTAATTTTTTTATTAAAGACAAATGCAATCTTTTGTTATTGCAAAACTATTTGTAATGGGTGAGCCACAGCAGCGCAAAGAAACAAGATAAAGCAGTCTTATGTCAGAGCTCTCTGAGTGCTTCAGTCTGAGCATTCAGCTCAACAACACGAAGATGGCTATGCTGGCTACAGGAGGACTTCAAATGGCTCTGTCTACTAAAATTACTTTCAGGGAATATTACACATGACATCATCCAACTGTGACTACATTAAGTCAGGGCAATTACTGCTAATCAACTTAGACTATATCTATGTAGTTATTTTTAGAGGCTTTATTGAGGTTTATCCAGAGAGCATACTGTAGCACTCCCTTTGGCAAAGATAGCACGATGTTCAAGTATTTCCAAGTAGAATAGCTTCTTCCTTCTGCCTTTTTGTCTTTGGGTTCATGCTTGGCTTTCCCAATCTGTTTTCCTCCTTCCTTCCACTTCCAAAGGTTGGTTTCTTCTGCAGACAGCTACCTATCCACGCACAATGAAAATGCATTAGTACCAGAGACATTTAGTTAAGTGATGAAGTACCAATCGCCAGGTCCAATTGTCCTTCTGGTATAAAGTTCCCCCTTCTCTCTCCACTCATTCAATTCTTGAGTAATTTACTCATAAAATTATGATTGTATACAAACGAGCAATAACCATATTTTCAGGGTCTGCAGCTGTATGCAAGGTATACAGTATATTCACCAGTTACAGGAGATTATATATTTTGTTACCTTCTGGACACCAAGTAGAGAAGCCAGACAAAAGTTTACAGATCCTGCACTGCACAGGTGGACTGGAATTGGCAAATCTCCTCCTGGTCTCGTCCCAGTGCCTGACTTGCAGTTGTAATCCCAAGCAACATGTAGTGCAGGACCCTGGCACACTCCAACTGCCAGGAACCCCAAGCAGGTGATTGCTTTCCCTGTGATTAGGGCTGACCCTTCACACCAAACAATTAATTTTAGCTTCTGCCAACCATGCTGTTCCAATTAATTTTTATTACATTAGGATTTCAAGATGGGATTTTCAAAGAAGTTTTAAAGGAGTTAGGTGCCCATCTTCTATTGAATTTCACTGATGGAACGGAAGATGGGCACCTAACTCCCTTAGGTGTGCATTTGGCAATCCCAGCCTAAATGTTTTAGGCCAAATGTGGCTTTTACATGCAATACAGTTGACTTTATTGCGGCTGCTGGCACATGAAAGTAGAGAACTTAACCCTTGGACTTGTATCTAGAAACCATCTACTGAGGAGTTACGAGCAAGGGGATGTTCTGAATTAACAGGGATCTGGGGGTCTGGACATTTATCCAGACCATCTCACAATCTCCTCCCTGAAAGCTAGGTTGAGTATCCCATCAGTGCAGACTTTTCTGAGAGATTTCCAATGCTCCAGGATTTCCAACCCACTCAAACCAAGGAAGAAGAACTTTTGCCAAAGTAGATCCAGATTTCAGTTTCTGCCTGCAGCTAGAATGCTCTGAGGCACACAAAAATTTATTCAAAAAAGAGTTAACCCCCAAAATCTGGTAGTTTTGGCTTATGTTCAGTTTCAATCCAGACCAGTTCTCTCATCCCTAAACAACGCATATAGTGTGCTAAGAAGACTTGTGAGCAATAACAATTACACACAAAATCACATTAATAGTAGCAACACTGCCGTGTTATTTACTTCTGTGCTTATAACTGTTGTCACTACTGTGCTTTGTACATACTTCGATTAGCGTTTCACTAGAATGAAATGAAAAAGGCTTTTGTTAGCTTTTCTGTAAGTCTTCTCTGGCATCTCTCTCTCTCCTTATTTTAAAAACATCTTCTGTTTAGCTATTCCACATGGGGCCCAATTTTCCTCTTACACCAGAATAAGCCAGGAGTAAGTGGAAAGTGGATTTAATCTAACATAAGTGGAGAGGAGAATATGGACATTAGAGTAGAGAGAAGTTAAAACTCCCATTCTCTACCTTCCATAAATAACTCCAGAGACTAGCTTTTATTATTTGAGCTGTACTTATTTAGGAGTCTCTCTTGCTCTCTGTACACACATGTAACTCCCATTACTGTCAGTGGAAATTATGCCTGCACATCAGTAGCAGACCAGAGCCCAGCACATTTAAATCTCTATGGTCTCTTGTTTAAGGAGAAGAGCCAATGAACTTATTTGGATTTTTTTCCCTTTAAACAAATATAATGTAACAGATACAGGCACTGGCTGATTCTCCAGAACAGGAGTAATACCCAAGAAAGAGCCCTAATCTAATGTATTTAGAACAGTAAAAGAGGGAACTAAACAGCAGGAATACAGGTTTTGTTTCCAATTCCCACCATAAATTGCACAGACCCACCTGATAAGAGACTTAGGCTATGTCTACACTGCAATGTACGCCCAAGATTAGTGAGACTCCAATCACCTGACCCACGTTAGGGAGCCCTGGGCTTGAATGTCTACATTATATTTTAATCCTAGGTTACAAATTTTCTGACTCATGCTCAAACCTAGGCTCTGGCATCCACACTGCAGTGCGCAGACCCAAGTCAAAGTAATCATATCCCAGAATCCCCAGCGCCCCTGCCCCCCAAAATGTTGCCGCTCTTGCCCTAGGACCGTAGTGCACAGTGGGAAAACTTTACTGCCCTCCCTTGGACGTTACCAGGACGCAGCTCTCTTTGCAAAATAATTGATTGGTTTGCTCTCCATTGAAAACCTATGAGGCTCTCTGATAGCGTGGTTGCAGAACAGTGAGCAGAACAGAATGGATTAACACTGACCTGAGATGCTGCCATTTGCCAAGGGAGGTGGGGTTGAGTTGATTGCAGATTGTTGGAATAGAGAGGACTAAGAAAGTTGTCCCATGGAATTGTGGGATACTTCCAGATGACTCCCGTGACCTGAGTCAACCAGAGCTGTGGCGACACTGCAAAGCAATAGGGCTCGGACCGTGGGTCCTGGCTTGACTTGAGCTTGGACTCTCCAGCCCTGCAGTGTCCTGGGATCCTGGGTCCAAGCCCTGCGTTAGCGCAATTGCACTGTAGACACAAGGATGGTTAGCCCTGAGGCTGGTCTCAAGCATGGGATTACACTGCAGTATAGACATACCCTTAGAGGTTATAAACAAGAAAAATAAAAAACAACAACTAATGATGACATTTTCCACTAGATTAGATATTTCAACAGTCAAAAACCCACACCTACACTTGAAGCTGACAAGTACAATTTATTAAGTATTCCAACCATTTTTTAAAATCAACCACAATAAGAGTACTCTACTTACAGGCACTTTTTCCAGGTACAGAGCTCAAAGTGCTTTACAAAAATGGCTATTTAGCCCATTGTACAGATGCGGAAACAGATGCAGAAAGGTTAAATGGCTTGGTCCAGGTCACACGTGGCAGAGTTGGGAATAGAAACCAGCTCTCCCAACTCTAAGTGTGATACACTGTCTACTGGAGCACAATGTGTACAGCCTATTGACTAATCAGTTTAATGTGCCATCACAGTAACATGAATCCTATGACAACAAATGAGTCATTCACTTCCTTAGAGGGAAACACATGCAAGTGGATGTCTGAAACACTTATAGTCATTGTCAACCATTAAAAAGCTATCAACATATGCACTATACTTGCAGTCTTGAATAATGGGAGCGAACCTCACGTTATCTCCTTACAAGACTCTTAATCATTTTTCTCTCTTAAGATATTTTCCAGTACATGGTTCTCACCTGCTTCAGTACTTCTACAGCTGCCAGTTATATCTAAATATGGGGCAAATACATTAGAGGCTGCTCAACTACCATTGCACCGCCTATAATCATTGTAGTGAACTTTTGTGGCAATCAAGTACTTTTCCATCCCTCTGTCAGGTATTGCAGGTCTTGAATCCTGGTCCACAGAACTAATAAGCTCCAACCTGCCATGCAGTGACCTGCTAGGCAGTTGCTAGGGCAGAAGCTGAATCCTGAAGAGGACTCCAGTCCTAGAACCTGATTGGCAGAATGCTGGATGTCCTGATTGTCAATAGCTTCTATATAAACACAGCACAGGAACAGGAAGTTGTCCATGCAACTGGGATCCACTTTGCTCTGGACTGGTGCTCCTGCTCCCCTGGCTTAATTTCCTGGCATACCAACCTGGCTTGACTCCTGGCGTTTGACTTGTGGTTTTGATCTCTAGGTTGTCTCCTGCCTCTGAGCTCCTGGTATCCTAACCTGGCCTGACTCCGACTCCTGACCTCCACTTTGTTTCCTACCTTTGACCCCAGTAACCAGACTTGGCCTGATTTTGGTTACTGATTTGTGGTTCTGCTCTTAACTTTGTCTCCTGCTTCTGATCTTTCAGTGTCCTGATCCAGCTGACTCTTGACTCCCAACCCGTGACTTTGGACCCTGGCTTTGACTACTAGGTCTAGCTGCCCATGACCTGGCCTGGATCCTCCTTGTGAGTGTCACATCTATTATTTACATGGCACCTTTGCACTGCTATATCCTCTCTAAACCAGATTTCACTGTTCTTTTTACACCCTGAGTCTAAATGCAGATGCAGGTCATAGAAAGCACCAATGTGTCTTCCGGGCACATGCACAGATACCATATAAACACCAACCTGCCATGGTTTCTGAAACTCTGTATTTAACCACGCAGGCCAAGTAAAATGAATGGAAGTTTTGCCATTGACTTTAATGGGGCAAGAATTCACCCAAAGTAATTTAGCTTCTGTGTCTTTGTAGCTATTACAATGGGAAAATTCACAGTGTTAAACAAACTTCAAGTTTCCATTCAATACTTGTTTGGAATGGCAGCCTAGTACTAGTAGTCAGTAACAAAATAGATCCAGACACTGCTTCTACAATATCCTTCTTTGATTCCCTCTGCTTCACGTACACCTGCATGCACCAAGCTGGTTGGGTTATCTGTTTACCCACACCATTTTCATGGTAACTTGGATATTTCCCCGACTATGAGTCTCAGGACTTAAAACTGTTGTCTAAACATCCAGTCCATCCATTTAACTCGTATCTTGGTGATGTTACTGCTTCAGATAGGAAACAAACTGCCACTCAAAAGACCACAGGAAAGTGATATGTGGTGGTATTAATGATCTGAATAATACAGTATGTTTTTAAGTATGCAAAAATACTACATGGAAAAGCAAGTAAATTTTCCCTAAATAAAATATGTAACCCTTCTGCCAGGTGGAGCCAGCAGCAACAAGAGCCGGGTTCAGTATCTAGGGGTTCTTTTTCAACAATACAACACAAAACCGGCTCAGGCCCCTACCCAGTGACCTGGGACAATTACACACCATCCCCTGGGCACCTCTAAGAGGCAATACTTCCCCTCTCGCAAGCACAGAGTCTGAGTGTAGCAAAAACTTTTAATAAAAGGAGGGAATTAACTCAGCATTAATTTGGGAAAACACCGCAACTAGGGCTCATAAATACAAACCATGAGCAAAAGACCCACCCCCAAGTAAGTTAGCCAGTGTCCTTTTCCCCTCAGGGTCTTAAGTCCAGCAACCCAAAAGTCCCTTTAACTCACCACTAGATCTCAGGGGAGAGCTCATCCAGACTCTGCTTACAAATAAAATTGTTTTATTAAATAGCTCTATGCTGAACAAGTTGTTGCTGCATTTTTTACTTCTGGAATTTTGTGCAATTATAACAGATCCTTCCCTGAATCTTCCTAAAATACATGATGTATTAACGTGAAGAAGGGTCTTTTGAAAAAGTACAAGAACCACAGGGTCCCATCCAAAACCCATTGAAGTCCAGGGGACTCTTTGATAGGCTTTAGATCAGGCCCTAAATCCTGGCTACTGAATTACTATTTTATTTTCTGTAGCACCCATCACTACAGTGTCTAAGAACTGCTTGATTCCCAAGTAACATTTTTGCTTCATAAGGGCAAAAAATAACACGAGGTAATTCAGTCAACACTAGGTAATTACATTGGTCATAAAATTAATTGTGTAAAGCCAAGTCTCTGTCCCCCAGCCTTTCCTACCTTCATCGGAAAACAAATGTCAGCTTAGAAAAGAAATAGCAAGAAAATAAGTACAGCCTTACTGGAACATCATATTGCTGGCTGTACCGATTTCTCCTAACACCATACCTCTGTTGTGATAAGGTTTTCACCTCAGACTTGTCTATTTCATTAGCATTTGCTAACCCATATTCAATAAATCTCTCTTGCATGTGGTAATAAAAAAGCAGAAACGCTTTAATTAAAAAGCTGCTCTATGCATTATTTGTAGAGAGGTTTTTTTTCCTTGTAATGTTTGCTTTATCTGCTTGATAGAGGTGGGCTGAGGACAGAGCCAGCACGTTAAAATGTGTACACATACACACACATGTTAACACATTAAGTACACCTGTCGTCATACACAATGATCATTAACAGAGTTTTAGATATAAGGATCTAGCAGTTTGCGGATAAATCAGATGACCTGATGAAGAAAAAGTGCCACAGGGTGCATTGTCCCCAGGAAATTAAAAACAGCCCGGAGTAGAATAGATGATGTATATCTATAGTTGTGAATAATTATAATCACTGCCTAGCAGAAACAATCTTAGGGTTTTCACTCATCACTGTCATATCTAAATGTTGCCTAAGTAAATTAGTTCTGCACAGCAAGAATCATACTAGACTTAATGGAAGAGTCTGTTCTTCACACCTCACCAATTCTCGGAAGCCCTGCTGGGTTTAGGTGCCGTTAACGTCAAAATTTTTAAAAAATCCTGTATGGACAGAGTATCAGAGGGGTAGCCGTGATAGTCTGAATCTGTAAAAAGCAACAGAGGGTCCTGTGGCACCTTTAAGACTAACTATTGTCCCAATACTTCTGTTAGTCTTAAAGGTGCCACAGGACCCTCTGTTGCTTTGTATGGACAGAAAGATTTAAAAGGGAGCGTTCTGCTGTTTGCTCTAAAAGCAGTTAGTCTTTGGCTGAGCCAAGTCTCCTCAGACAGGTCATTTCACAGTTAAAAAAAGAACATTTTTATCCCAAATTCTCATGTGCTTCACCCTGGTTTTTGCAAGACATGTCCTAAAAAAGAGAAGTTATCTTTGGAAGTCAAGAGATACGATTGCTGATATAGCTGGATCCTGTCTCACTGATAGTGAAATAGAGCTGGTGGGGTTTTTTGTTTGAAAAAAGTGGTAATGAAAAGTAGCCTTTTTTCCCCTAAAACCAAAACTTTGTTGCAGGTATGTTTTTTTGGTTTTTCAACAAATCACAAACCAACCCAGGATGATTCAGATTCTGTTGAGAATGTGACTGAACCGGAGAGAGGGGGATGGGAATGCCAGATGAATGGTTCTGATTCTGATCCATCTCTAAAAGAAAATGACCTCTGTGAAACGACTCAGGAATACAGATTTTAAAATCTAGTTCTATAGCTTGTTATTGTGTTAGATTTTCCTTGTTCTTTTCGGCAGCTGGTTTTCAGAAAAAAGCAAACAAAAGTGTTTACTCAAGGCTCAGTTCACCTGCTGTTCCACCTGGCCCTTCTGCCTCAGGAGCTGGGTCCAATCTCAGATCGGAGATTACTGTTCTTGCAGCCAGTGCACTTTCAATCAGACACGCTTTGGGGTCTTAGTTGCTGGAGACAAGGAAACTAGTTCCAGGTAACGCCATACAGACTTTCATATCACCCTATTGGTTACCAACCCTGTATCCTCATTTAGGCAATCAGTGCTCTTTGGATTAATCCCCTAAATCCTTCAGGCTTCTGAATGCCATGCTGGAATAATATGTGATTTGCTCCCTAGTAATGAGGGTCAGCACAGTTCAAGGGCACTTGCATCATCCTCTCACAGACAGAATTTATTGAGGCAGAAGAAGGGTGAGAGAGCTTTGAGAGTTTGTTCTGAAATACTGAATCATGAGTTTCAATGGGGCTGATGGATTTCCAGAGGCGGAGTGGAACAATCTGCTTTGAATTAGCCATTATCCTTTATGCTCCCCCATGTTTCCTGTCATCACACAAGATGATGAGTTACCCTTTAACTCACTATAGAATAATCTTCACTACCAGGGAAAGGGCAGTTAAAAAACCCTGAGCTATTGGCAGGGTAGATTTGAAAGCACAGACTACCCTGAGCTCAGTTTGCTGTAAGAACCAGAAGAATCATTAAAGTCAGAACAGTTCATTCATCTTGTATATTGAGCACAAGGATAACTGGGGGGAAGGGAGTGCCACAGCTACTAAATTTGGGGAGATGGGACAATATGATGAGAAACTGTGATTTCTCCTGCCCACTTATAAAACATACAAAGTTTTGATGGCACTGATAGGTGTACATCAGAGACAGCATTAGTCAGCCATCATTACTATTTCATGATTTGTATTGTGGTGCCATCTTCAGTGGCCAGGACATGGGCAGTCAGCCCAGTGATCAGAGCAGTAGTTGGAACCCAGGATCAGAACTGGTGTTAGTGGCCAGATGCCAGAACCGGATGCCCTGGAGCAAGGCCAGGCAGGAGCAGGGCTGGGTGCAAAGCAGAAACAAAGCAAGAGCAGGACTGGAACAAGATGTGACACAGAAGCCCATTGCTGTCAGCTGGGAAAGGGTTCAGTGTTCTATAACAGTGACTCCCAATAAGCCTGACAAACTCACTACACCTAGCATGCTGCTTTCACCATATTTAGCCATAAAGAATATCATGTGAGGTCTTAAATGAAAGCCAAGATCACACTGATCCTTAATATCATTGCAAAATTTATGTATAAAAGCTACGTAAAAAGTTATGTATGTCAGATAAAAATACGTTCCTAAAGTCTGACTCAAGGCAGGGTTAACAAAAGAGATTTCTGCCAGACAAAGGATGGATATTTACCAGTCTGCCTCAGTACACATGTAAATTAAACATTGTAAGCCAACACAGTGGATGTTCTGTTTGCATATAAAGGCACCATGAAGTCAATACACCAGGGAACAAACCTGAGGGTGTCATCCTGAGGCTATGTCTACACTGAAAACGCTGCAGCAGAACAACTGCAGTGCTGTAGCTGAGCTCTTGTAGCTCTTCAGTGTAGACACTCACTACAGCAACAGAAGGGATTATCTCATCACTGGAGATAATCTACCTCTCCTAGCAGTAGCTAGGTCGATGGAAGAATTCTTCTGTCAACCTAACACGGTCTACACTGGGGGCTAGGTCAGCTTAACTACATCTCTCAGTGTGGATTTTTTACACACCCCCAGAGACATAGCTATGCCAGTGTAGCTTTTCAGTGTAGATCATCCCTGACTCTAGAGACAAAAAAATAAATAAATTTGGGGGGATACAAGGAGAAGGTAAAAGGACACTTTATCCTTCACTGAGGAAGCAAAAGGATAGTGCTTTTGCATTAATTAAAGAGGGATCCCTGCCATCTTGGTTGGAAACGCTGGGAGATTGCTTTAAACAAGCCTATTACATTTGGCCCTGAGGAAGCATGTTACAATTTTGTTGTTTGGGAACCTTTCCCGTTTCCATTATCCTTACCATCTCAAACCTTAATCTTTGATAATAAACTTCTGATGGTTTTCACTATAAATACATCTCAGTCCTGTTATATTATATAAGAGCTGATTCGCAGTTAAATCCAACAAGCCCCGTGTCTACACTGTCCAGCACACCAGATATTTCTGTGAGTTGCCAGTGACAGGATATCCCAGGGGAATGCTTCAAAAGAGGCTTGGGGAACAGGGTGCATCTTTTGTTAACCTGCAAAGCAAAGAGAAGACTAATATTGCCCGGAGAAGATTGTCTGGGTGGCTAAGAGGCTGGTGGTGTCAAGATGCTGACACCCAGCTAAGCACAAGCAAGTCTCTCTCGTTAGAGATGTGGGAGGAGGTAACAAGGTGACTCCCAGTTCTGGACACCCTGACAAGTGTCATGAAAGGCTGGGAACAAACAGGTGTGGGCACTATCGCAGCCATGGAAAAATGCTTTAAGCAGCCCTTGAACTGCTACTGTGCTTAAGAGCCAGTCGTTGACTCTTCCAATCAATCAGATGATGTAGGGAATCCGGGACCTACTACAGGGCAGCTGCATTCATTTGGTTGCCTACATACTGACAGTGCTGCAGGACCTGCTTCCCGACAGTGCCTATGGGCCCCAGTCACACACCAGGAGCCCATTGTGCTAGATGCTGTACAAACAGAACACAAAGAGAATATAAGTAAATATGCAGCTGTAAGGCGGACCTAACAGATCTTTACCATTTGGAAAGAGACTCAATTTTGAATTAATTTTAAAGCCATTCAAAAAGATTTTTTTTAAATGAAGGATTTTTCATTTTCATTGAGATATTTAAGACGTGTGGTGCATTTTTTGCCTTTTTTTACAATGAGGCAATAGGCAAGTACACTGCAGTCACTCTGCAATCTGGCTCTTACCAATCATAAGAAGGTTTGTTTGCGGGGGAGAGGAGCGAGTGGGTTAAGTATTTTGCTTTTCAAATTTCCCAGGCTTTGTATGATTTTTAAAGGTATATATTTCAGGTTCTTTTTGGGGGGAGGTAAAAGAAAACTGAAATTTTGAATAGAATGGAGAATTATTATTAAGCTGAAAAAGAGGTCAATCTAATAGCAGCAGTAAACTAACATTCATGATGCTTAGCAGCTTGGACGATGCTGGGGAAAGAAGATGGAAACAAACGTTAAAATGTATTGTCCAGTACAATTCCCGGTATCTTGGTTTTGGCCAGAGGGCATGATTCTAAAGCCCATTCAAGTCAATGGAATGACTTCTATGAGGGCATAATCCAAAACCGATTAAAGTACTGACTGATGGGTTTGGCATCATGCACCGAGAAAATTCATCATTAACAAGAGCTATTGTACCCGGTGGCCTCTGCGAGCGTTGAAAGTGAAGGTTTTGGAAACTTACACACAGTGGTACGTGTACTGTACATTTTGCAGCAAGGCCTCCAGGTTCCTGCTGTTCTGCAGCAGGCTGAATCTGCTGCAGCAGAATTGGGTGAAATAATAATGGCGATTTGATTTCATTAGACATGAAAAATGATATGATCAGAGTAGTCTTTGTGGTAGGATTTAATTTTTAATGTACCGGTATTCACTTTATTTTAGGCTACCCCCCACTTTGCCAACAAGCTACAAACATATTGCCAATGCATCAAATATATTGTGGAAATTCTGGAAGTTTTGAGAGCTGGGTAGGGGAAAGGTGAAGTTTTGTTACCCAGGAATCAACTGAGGCTTCTGGGACTAGAGAGTTGGATACATATCCAATCCTGCCCAAAACCTGAGGGGAAGAGGAAGTAACTGCCTTTTGGGAGGGAAAGACTTGAACTTATTCCCCATTCCAATAATCTTGGGCAGCAATCAGCTGCCCCACGCCTTCATTTTTCCACTGTATCCTTCATATTCTAGTAGGTAGGTGCTATATCTGGATGGTGCTGCTAAAATGATCAGCAATGCAACAGTTGGCAATGGTGACATGAAAATAATCTTTAGACTTAAGAATTATGCCTCATTGAGATAAATGGGAGAGTCCATCTGATTCACAGCTGTATTTCAACTCAACACTGCATTGGTTTACATTTAGTTCCCATTTGGGAAGATTATTGTGGCAGAAGGGATGGATGAAGCTGTTACAATACAGTTGCTTTCCAGCAAGTACAGCAGCAAATGTAATTTCATTTAAAAAGAGACCACTATTTAAAAAAGAAAAAAAAATTACACATCTACTATTGTTACAGGTTATCTAAAATCTGGAAGGAACTAGAGAGTTTTCGTTTATTTACCTTGGAACAGACTGTAACCTTCTTAAGCACATTAGCAAACACTTAGGCTTGGTCTACACTAAACCCCCAAATCGAACTAAGGTACGCAACTTCAGCTACGTGAATAACGTAGCTGAAGTCGACGTACCTTAGTTCGAACTTACCGCGGTCCAGACCCGGCAGGCAGGCTCCCCCGTCGACTCCGCGTACTCCTCGCGGCGAGCAGGATTACCGGAGTCGACGGGGAGCACTTCTGAGTTCGATTTATCGCGTCCAGACAAGACGCGATAAATCGAACCCAGAAGTTCGATTGCCTGCCGCTGAACCAGCGCGGTAAGTATAGACAAGCCCTTAGTGAATTTGACCATGTGCTTAGGGCCAGATTTCCATGCATTACTCCAGCATAGTCAGTGACTTTTCTCCTGTATATGTAGGTCTGCCAGCAGAGAGAGCAAGACACACAGACATGCAGTTTAAGAATAAATAATGTGATTGAAAATCCCCCAAACTGATAGGGTGAACTCCAATTGGTTTAATATTGGAAACTAGTTGTTCAACTCATTCTTTTTTTCTACTGACTAGATTTCCAAGTTCATAGCTTTAAACAGCCTTAGTGGAAGGTGGTAGAACTGTGGGCTTTTGGTCAACCTAAATTTAAAAACTAGGTTGTGCGTGCACTCTGCATGCTAGATTTAAAAATCAATGGTGGGTTTATGTTCCACATTTTGTTTGTGTGCATGTGTGTGTCTGTGTAATAATATCCAGTAATAATTGGAAACTATTTAAGGATGGGCACATCTTTAAATGGGAAAAATGGTATTCTACAGTGTTCCAAGTAAAGTGTGCATGAATAGCCCTATTTCCCATCATTTTAATTAATTAAGACCCATGATAGCAACGCTTTTGTAAGGCTAGCGGTACCCACGAGCTATGCAACTGTTAAATTTTAAAAAGCCTCTTTCCAGACAACAGCATGTGCCTAAAAATCAGATATTCTGGCATGTAATGACATAGTCATGTAATGAGAGTGTCTGCACTGAGAAGTCGACATATGAAATTTAATCACACAGCACAGCCCAGGTGCTTAAGCACTTTCACTTTCAATGGCAGTTCCACATGTTTGTGGGTTTCTGTTGTTCTGCTGTAGGAAAAGGTGATGCAACAACAGCTCAGCTTTAAATCAAAATAAAGTAGGATTCCAGTAAGTCCTTGGGAAGAAAAAACAAAACAAGAGCCTCTGTTTCTTTCTCAGTGGATTTATTAAATCTGTAGCATTTCCCATATGCTGCCCTCCCCCTACTAATAATTAGGAAGCAGCTGATGCTCAAATACTTGTTATACAGAGCATAGTGCATTTTAAATGAAATGCTTCCTTCTGGAGTGTCCTGGAATTAGAGGGGAAACTGTGTAATGATTAAGTGCATTAGCCTGTGAAACAGACTTCCCAAAGGAAGTCTAGAAGCTAGGGAAGTTTAAAACCAGCTGAGCATTGAAAAAAAATATATATATACACACACACACAGGAACATCCTGCATTGGTAGGGAACAATCCTGCATTAGCAAGACGATAAATTACATCAGGGTTCTCAAAATAGGGGGTCACAGAAAGGTGAGCAGAGGATGCAGTTTGGAAAGGGTTGAGGGCCATTGACAGACATCCTAAAAGGCTTTTCCTATCCTTGATTTTTTTTTTATGATTTTCATGATAACATGAAATTATCTAACATCCAATCAAATGACTGATCTCAGGATGTAGATCTAAATTCTAACTCTCTTGAGAAATCCCTTCCCCAAAGTCTCAGACAGGGTATGGCAAGTAAAGAAGGATATTACCAATTAACTGCATTGCACCTTGTCTGCGTGTTGTTCTGGACAGCAAAGTTAAGGAAATATGTGGGGAATCTGGCCCATTTACAAGGATTAATGGTAAAGCCCTTCATTATTCCCTGCCCTAATGATAAGGACCCCGGGAGAGGCATTGAGCTCCATCAATGCGAAGTTCCAACTCAATGGGTGTCGAGAGTGCTCAGTACATGACAAGAGTCGCTCTCAGGAAAGGCATGGAAGACCATGAAACAACAGTCATTCTGGAAGCTGGAAACTCCAGCAGCTTGGCTCAACATTAAAGGGATGGGGCTCCAGGCTACTTGGCTGTTGATGATTAATTATGTGTACGTATCTATTTATTTGGATATATAGCTACAGAAACTGTGTCCATCTCAGGCTCTAGGCGCTTTATGATCTTTTAAAAAACACAATCAGTTATAAAGTACAAACCATTAACTTCAATGGGAACTCCACCCTCTGTAACACCATCATTCACCCAAGCTGGTCAAAGAAGTATTTCAACTTCCCTTAAAAATGCCTTTCCATTGTCCCAGCAGGAACTCAAGCCTCCCCAAGAGCCTGCTGCAAGAGATAGACTTTGCAATGTGCCCTAAGGGTCAAGAAATTCAGGATCTTTCAGATCAAGGTAGCAACATGACTTCCAAATGCCCTACCAGCAGTTCTCTCAGTTATAAATGATGGGGCTTCCAGCCCAAAGACTTTGGCGATCACAATTGTGGCACGAATGCAAGAGAGAGGAGTGCAATGTTAATAAGCAAAGTATTATAATAACTTGTGTCAAAGATCTCATACTAATAGGGCATTTTACGAACAAGCAAGCCTCGACTCCTTTTTACCTCAAATCACTATTATCCTATGGGTGAACTGCAGCATTGCCAACCCTAAGTATTCAAATATCACAAGTCAGGCCCCAATAAGTCATGAGTCCATCTTAAAAATCATTAATTGTTATAACTATCAGGCATCCATAGAGTTTGTATTTGGGGGGTCTTTTTATTAGGTTTCTGGTTTTCAGCCTTTAGGGTATACTTGGGCCATCTTTTCTACATACCCATAAAGGCTAGAAACGATTATTTCAATAAAAAGGAAGCTGAGATTCTCACAATCACATAGCTCCAAGAGCCAAGGCATTATGAAAAACCCCCCCACCAAATACTGTGCAAGTTATTGAGGCGCACTGAGAGCCCATGGTGACCTGGTTGAGGCAGGGAATAGAATCTAGGAGTCCTGACACCCAGTTACTTTCTTTTAACCACTTATCACCTAGATGTAGAACACACCTCAAAACAGAGCACTTTATTCCAGACCAAAACCTAATATATATATAAAAAGCCTGTTCTCCGCCAGCATCATATGTCTTGGAAACCCCTAGATTATGAACAAAGCCATTATATATGTGGATTTTCGTTCTTGTTGGGATTTTAAGATGCCCTAGCTTGATTCTCTTCAGGTCACCTCATTTGCTGTTGAGTTGGCAACACTTACATTTCACTTACATACATTTTTCAGACTCCATACTGAAAAAAAAAGGAGTGTTTAAAAACTCTCTGGATGCCTGAAACAGACTTATAACTAAGCAATTTAGGACGAGTCCTGCCATCTTAGTACAGCCAGGCAAGAAGAACGGTTTATGATACTTTCTGGTTCAGAATGCATCAGGGATGTTAGATTAAAATCTGCAATAAAATTCCACACTAAAACCATATTTTTTTTCCATTATTTGAAAACCCATGCGCTCAAAATCAAAACTCAAGTATGTTCTATCATTGCTATTCCTTCTTCCAAACCAGATTGGCTGGCTAGGTATACAGAAAATAAGCAGCAGCAGCTCTCTGTACCGTAGTAGCATCCAGAGGCAGCCCAAATAGTTATCAACTGTCCCTGCCCAGAATAGGTCACAATCAATAAGAGACAATCACGTTTTTGGTATTTGCATCCAATATTGTTTGCGGAGATATTCTGGGAATATAGCACAGAATATGGTATGCACTATATAACTCACATACACCTAAGTAGCAGCACAGATGATGTTAAATAATACAACATTTGCTTTGCACCATAAATAATAAATATCTCTAGTTCAAAAAAGAACCAGGAGGCTGATACAAAGACCTGGAGCCAAATCCTGCCATGTCTTACCTAGCGTGGTCAACTGGACTTGAGTAAAAACTACCTATTGGAATAGAAGGTGTAATATTAGGCCTATGAGTGAGAGTACCTATCTTTGCTTATGCCTTGGAAATAACAATGGCTATGATTTTAAAGTTGGTCAAACTAGGTCCAGCTTAAAAAGGGCTTGATTTTCAGAGGAGAGTGCTCAGCACTTTGACCTTCCAGCCCCTTTAAAGTGTCTCAGATTGCACTCCCCAAAAAATCACTAGTCACATTTGAAGACCTTGGCCAATGGCATTAGTTGCCCACTTATTTTGTTGCTTAACTAAGATACATTCATGGTGAAGAGCCTGAAACATGTCAGTTGCCCCCCAACTCTCCAGACCTTCGTGGAGTAAAAGGTTGAAGCATGTTTTTAAAATTCTATGGTTTTCCCCATGCTGGAGGCACTAAACTTGTGTGCCATCTGCCATCCTGTGCCCACTGTGCTTTGTCAGCCTGATCCCCAGAGAGATAAAAAGTGCTGCTTCTGGAACTATTGAATCTCTGTGACCAGTGGGCAGAGAAACTTCAACAAAGATAGTTTGAGCTGTTTAAATCTCACTCTTTTTCTGCACAAGGTCTTGCCCACTTTGGCAGCAAAGTTATTGAGTGGGATCAGGAATTCTATGCCAATTTTTTTCACTGAGTTTCTTTGTGGCCTTCGAGTATATCATTTTACCTTCTGGAGTTTTGAATGGACTGATTCAGCAAAAGAGTCCGATTCACCAAAGCACTTAAGGATGCATGTAAATGCTCTGCTGACTAGGAATAAATTTAAGAACATCCTTAAATACCTTTCTGAAATATCTTCTAAGAGTACCTAGCACCAAAAAGTGAGGAAGGTTAATTAATTAAAATACTTTACAAATATTGAGATCCAGATACAAGAGGCGCAACAGAAGTGCCACGTATTAGTATTATTAATGGAGTTAGAAGTTTCTTCTAAAAAGATTCTTTTCCCTTTTAGTTGTCACAATGCAATCGCAGGTCGGTGCATCAGACAAGGAGCAAAGAGAACTCCCTTCATCAAGATCTATTATTTCAGTATATTTATTAAATTAAAAAAGTTTTTGAAATTAGCCTGTTCCCCTGCTAGTAATGACATTACATTCTGAATATGACCTACACAATTTTATGAACTAGGAAAGAGGACTTTGCTTTATAAAGTGTTTTTCCACCCTCAGTATTTAGACTTCAAGAACTGTGCGTCCGCCTGTCTTAAAAAGCTGTAGACCACATAACAATAGAAAATTTATAAAATAGTTTCAACCAATTTGCCAGTGTCTGCTTTTATTCTTTGTAAAAGAAGCCTTGATTACAGGCCTAGAGCACGCATATTTCTAACCCGCTTCTCCTTTGAAATGACTGACTGTCATAATGCACATATTAATCATTCTATATTGGATACTCCCTATCCAAACATAGATAATTCATTTCAAATGGATCCTGTTGTTTAAGGGCACAGATGGATGCCATGGACTACATTTGAGCACACTGTAGCTTCCCTTTCAAGCCAGAGTTTATGTAATACTATTGAACATTACATTCTGTTCAGCCAAACTCTGCTCTCAGTTACTTCTGGGCAAAGTCAATGTCTTGGTCCTGGATTTACATCAGTAGAACAAAGAGCATAATTTGGCCCAATGGCTGGCACTGAAAAGAGACATAAGATTGTGTTAAAGCCATTTTCAATTACAGCTTTTGCAAATGGATTACTTTTTTGAGTCTCATTTCCCTTTGCACTGAGATATTAATGCATTAGTATGTGGAAGAGCTGACCACTCTACCAATAGATGCTGAGCAAGGGAACAGGTATACAAGATAGAGAATATTATGTAGCTAGAGGGCTGCTCTCTCTTTAATATTTGGACACAGCTCCCTGAAGGAAAAAGGTGTCAAGAACAGCAGAACTCCCAAAACTCGTTGGGGCGCATTCATCTCTGCACTGGCACTAACACAGGGACGGAATGGAGATGCCTTGCATCACCTCTACTCAGGGGCTGCTGGGATAGGTTCAGCCCTTGGTACAGGACTGGATGGCCTCTGCTTCAGTGGCTCCTGTGGGCCACTGAAGGGATACAATCACTACAGTGCAGGGCTAGGGTTACCATACATCCGGTTTTTCCCAGACATGTCCAGCTTTTTGGCAATCAACCCCCCGGCCGGGGGGAGTTGCCAAATAGCCGAACATGTCCGGGAAAATGCCGGCCGGGCACTTCCCCTCCCGCGGCTGCTCTGCTCCTCCCCTGACTCTTCGGCTCTGTTTAAGAGCCGAGCTGCCTGAGCGCTATGGGCTTCAGGCAGCCCCCTTGCCTCCGGACCCCAGCCGCCGGCCAGGCACTTCCCCTCCCGGGCTCCGGTGGTGCAGGGTCCGGAGGCATGGGGGCTGCCCAAAGCCGGTAGTGCTTGGGCAGCTCGGCTCTTAAACAGAGCCGAAGAGTCAGGGGAGGAGCAGAGCCTCCAGATGCGGAGGCTCTGCTCCTCCCCTGACTCTTCGGCTCTGTTTAAGAGCCGAGCGCTACGGGCTTTGGGCAGCCCCCATGCCTCCAGACCCTGCGCTGCCGGAGCCCGGGAGGGGAAGTGCCCGGCCGGGGGCGCAGGGTCCGGAGGCATGGGGCTGCCCGAAGCCCGAGCGCTACCGGCTTCACGGTTTGCGGGGCAGCCTCCAGAACCTGCGCCCCCGGCTGGGCGCTTCCCCTCCTGGGCTCCAGCTGCGCTGGGGAAGCGCCGGCCGGGGGCGCAGGGTCTGGGGGCTGCCCGGCAAACCGTGAAGCCGGTAGCGCTCGGGCAGCCCTTTTCGCGTGGCTGGGAGTGGGCGGAGTTAGGGCGGAGTTGGAGTGGGGCTGGGGTGGGAAAGGGGCGGGGCCAGGGTCCCGTGGAGGGTCCTCTTTTTTTATTTGTTCAATATGGTAACCCTATGCAGGGCCACCCTCTTGCCATGCTTGGGGCTGTGAAACAGAACTTATGTAGGAGGCAAAAGGGAGGTGCTCCGCGGCAATGGTGAGTCTGGTCCAAGAAGAGTGCACTACAGAATATACTGGGTGAAAACCTGCTCTACTGAAGGTCAACGGTACTTTTGCCATTGATATCATATGGTCAGGATTTCACACTTATACAGGGCCTGATCCTGCTTCTATTGAAATAAATGAAAAATCCCCACTGACTTTACTTAGAGCTCTTTTAGACAAAATGTGCATTAAAAGCACTCTTTAGAGCAACACAAGCACCTTTGTTATATCAGCCAAATATAATGCTGAATTAGTTTTCTAAATGCACAAGTTGAAAAACCATTAGATAACCATTCGAAGTACTGTACCCATTTTCTTTGTACAATCGGAGAGAAAGCTGATTTAGTTACTCAGATTCCTAAGGTAATTCAGTTGGACATTATTAAAAAGATTAACTCAGTAAACTTTTTAATTTCCTTCGTGTGTGTGACCACTGTAACTTCCCCTTAAGGCCTCTCATTAAGTTGACTATTTTTGTGTTCCATTGCAGACATTCTACTCAGCGTCTCTTCCAGATTAAAAGACTTTGAGCCTATTTACAGACCCATTTCAAGGGGAAACTTTTTTTCTTTCTAGGAAAATATATAAGCACAACTCAAGAACAATTGTTTGTATTCCAGATGGGAACAGTAGGGTCTACTGAGACCCCAGGATATCATGCGCTGCACAGTCCCCGAGTTTACCTTCTAAACAAGATGGATAAATTGAGTATTATTTTCCTGTTTTATAGAAGTGAATCTGAGGCACAATAACTCATCCAAAGTCACAGCTGGGTAACTAAACTCAAATCTCTCCAGCCTCAGCCCTGCACAGGAACCACAAAACCATCTTTCTTCTGTTGCAATTACTGTATTTATTCTCATAAATTCTGGAACTAGGAGTGCGGGGGAGGAGGGGGGGGGCTGCTGCACCCATGGGCTTGAAATGGTTTCCATTATATACCGGGTTTAGAGGTTGGTTCAATGGCTCTTAGCACCCCCACTATTGTTCCTGCACCCATGTTTATTTTTGCCATGCTTCTGGTGTTTGCTTTCAGAAATGGGGAGTTTAAAAAGAAGTAAGTTTAGAGAAAACAACTGGACAATAACTTGGTGGATTTTAAATGATCAGAAGCTGCCAAATCAAGGGATAGCAATGATCAAGTACCAAGAAAATTAGAAAATTCCCCCACGCAGCATTGCTAATGTATCTCACTCTGAATATGCAACAGCCCTTGCTAATACAGACCTTGATTACTTCAGACCTTGTCTACACTAACTCAGCTATGTTGTGCAGCATTATCACCACAATTAAAAATAAACAACATCAGGCAGAGTAACTGTCACCCTGAAAACCAAAATCAAATGATTCAAACCAGCCACCAGAAAATATCACTGTTGGCCATTCTAGTGCTGGAGAACTGAAGGTCAGGGTTTGACTACAGAAAGCCTGTGTTACACATTGTGTTCATAGATAGGCTCTAAGTGAACTTTACACAGAAAAGCTCTATGGAGAATACTGGCCTCCTACATTATTGAATTTTCCTAACCCACGAGATACTTTATTTGCTGCTTCAGTTCTAGGTGGAGCAGAGCAGCCAAGGACAAAGGTTTGGGGAGGGGAAGAGAGGGAGTATGAAGTCTTACCTTCAGATTATTTTCACAGTATCACATACTACCATTATATATATATATATATATATATATATATATATATATATATATATATATATATATATATATATATATATATATATATATAAAATCACATACTAATAAAGTTCAAAGAACGTTATTAAGGTTGCCAAAAAAATAAAAATAAATATCAAGCAGTCAAAGAATTTACCACCCATCCAGCAGCTGTTCATTGACTTTTGTGGACCAATCTCAGGCCTTTTCAAAGCCTCCTGTCACAAGTGGCAACAGGGCAGGTTGCAATCTGAACAGAGGTGCCAACTACTTAGAGCGCATGGAGAATGAACTAATCTTCTTAACTCCTACGGGGTCCCTCCAGAAAAAGGGTAAGATGAGGGATACACTTACACTGTTGCTACCAGAGATGTACCTATTCTTTGAGTGAGAGATCTTCAGACCAGCACCTTTAATGAAAAGTATGTTCACTTGGAAAAAAAAAAGTGAAATTATCTTCCATTGTAATATGACAGATAGAAAATTGGATGCTGACACCATACACTAATTTAGTATACAGATACAAGATCAACATTGTCATATGAACTGACTGCTCATGTTAACGTTCAAAGCAGCCTTTCTATTGATCAAAATCCATTGAATGCAGTGTTTAAAAGTAAAGATATTGTCTTTTTTTAAACCTTCCTAGGAACTTTGCTTTCATTGATGGGTTTTGTCATGACTGCAATGTCATTGCACTGTCAAGCGGGCTCCAAACAGACTAATTGACCGTGCTTGTCAGGCTGATAGGAAGACAATGTCTTTGCCCTGAAGAGTAGCACACTGACTAGCAAGTGTGTGCGCACATGTCCATTTGGGGCAGGAAGCTAGAGAAGAATGGACAGCAATGTGAATGGATTACAAAATTAAAGGTGCAACTTATTTTTTTTTTAAATGTGCACACAATTTACAGTGAATTGGGGGAACAAGGAATGGGATGGAATTGGTAGGCTTCCTTGCAGAAGTTCATGTTCTTTGGGACTGGAAAGAGGAAAAAGTTGGGGCATGTGAGACCAGGGATGAATGGGGGGAGGGATGGGGCCAGCTAGATTGGATGGACACAGAGCCCTTTACCTGCTTCCCCCTGAAATTAATGGGAGTTTTGCTATTGATGTATGCCCTGATCCTGCAATGAGCTCTGTGCAAAACGGACCTCTAAACATCAATAGGGCTCAAAGATCCATATGTACAGAGGGCTCTGGGGCTCCACTGGGAGTAACACTGGACCCATGGAGCACTGCACATGGTTTGGGAAGAAGCTGGAGGAGGGGAGGGGATGGGGCATGAAAGAGAGTAAGGAAAAAAGTGAAGAGATAGGCAGGAGCCAGGCTGTCCCCTTAGTGTTATTATTTCTGGCAATTAGGACCAAGGACATTTTGAACTTTCCTTTTCATCCTCATCTCCCTTTAAAAAAAAGAATGAATAAGATTTCTTGAAATGACTCTCTTTTGGGGACCAAGTTCCATTTTCTCCTGCCCTATGGTCAGGGTTATAATCTAAACAAATTAGAATGGAAATCACATATTGCCTGAACATCAGACTGCCAAAAGAGAGAGGAGAGAGAGAGAGAGACACAGATATGCAGCCAAATATGCGTCAAGGTCCTTGAGCCATTTGATGACCTGCTCTGTAGTTTGATCTCATTAGCATTTCCTTGAACTGAAGATGTTAATGTATACTGGGTCCTTTTAAAGGGAACTTACAGATATTCATCTACAGGGAAAACCCATTTTTCCCCTACCAAGAAATACATATAATAACCCAAACTACCTGAACTTTTGTTGAAAAAGTGTCACTTCTTTGAGCTGTTGGTTTATGAAGGTCTGTCCTCACTCTGTAAGTATGTGCTCAGCAGAATCTACTATAAATTGCAGCCAGTCAAAATAAAGCATTAACAATAAATCTAAGAGCATAAAACTGCACATAAGAATCAATTGAGTACAGCTCAGCCCTTAGCTGAATACCAAAACCATTAAATTAATCTGTAGTTTTATATCATAGTAATCTAAAAAACAAATTATGTTTTAAACGGCTTGTACACAAGAGAACTTTAGTTGTTTCCACCTGTGGTATTCCCATGTTGCAGCATTTTTTCTTTCTGTCATTATGAGGCATGTTACAATGTAAGGCTTGCACAACTTAATCTGTCTATTGGCAATAAGTATCAAGATGCCCATTTCCTTCTAGAAATAAAAACTATATTCAACACACCACAGAACCTGGAGTGGCTAATTATGGTATTAACCCAGAGTATCCTTAGTTGAAGAAGGTCCCGTTTTCCCAATTAATCACTTCAAGAGGAACTTTTAGAAACCAATCAAAAAAGCCCAGAGCAACTTGATCATATAGCGTGCATATGAACATCCTATAGCCTCAGAACAGTTGTGGACTTGTAAAACTTTTGGAAAAGATATACAACATACGCATAAGGCAAAAGTAGGCATTTTTTCATCTGACACTGAAGAAAAACAAGTCCTAATGGGTGGAGAAACATCATCCCTATGCTATTTAGTTCTAGGCCATTAAATGTCAATATCAATGCCGGCAAGAGATTCACACATTGCCAATTGTTTACCATGATGCAATTAATAGCAGCTATCCTATCTTTTCTGTTTCAGAACTGCTTTAAACTAAGGGTCTTCCGTACTTTTCCAAGCCTAGCAACACAGGGGAACCAATCCTAATCTTTTCTGCTAGCAGGATACTCACCAGACTAGTTAACCCAAGTCACTTGGCAAAAACATTCTTATTCAAATTAAAGAAATCTTTGGGTTAACAATTCAAGTGTGCACATGTGTTCACTGAACATCTACATATTTAAGCTTCAGACACTCACAGCTATGGATAAATCAAACATGCATTAAGAGGATCTGAGTGAAAGCTTATTTCTTTGTGTTGATAACCTTGAGTTTTTACACAGGTAATAGGAGATGCAGTTTCTTCACAACCCATAATAAAAATATAACACTATTATAGAATAGTGTCTGTGCTTCTCTTTTGCAACAAAATCTGAGACAAATTAACTAGTTTTCCGCTCCTGCCCCCCCAGCACATGTAAAATTTACACAGCATCATGATAGGGGCATTTCAGCTTCTAAATGGGTTGAGGCTCCCTGTGTTACTTATGAGAAATTTGTTCATACATCCAAGACATAACTGTTTACCACTATGAACTCAGCTTAAAGTGACATAAATAGGAGTTGGTGTCACACTGTTGTACAACGTGAAACAGTGATTTCTCTCCAGCCATAGACACCCATTTCACACTGCTAATATGCTAGACTTCTTGAAGTCACAACGAATATAATTATCCTAAATTGTATTGACAGTTTTTCTGAACAAGAGTCTTCAAAATACGTCAGTCGCCCAAACCTTTCTGGGATATTTATGAAGGAGCAAAGAACATCAGTCGACGGAGGGCAAAAACAAACATTAATGTTTGCAATAACAAACCTGACTAAGAGAAAGCTTAACGTACAGGTGCTAACCAGCAGTCTATTTTATTCAAATAGGCCAACATAAAAGAGTCCGATCACTTACTTCCATGCTATAGATGAGTCCAGAAATTAGTTATTTAAGGATTTACTTTAAAAAAAAACCCAAAGGGTGATTTGATATTTAAAGAGGAAATGATTTAAAAAAAAATGTTAAAAAGAGAGGAAAAAATTGAAGGCAAGAGTAAAATACATGAAGTCACAGAAAAATCTTGAGCACAAAACTTCACAAACATTTGCTATATGTCATCATAATTTGGTCCACCATCACATTAATGACATTAATGACAGCAAGTTTATTCATTCAGCTTGGATAGGGATCAATAAAAAAAACACTTTCAAATGAATACCTGAACTATACAATCTATTACCCAAAGCACGTTCATGGGAAATACCATCAAGACAAAGAAAAGACAGTTTAGAATATTACTAACTTTACCACAAGTGTAAAGAAAATTGATTAGCCAGAACTAGCAAAAGCTAAAAGAAAAAAAAGATATAGATTTAAAATACAATTATGTCTAAATCTTTTCACAGTAAAATGATCTGTGCGGTGCAAGCCATTGTATTCATTTTTTAAAAAATAAAAAGCTACATGAGGTTTTGGACTCTCAATGAACACATTCCACCCATTTTTTTCCTCAGAGATCTCAGTTTTTAGGTACTAGCAAAACTATAGAAAAAACCTAAAGACATGTAGATGTTTACAATAATGTAGGAAGATCAAAAGAGCAGGGAACAGGGTCAAAGGGTCTTCATGTTAGAGTAAGAAATAGAGAAAAAAGATGCAACCTTTAAGTCTCTCTGAGAACAATTTAAGATGCTAAAAATGAATTTATCATAATTATTAAATTTAGCTTGGTAGCAATAATGAGAAGGAACAAGTGATACATTTGATTGAAATCACAACCACCAAAACATAACACCTCACTTTCTTCTCCTTTAAATCAACCAGTGATCTATTTTTTTTTTAAAAGGTGTTTTTTGGTGAATGTGTTCAACTGTGCCCTGGCCCCCCGAGAGCACTGAAGGAGTTCTTTACAAAACAACAACTTTGATTTATTCAAGTAAACATCAGAAACACTTTGGCAAACACGACCATATGGATGGGAAAGAGATATAATGGATTTTCTGTTTGCCTTAGAAACTCAACAGCTGTGAAAGCATCAGCTATGTTATGAGCCAATAACTTTTCATCTTTCAATCCTTTTCATTTATCAACCCAAACCCAATTTAATTTGATGATGTAAAAAGCTTGGGGGGGGGGGGGGACAGAATGAATAATCTTTCAGAACCTTAAAATAGAAACACTTTAATATTCATCTTTCACATCATAAATTTAGAGAACAAGGAAACACACATCTGCTGTAACTTAGTTTTAGAGCCTAAAAACATGGAGCAAAGATATCCGAATTCTTTCGATCTTGTTTATATTTGGGGGCAGGTTTTTTTTATCCTAATCAGCCACCAGCAGCCCTGATGACCCACCACCACAAACTTCCTGGAGGGATTAGTTCAGAACTACTTACCTTCACAAAGGAGGAGAAAACCTACTATCCACCCAGTGAAAGGCATCTTTACCCCTCCAATAATCCTATTTTCCCCCCTAGGGTCTAGATGCTGAGAGTACTCCCGGCCAGGCTATTTTCAAGTAATTACAATAAGCTTTCCAGTAAATTGAGAAAGTCTTTTTAGCACGTAATTCCTCAGTCGGGCTGACCCATAGTCTGGGGCTTCTCAGCTCTGTGCTCACTCTCTCTGTTAAGTGCGGTGATATAATGATGCTAGGGAAAGGGAGGGGGAGACACACAGAGGGAGAGAGAGATTGCAGTGAACCTGCTCAGATGGTGCTGGGCTGTTCTCTCTCAACCTCCCGGTGGTGGTAGCTCTGCTTAACCAGATGCTGCCTGCATTTAGCTGGGCAGATTTTAATGTCCTGCTTCCAGAGTTGCCTCTTCTCCCCTGACTGGGAGAATTGACAAACTCTTATCTCGTGGTGCCTTGGGCTGAAATGAAGACCTGGATCTCCTGTTCAGCCACTGACTTAAAGAGAGGCCAAGAACCAGGCTCTGGTAAGTTTCTTTCCTCCAGGGGGACACGATGAGAAACAGCCACTGATTGTGTTGCCTCTGGATGTCCAGGCTATTGATCCTCCAGAGAGCCACTAAACTTTCAGCGGGAGGGTATGTCCTGCAGAACACGATGCTTAACACTCTCCACCATGCTCTAATAAATTTGTTAGTCTCTAAGGTGCCACAAGTCCTCCTACTCTCCACCGGCTGCCGGATCTTCACCAGTGGCAGGAGGTGGCTTTTCTTCTTAGCCAGAGCCCGGCTGGTTGGGGTTTGATTGCGTGCCCATCAGCCTCGTGTAGGCGAGTCGGTACTGGAGGAGCTGCAGCCTGGGGTCGGCTGGGCTGGGTGAGCCGGGATTTCGCAGCTGGAAGTTGCAGAAAGGGTTTGCTTGGTCCTGGTGGTCGGTGGAGCTGCCGATTTCCTAATGAGCCTGCTGGTGCAGGCAGGGCTTTGTCCCCTGGCGGTAGAGCTGTGAATCACTCAGCCCCAGCAGCAAATGGACTGCCTGCTCTTCCCCACTTAATGAATAAATTGCAGCCGGCGGGGAGGAGTGTGAAAGCGACACGGGGGGTTGGAGGGGAAGAGAGATCTCAAGGAGAGGCTGTTTTATCAGATCCACCCACAGCATCCTCTGGGCAGAGGAGAGGGGACGGGGGAAAGAGGAGAGAGAGAGGGTGACCAGATGTCCCGATTTTATAGGGACAGTCCCGATTTGGGTTATATGGACACTTATTACCCCCCACCCCTTCCCGATTTTTCACACTTGCTATTTGGTCACCCTAGAGAGGGACAGGGGCTCTGTCTTGCCAAAAAAAAAAAAAAAAAAAAAAAAAAAGCTGTCAGAGGGGGAAAGTTCTTAGGGCTGGTCTAGGGGGGGGGGGGCGGTCGTTAGTGATAGAAGAAAAACAAAAAGGGATCGAAAGAGAGGAGCCGATAGCTGCAAGGTACGTAAGGCGGGTTCAAAGGGGCTCGCTAGTGCATGGCGAGTGACAGCTAACCAGCCCCAGGTGGAGTTTGGGCATCCCCTAAGCAGGGCAGTGGAGGGAGATCATAAAGGAAAGGAACTGCAGGGGATGACAAGGAAAGGGGAGGGGAGAGAACAGGGTTCGCGAAGGAAGGAAGATAAAGCAAAAGAAACTAACCAGGTGTGAGACACAAAGGAGGAACAATTCGCCTCAGCAACGCGAAGGTGATGAAAATAGTGAATTAAAAGAAGCCCCCCCTCCCCCCCAATACATTAAAGGTGTTGAATAATTAATCCTTGGGAGAGGAGATATTTTTGCTTGATGGCAGGAGGATGCTGTTAGAGGCGATCTCTACCTGGCAAGCGACCAAAGTAACCCAGAACGCGCTCATCCTGTTTATTAGTGAAAAGCCACTTTTCAACCACAAGTGAAGACCCTTTAACAACATATTAGCCTGCTCAGCAAAGCAGTCAGTGCTCAGCTGGGCCGCTCAGCTACTGCAAACAAAACGCCGCACGGAACAGCTGAGCTCCTATTTACTGTCTGTGTTACTGCCCGACAGCACCGGGGCACCGCGCCCAAGCCCCCGTTACAGCGATTCCCGGCAGGGGACAGACTGGCAGGACTTTTCCGCTTCAGCCCCTCGCCCCAGAGTGCAGCCCCCTCAGTGATCTAGACTCGAGATTTGGGAGACAACAAACGCAATCTGATTGCAGTAATGGCTAATTTAAAACAATCTTGCCCAGGAAAGGGGTCTCTAAAATCGATTTGCAAACAGCCACGCTATTTCCGCCATCAAAGCAAGAAGGACTTTCTGGCGGTAACAGTTTCAGTAACTTCTGGTCTCAGTTTTGGGGACTGGAGGGGGAAGAGATCGGTGTACACGCGATGTGCATACACTTGTCCATTTCTTCCCCGGACGCCCATGAAGCGTTATTCAAAGTCGATTACTTTAATAATGGGGCATTTCCAACATCAAGACTGTCCAACATCGAGGTGCCTGTCAGGGAGCCGGCACTACACTTCACCAAGCAGCTGAGCCGTAATGAGAAGAAACCCGCCTGTCTCTAACCAGCATCTTACTCCTGGGGGTGGTGTAAATCCAGCAGAATACTATTAATTGTACTGTTACCAACCATCAGCATCCAGTGCCTTTCAGCTCACGGCTCGTAGATTCCCCCGCCCCTCCATTCTCTCTTGGGAAACTTACCTAACCTGCTGTGTTCTCATGCATCGTACAGCTTGCCAAGAACAATGCTAAGGGACACTGCTGCTGACTCAGATGTGACGACTACAGAACTGTCTGCCCTACCAGCAAGCTAGCATTTGCTCCAGTAATGCTTTAGCTAGCCAGGCTTCTGCAACAGTTGCCGGTTTCTCATAACCAGCTTATCAGTTGGTGATCGGATGCCTATTACCTGCTGCCTTTGCACACACCCGATTCTTCATCAGAAACATTGTGTTAATGTTTCTCCGTTCATTCTGTCTGTACATCAGGGGTGGTGGGATAACCGTAGAATATTCTGTGGTGGATGGAACTAGTTCCTTTTCACTAGTACTGGGTGAGGGGCTAGTGATAACTGATTTAACCTGGAACTTTGCCCAGCCATACTTCAAACATCTTCATTTCCCATGACTAAACAGTCAGTAAGATTTCTCTTTCACACTCTAGGTAAGAAAAGTTGACTTAACCCCCTACCCCATCCCACCCCACCCCCACCCACAAACTCCGGAACTAACAGATTAATGATAGTCCACTCCAATACGCACCTACATATAAACAATTACAATCAATTTAGCAATGGAATCCTGGTACACAATGGCAAAGATAATATGCAGAAATATTACACATTGATCTCACTTGGAAGGAACAAATCGTGGCTACTTGTTTTAACACGACCAAGTTTCTTTCATCTGATCTGCAAGGCCATTGCAATAATAATATTTCAATGTGCCCCCGAAAAAATATTCTACCTTTCTCTCAAGTATGGTAGAAAATATTCTACCTTTCTCTCAACAGTTGCATTGTTGTGAAGTGTAGGATGGGCAATAGTCAAACCTGAACCTGTAGCAAGATTAAAGAGCTGATACTTCACAACCCTGCATAACTAGAAATGGGATTTTTGTATCACTGGAAAGGAGAGCTTCCCTCTTTTCAATGAGACCAAACAAAGTGGTAGAGTACTTTATCGTGCCATTTTTATGTCTAGCAAAACTATTTTAGATTAATTATGGAATGGTCTAAACTGATATTTATCTTCCTCTGATCCCTGCATATATGGATTCAGCAACTAGGGCACCTGACTTTACAGAAGAAACTATTCCAATAAAATTAGTGAAAGCACTTCTAGTTGTTCTTTTAAATATGTGGTACATGTAGAACATATGACTTCTGGATTGGCATCGAAATCAGACATGGAATAAAAACCAACACAAACCCAGGCTCAGAAAGGGATAATAATGGAGTGGAGATCAACACTAGCCAGTTTTATAAATGAATTGAGTTTGAAGTACAGAGGGAGGGGACTTGATGAATAGTATGAGACTATAAACATAAGGGTCAATCTTGCAAAATTTAAGCTTAAGTAACTTTACTCAAATGCATAAGTCCATGAAGAACCAAGTCCTTAGAGGAGCCTGACATAATGTAGGAAACAGTGTCAGGGAAGGATACTCGTGATGTATAGAAAACAACAAACAGTTTAGCATTAAATCAATGCTTTGAGGAGAAATATTTTACCTTAAACTGAGTTTTACCTTAAATCATATTTTAAAAGCTCACACTAACACAAATCAATTCTGATATCATCAAAAATAAGGCAATAGCATCCGCACTGAAAAGTATCAATTCCCATTCAGGACACAAAGTGACTTCCTGGAAGAATTTCAATGACTTCAAATTTCTCCTGGCATCTCAACAACTGCAGCCAAATATGCATTCCTGTGCCAGATACAGGCTCCATTTCAAAGCTGGCTGCATTACAATTGGTTGTGTAATCATATTCACCGAAGAGGGCAGAGTTAAGGTTGCTGTGAGAATCTTTTCTCTGAATTCCCAGATTTCTGAATTGATTAAAATCTCATCATGAACACTGACTCAACATTCAAACCTGTTTTAACATGGAAATGGGCTGAATGACTTAACAGGCTTTGCCCATCTCTAATTTCTGGTTTATCCCCCACCCCTTGCAATCAAAGATAGAAATACCATCCAGTCCTTTATGAGTAGGTTAAATCACTTCTAGTGCAGCCAAAGTTAAAACAGGAGACTGACCCATTTTTCTGTGTACCTGATACAATTTATTTAATGAAACCATGATATGTTCCAACAATAAATATTTTCAAATGATGTTTAGCACATGTAAGTTTCATGCGTTTTTACTCTAAAACATTGTTTTGCACTGTTGTGTGATCAGAAGGACTTTCTGCAAAAGTCACATAGGTGGTTTTATTACTCAGCATTGCAACACACCTTTCAAAAAAGTTATCCCAAAACAAGAAGTGTTAAGGCTTACCATTGGTCCTCTGGGAACAGCTAACAAACCATCACATTTCACACTTTCCACAAGGTACAATTGTTAGTATAAGTGAAAGATTTCAGAGTAGCAGCCGTGTTAGTCTGTATCCACAAAAAGAACAGGAGTACTTGTGGCACCTTAGAGACTAACAAATTTATTTGAGCATAAGCTTTCGTGGGCTACAGCCCACTTCTTCAGATGCATAGAATGGAACATATATTGGGGAGATCTATATACACATACAGAGAGCATGAAAAGGTGGGTGTTGTCTTACCAACTCTGAGAGGCCAATTAAGTAAGAGAAAAAAACTTTTGAAGTGATAATCAAGATAGCCCAGTACAGACAGTTTGATAAGAAGTGTGAGAATACTTACATAGGGAGATAGATTCAATGTTTTTAATGGCTCAGCCATTCCCAGTTTCTATTCAGTCAGTGGTTTTGTTCAGTGGTGTGTGGTTGACCCCCCCAACCTGAAGCAAATACTCAACAGCAACCACACACCACTGAACAAAAACACTGACCCAGGAACCTATCCTTGCAACAAAGCCCGATGACAACTCTGTCCACATATCTATTCAAGTGACATCATCATAGGACCTAATCACATCAGCCATGCCATCAGGGGCTCGTTCACCTGCACATCTACCAATGTGATATAGGCCATCGTGTGCCAGCAATGCCCCTCTGCCATGTATATTGGCCAAACCGGACAGTCTCTACGCAAAAGAATTAATGGACACAAATCTGACATCAGGAATCATAACATTCAAAAACCAGTAGGAGAACACTTTAACCTGTCTGGTCACTCAATGACAGACCTGCGGGTGGCAATTTTGCAACAGAAAAGCTTCAAAAACAGACTCCAAGGAGAAACTGCTGAGCTCGAATTGATATGTAAACTAGATACAATCAACTTAGGCTTGAATAGAAACTGGGAATGGCTGAGCCATTACAAACATTGAATCTATCTCCCCATGTAAGTATTCTCACACTTCTTATCAAACTGTCTGTACTGGGCTATCTTGATGATCACTTCAAAAGTTTTTTTCTCTTACTTAATTGGCCTCTCAGAGTTGGTAAGACAACTCCCACCTTTTCATGCTCTCTGTATGTATATATATATATCTCCTCAATATATGTTCCATTCTATGCATCTGAAGAAGTGGGCTGTAGCCCACAAAAGCTTATGCTCAAATAAATTTGTTAGTCTCTAAAGTGAAAGATGTCTGTCTTTCGGAAACTTGGCTAAAACCTCAACTCTAAACACCCATCACCTAATTCTGTGTTATTGGAAGGCAAGGGACTCTTTCTTAGTTATCTACATTCTTTTCCCTCCAGACAAACTTGCTGGACTAAATTCTGCTCTCAGGTACTGCAGAGTAAGGCACCGATCCAATTCCTATTAAAGTAAGCAGAGGTCTTTCTATTGATTTCAATGGGCATAGAATTAGGTCAAAGACTCCCATTCAGCGAAGCACTTAAACACATGCTTAAGTCCTTCCCTATTCGGCAAAACAAAGGGTCTTAAGTACACGCTAAGTGCTATGCTGAAACAGTGCTTTGCTAAATGTGATCAATGGAGTTACTCTACATTTACTGAGAGAAAATTTCACACTTTGTGTTCAGGTGATTATTTGTAAGAAACACACCTTCCGTACCATGGGAGATGGAGGCTGCTATATTGATTAGGAAACTCTACTGAAGTCCCTCTGAAGAGAACATTGCATTGCAGTAATTAATTTTATGCTAAACAATACTTGGGTAGGGGAAAAGTATCCACCTTAATGTTCACATCCTAAGTTGAATTTTCTGGGCTGGCAGTTAGAACAACATTAATTTTTGAACAAATGGAATAGTAAGGTATGATAAATATGGAGCCCTTTGGTACCATTTTTAGTTACTTTTCAGAACACAATCCTCCTGTTTTCAAAATACCTGAAAGTATTTTGTTGGTCATATACATGTAGACATCAACAGTGGCAAAGGTGGAAGGGAGTATCCTGTATTTGGTTTAATTCTACTATACCCTTACCAATACCTCCCTCTCCAAATACACTTACCAAGTTTAGAGCAGGACTCACACCAGTCTCCAGGGAGTGTTTGTTTTAAGAGGGGATGGCCGGCAATGGCTGAACTTACAGAGAAAGTGTTTTCTGCACAACAGCACCACCTCTGGCTCCACTTGACTGTTTGTCTTTTCTTGTAATGGCAAAATCAGAGATTGGTGAGAGGAATGGATGGAGGGGAGTCAAAAGCCTGACACAAAGGAGGAGTCTGGTAATAAGACCAAGAAAATTAAAGTAATCCCTAGAGGCCATTACTCAGATAGTCATTCAATTATGTACTGAAAAAAGCTACAATGAACAAAGTAACCACTATAATTTTTGTCATCCTCAGAGGTTGAACCCTCAACCTCCAGATATATCAAAAAAGCCTCTATGGCTAAGGCCTGATGGTACAAAGACTTATGCATATGCTTTACTTTATGCATTGTGACTATTCACAATGTGTAAGTTGTTGCATGATCATAGTGTGGCTAAGTTTGCCAGCAGATGTTGCAGAGACAAGGTGGGTGAGGTAATATCTTTTATTGGACTATATTCTGTGAGTGAGAGAGACAAGCTTTCAAGCTACACAGTGCTCTTCTTCAGACCTGTGTTTTATCCTCCAATCGGTCTAATATTTGGTGCTCTGTGAATTCTCTCTCTCAGCCTTCCTCAATGGTAATGTTAGTAAGTGACCTTAGAAGTGCAAAAGCTTTCTAAGTAAGCATCACTTAAACATTTTTGAAGGTGTCATAATAAAGTTATGCCCTTGAATTATTATTTGGGTCACAGTAGTGTCCAAGAAGCCGCCAAAGATATTAACACAAAATAGCTACTGATAAATGTGTGAAGCCAAAGCAAATAGGTGTGTGTGTACCTTCCACTGAACTCCACTGTAGGTTCTACATTTAAGAACCACAAAATTAACCATGAAGGACCATTTGAGGCACACCTGTACTTTTAACTTTGTTTTGGCAAAATGTTGCGGCACAAATATTTTATCAGGCTAGGGACAAAACTAGTGTTATCTTAAAACTATAATTGATGTTCCAAAACTTCATGTTACAAGCAGCATCTAGCATTCTAAATAACACAGCACTTCAGCAGCGTCACATGAAAGCCCTCAGTTTATTTCACTTCCTGAATCTTGGTCATTATTTGTACATTTCAGTGTCAGCACTCATTGAAACCCAGCACTGTCTCTCTGGTGTAAAAAACAGTTACTAACCTTTCCAGAACTGTTGTTCTTCGAGATGTGTTGAATGTGTCCATTCCAATGTAGATGCGTGTGCATCCAGAGCATAGTTGCCAGAATTTTTTCCCTCAGTGGTATCCATTGCATCAGCTCTTGTGCCTTCTGGTGTTGCGCGTCAGTATATAGGGCACCGCCAACCCCACACCCCCTCAGTTCCTTCTTTCCAGCCAACTCTGATAAGAAAGGTAGGAGGGTGGATGTTAAAATAGATATGTACAACACATCTTGAAGAACAACAGTTCCGGAAAGGTTAGTAACCATTATTTCTTCCAGTGATTGCATGAGTCCATTCCAATATAGGTGACTCCCAAGCAGTTGTACAGGTGGAGGGCTTGGATTTACTGACATGCTGACTGCAACATAGCTCCGTGAAATCCGACATCGTCCCTAGCCTGCTGAGTGATGCGTAATGAGAAGCAAACGTGTACCGATGACCAAGTTGCTACTCTACAAATGTCCTGAATAGGCACCTTTGCTAGAAATGCAGCTGAAGATGCTTGTGCCCTTGTGGAATAAGCAGTTAGGACAGACTGGGTGGGAACACGCACCAGCTGGTAACACGTGCAGATATACAATGTGATCCATGATGAAATTCTCTGAGCTGAGATGGGGAGACCTTTCATCCTGTCTGCAACAACTACGAACTATGAGCCGGAGCTATTGGATGACCTGTGCCTGATCCTGCTTGATCTTCAGTAGGACTTTGTTCATGAGCAGAATAGGAAGGAATGCATAATACAAGTGATCTGTCCACGGAAGAAGGAAAGCGTCCGTGAGAGACCCAGAGCTGTGACCTGGATGGAAGCAGAACTGGTAACACTTCTTGTTGTACTGGGTCATGAACAGGTCTACCTGGAGTGTCCCCCAGCACTGGAAAATGAGCTTTGTGACATCTGGGTGAAGGGACCACTCATGGTCATCAGAGAAGGATCTCCTAAGGTAATCTACTAGCTTGTTTTGCAATCCTGGCAGTAGGAAGCCGCAAGGCAAACCAAGTGGGCTATGCAAAATACCCACAACCAAACTGCTGGGGCCTATAGTGCTTTCTCGAAGGTGCTGGGGTATATAAGACCCTAGGGATTTCAGAGTAGCCCTGGAATCTTTGAGGCCATGGAGCTTGGCATCTGTTTGCTCTGAGAAGAGTGAAGTGCCCTCAAAGCGAAAGTCCTGGAGAGTCTGCTGAACTTCATGTGGGGGGCCTGAGGATTTGAGCCAGGAACTTCTGCTCATAACCACTGCAAAGGCCATGGACCTGACCACTGAATCCGCAGCATCCAGGGCTGCTTGTAGGGATGCCCTCGCTACTGACTTCCCCAGGATGGCCCTTTATGGAGGAGCGGGTTGGGAAACAGGCTTTCTCAGCCGACAACTTCTGTTTTTTCTTTGGCACCAAAGATGGTCAATGGCACCAAGTTTCTCGTAAGGCACCAGGGAGGACTCCTCACCAACACCAAGGTGCTCAGTCCTGAGTCTGAATGGCCCAGTTCCAAGGGAGGTCTAAGCGCCGCTTCCTTTGAGATGAACTTCAGCCTAGCATTCCTCTCCTTTTTGGGTCAGGGCTTGAAATCCCTGTAAATCTTGCAGTGCTCCTGAATGCGAGCTTCCCCAAGCACCTAAAACAGCTGGAGTGTGGGTCACTCAGAGGCATAAACTTGCTACAGGAGGCACAAGGCTTGAAGCCCGGCGACCGAGGCATGCCTCGATACTGCAAGTGGAGGAAACTCCACTAAAAACGGAGAAAACTAACAACTAGAAAAAGAAAATTTAATCAACTATGAACCAAACTACGTACAAAAACAGAGAGAACAAAGTCCACTGAGGAAAACTTGCAAAAGCAATGATAGAGCAGTTTCAGCAACCATCACAGGCGGTAAGAAGGAACTGAGGAGGTGTGGGGTTGGCAGTGCCCTATATACCAGAGCCAGAGAAAAATTTCTGGTGACTGTGCTTGGGGTGCACACATACCTACATTGGAATGGACATGTGCAATCACCGAAGAACTATCTATACCTGAAAATATACAGAACCACAGTCCAGTGCCTACTTCTGTAATGATTAGTGCATCTGAATAAATACATCATCTTTTTTAGAAAGAAACTTCAAGAGAAAATGAGGGAGAGAGGATCATAATCCAGATTATGCATCTGGCTCCTGACAATCTGAACCAAAGCCCTGGCTCCTGCTAATCTAATTCTTTTATTAGGTCAAATTTTCTCCTGCTGTGGACTACATTTTAATAGAGAGTTTCGTGACTATCTGCATTCCTATTCATGAACCCAAAACGTCCCTGTGGCTAATGAGCAATTATTTCCAGGAAATAAAGTCTTTGGGAAAGTATTTAAGATGCTTTTTCATGTAGGTTTGTAGCAGGAAATAAGAAGAAGCCAGTGCTAGATGACTACCAGCTCTCCTGTTTGACAATCTTCGGCTTATTCTGCACTCCAACACTGGTCAGGAGCCCTTATGTGATTAACTACAGAACTAAGAAAATATCAAATATTCGCATTCTCTGCTCAGAAGCATGTCAGGTGTGCATTTAAAGAACAATTGCAAATAAAATGCCAAGAGAGGCATAATATGACTAGTTACAATTGGATTCCTGACACCTTAGTCTGTCTCCCATTCTTCCTGAAAGATAGAGGAGGTAATATTTTTTATTGGACCAACTTCTGTGGTGGACGGGACAAGCTTTCGAGCTTCACAGAGCTCAGTGGTTTGAGCATTGGCCTACTAAACCCAGGGTTGTGAGTTCAAGCTTTAAGGGGACCACTTAGGGATCTGGGGCAAAATCAGTACTTGGTCCTGCTAGTGAAGGCAGGGGGCTGGACTTGATGACCTTTCTAGGTCCCTTACAGTTCTAGGAGATAGGATATCTCCATTAATTTATTTATTTTAGGTATCCAGAGTGTCCAAGCTAACCACAAGGTAGCACAGATTGAGAAGTAGAAGAGATTCACACATGCTATAGGAAACTACTTAAAATGAAGTGGGCAGTTAAGAAATATCAGTCAGCAGTGTGTATTACAAATTGATGTACTGAGCCATAAAACCAGTGTCTCTATTAAGTCCATGGTTTTTAATGTCCAGCAGAGTTATGAATTTAAGTTCCCAGGCTTGTCTTTTAAAGGTGTTATGCAGATTTCCTTTGAGGATGAAGACAGAGAGATCAAATATGAAGTGATCACTTTGTGAAAATTGCCCACTTCATTTTACAGCACTTTAATCTTGTATACTTAGTCTGGCCTACTTCACATTTAACTTGGATGCTCTGGTTACCTTCCCCAGACCTGAAGAAAAGCTCTGTGTAAGCTCGAAAGCTTGTGTCACTCACCAACAGAAGTTGGTTTCATAAAAGATATTACCTCACCCACCCTCTCTCTCTCTCTCTCATATCCTGGAACCAACATAACTACAACAACGCTGTGTACTGCAGATGTAGCAGTTATATCCTCTGTGGAACAGGTAGCGTAGTTGCCATCTTGGAGGACACCAGGGTTGAACCAGTGACCTCCAACACTGAAAATAATAGCCTCCACAGCCTGAGCCTCAAAGCCAGACTCTGTAACTGAGACCTATAAAACGTATATAATTTTTTAAAATTTTATCAATCTGTGGATCAGGCAAAGAGGGAGACATGTAAGACACACAGCTCAGTCGGTTACACAGGTTTAAGGAGTGATCTGTAATACAGTTGTTTTGTAAAAGAGAAATATTTTGTCCTGGTGAGATCTGTCAAAAATGTAATGCAGGGACATCACTATACTCACACTACAAGCAACTTGAGAAATATGGTGTTTCTTCCATCGGTGTTTTCTGTCCACAGGAATCATAGAGCTGTGCTCCAGACAAACTATGGCCCTACTCGTATATACACGGGCCCCTGAATAGGGATAGTTGAATATTTTCAGCCTGGCTTTCAACAGAAAAATGGATTTTCTGCTGAACAAGTTTTTTTTGATAAGTGTTTGCTTTCCATGGTGTGTGTGTGTGTGTGTGGGGCGGGGGGGGGGGGTGTCTATAAGAAAACAAAATATTTTGATTCTGAAATACTGCTGCAGTGCCTTATGCACCCATTCATCTCTATGAGCTGGGGTCTTCAGATGGACCTCATCTTCTATGATGCTCTGCCTCTCCTCATCAAGAGTCGTGATCATGGTGCATGATGGGAGATGTAGTCCAAGCAAGGAATCCTGCCTACATAGGAGAATGGGAGCATGGGGCACTCAAACTACTCCCATGAGGCATCACAGCAGCATTTCAAAATCAAAATATTTCAGGTTTTGATTTTTTCACCCAAAAAATTACCCCTGGTGGTGCTGGAGGGGAAAAAGGAGGGGATTCAGACCAGCACTAACTCTGTATCTATGTGGCATCTCACTATAGTGAGGGGTGGGGGGTCTGCCATTGTGTTTATTACAATCCTAATTCCCTGACTTCCTTCTAGTAGATTATCTCTACCATGATGCACATGAAATGCAAAATACAATTTATGCTGTTCTTGATGTCCTTAAAAAACTGAAGACCTTTTTAAAACTGATAAGAAAGTCAGTGCCGTTAAATGCAGGGAAAACAGCTGTCCTTTATTTTCTCCACAAGCACATGCTCCGTAATGTTTCCCATCACTCTCCCACCAAAAATAATTAGGATAAAAACTGACACTTTCCTGCAGGCTGCTATGATTATTCAACTATAGCTTATTACTCATTTATTTCTGCTTTGCTTTGAGTCATTAGTTTGGCACTGCAGACTGAATTAAATTATTGTATCATTCTTTTGTAAAAGCACCCTGAGATGTCTTGATATGATAATGACCCTTATAAAGCTGAAGCTGGTGATAAGAGATCTCCTAGTTTATCAGAGATCTTATGCTATGGTAGGTCAGCAGCAGGACAACGCACTCAGAGACTCTTACTTGTCTCCATCGTTTTAAGTGAACATTTACAAAATATATCAGTCATCAGGAGACATTTCCTTCTAGAAGGTGAAGATTGAAATCTGATTCTTGATCAGCTGAGGATTTTTCATTTTAATTATATCACACATACTGCTTTGTTATTGTAGGGTCACATGACTATGCTGCTGCCATTTGTAATGTGCTGTGGGAGGAAAAACTATGTTTAAGAAATACAAACAGTATGTATAGGGCCAAATTCTGCTGTGTGTTTGTGTCAGTTTGTACAGTCTTACAAATCAGTTACATCAGTCTCACATGCAATTACATCGAGGGTTCCATCAGTGAAATGGAGAAGAATCTACCCCAAGGCTTGACAACAGATGCCAATGAAAAGAGAGGCTGGTCAAATTTTGGTCCTAACCACCGATGACCCCATACATACAGACACCATGATCCCTAATTAAACAATTAACATGCATTATAGAGCATACGTTAGACCCAGTCTTCCTGCCACTCATGGCAAGATCATTACAAATTCATTGTTAATGTGGCGGTCTGATACCTGACATCCAACAGAGGGCACTGCTGTCATTGCCAGTACAATACACAACTTTGAAAATGTGTGTTCAGCTGCAACAATAAAATCCCAACTTCTGACCACAGGATTTCTCAGTTTCACTGAATCATAAAATAATGGCCAACAGTCAGCCTTGAGAAAACAAACCTTCATGTCCGATGCTATCACAAACCATTCGTAAAATAGCGGTTATTTTATTGTTTTCTCTGATATTATTGCACCTACTTTGACTTGATTGCTGCAAGTTTATATGAGCAGCAAAGATGGCAAAGTCATGCAATTTCAAAGTAAACACATGGGCACAAGTTCTAACCTTCACAACAGGGAGCCCTTTCCTACTCCTGTCCCACAAAGCAACTGCAGTTGAATTACACCAGTTTGGTCATGTTATGGGGCATGTTCATCATCAGGGCATTCCTTTGTGCTAAGATGTGGTATTGCAGGGTTGGTTCCACCCATGTGTCCCCTGTTGTCTGGTGTTCTAGCTTTATTGAAGTCTGTGACTTCTGAGTTCCAGGCCACATTTAAAACCCAGTCCAGCCCTCAGTCCCCCTCGGAGATTTTGTTAGTCTTTGCCTCTCCGTTCCGAGGCTCGTACACTCTCGTTTATTAGGGATGATGTATGGCAGTGGTTTTCAATCTTTTTTTCATTTGCAGACCTCTAAAAAAATTTCAAATGGAGGTGCGTACCCCTTTGGAAATCTTAGACAGTTTGCGGACCTCCAGGGGTCCATGGACCACTGATGTAGGGGAATCCAGGCCTATGCAATTCTCTGGGTTCCAGCTCAAGGACCCTGTGTTGGGCCATTAAGTACTTCTCTTTCTAATCCCTTGCCACTTCCCTGGGCTGCTCCTACTTTTCCTTGTTTATCCTTGTGTCTCCATGACTGAAGATTCTGTGGCTCATGCTCTGTAGTTTTATCACCTCACATGACTTCTTATCAGCTGGCTACTAAGTCACTTCTGATCAATCCCAGTTTTTCTGACCACTGGGTTGTGCTACACGGAGTTACCCAGTCTCTATTCAGATAGGTGTTCCCAGCCCTCTCTCCTGAAGCTATACTTCAGGCTGTTAGTAATCCTTAAGACAGGAGTCCACCACAGCCCTCGTCCTGTGGCTGGGGTTGTAGTTCAGGCCAGCTACAGGGCCTCAGGCAGTTTCTCCTTTAGCTGGGCTCTTTTCCCCAGTCAGTCCTCCAGCTTGGAGGGTTCAGCAGACCAGCCTTCCCCAAAAGTGTCTCTCTTCTATGAGGGAGGAGGCAACATACATGCTAGTTCCCTTCCCAAAATTCATTCCAATGGGCTGGGACAGAGGGGAGTCTTGCCCCACCCACTCTGTGAGGCTCCTTGTCCCAAGTCCTCCAAAGAATAGTAACAGATTTCTCTCCCCCTTCCCTGCACCCTCCCCTCCCCCCGAGTACTACTTACCCTTGGGACTGCTTCCTCTTCACACATCTCCTACTTCCCAGATCCTTACCTACATAAGAGGCTGGGGAAGTCTAAAAGGGCCATGACTACAGGATGGAGTGAGCTGACAAGTAGGCCTTACTACCTGTAAGGGGCAAACTAACCCATCACAGGTCATTTTAGCTCTGCAAATTGGTATGGTAAAATATGTTCAATTTTTATATTATCCTAATAAAAAGTTAGTCTTACATTCAGCATTCTTGTTTTGATGAATCATTTATAGAGCACAAACACAAAAGGCAGTTGTAGAGTGACTGTACCACTAAGGACATGCTGACAGTCTATTGCAATGCACTGGGTGGTGTCCGTTTCAAAATCAAGCCTGGACCCCAGATCTGAATGTTGTGGCTTAGGTCTATTTGTGCATCAGTAAAACATACAACTTGTCTAGACTAAGGTTTTTAGCCACTGGCGCAGTTATAACAATATAGCTGCAATGTTGCAAAACCCTAGTGTATATGAGGTTCAAAGCAGTGTAAGTTGCACAGGTATAAGCTGCCATGGTCTACCTGTGGCAGGTGTGCAGGACACCTATAGTAGGGGGTTCACCCAGTGCAGATACCCTGGTGGCTAGAAACCCAGTGTGGGCAAGGCCTGAGGAATCAATGAGAGGAATAGAGACCACATATGTTTCACTAAGCTCACATTTTCACAGAGGGTCTTTCTGCCTGGAACCACACTGCAAATAGTCCCAACAGTTCTAACCCAAAGCCACCTTGGCTTTGAGGCTCAGCATTTAATCGGTTATTTAGTCAGGGGATATTAGTTTCCCTGACATATTAATAGGCAACGTCAACTACATTAAAACGATACTTCTCCCCCCATCTGTAGTAGATCACAGATATGAAAGTTCTTCCTACCATTGACACCTTGATTTTTCCATCTTCTAATTAAACAATTATAAAACTTCCCTGGAATTCCAGGAATATGTTTTATTCTTATCTCCTAATGGGAGTTTGAGTGGGGTTGGGGAGTGTTTTTCTCCAGAAGTGACAGTACAATTGCTTAGAGAAATATGTTGAAGCAGGCAGCTGATACATTAAAACCAGCTGACAAAATATAAGGCATCTTAAGGAGATTTTTTTCCCTTGTCCGTTTCCATTAGATAACATAGTAATATAAAATCCTGGTGATGAAAAAGTTACATTTTCTCTTTTTCCTCAGAATTTAGGGGATAGGTGCCCATCTGACAGCCCTGGAGTCTGACGTCCTCTATTCACAGAGGAGTCAGGACCATGCCAGTGCTAGCTCCCTGCCACACTGCCCCAAGCAATGTGCCTCAATACTAAGAGGGAGGAACCATCTAAGGGGGGTTGAGGAGTGGGTGGCAGAGGACAATTCAGTTCAATGCACAATCAAATCTGCCCAGACAGGCCCACCTTTTGTAACATTGTGCACTGTGTATGCAACTCACTAGGACCCTGAGGGCTGAGCCGAACTGACAAACAAAGTATAAAACAGCATTTTTGGTGTTTTTCTTAAATCCCCTGCTCTTGGAATTATGTAAATACATGAGAATCTCAGCTTTCATTAAAAAAAAAACAAAAAAAATCAGAAAGGCAAGTTTGTAGCTCTCATGGTTGCAAAGACCTGAAAGCGTAACCACAGCATACCTAGGCTCAGAAACCAGAAAGCAAATAAAAAGAACCCCAATTAAAAAAAAAAAACAACAACCCATGTTTGTTAAGCCATTATCATGATTTTGAGAAAGGATGGGGGGCTGACTCAGGAATTTTGAATGCTTCGGGCTGGCAATACTGAAACTCTTACCATAATAAATGCAAAAAACTCATAGCTGCTTGGACATATATCTTGCTTAAATGGTCAATATAAAATTCTTGCTGTTTAAGCTCAACAAACCCTTAAATCTGAGCAGCTTTGTTCTCACCCTGCAGTTACTGGGAAGGGATGATCATGGGCTCTGTTTGGGGCTGGAGCAGCCCCTGCTGTGTAAGAGGAGCAGAAGGGGCTAGAAAACCCTACAGACAGAGGCATGGCCTGCCAGCTAGAGGTGTTGCCCAGCCACATTGCTGCTCCCTGGCAGTATGGCTCCAGCATGACCCATAATGCCTTTCATGGAATCTCCTGCATCCTCTTATTAGCAGCCATGCCTGGGACTCTGCAAGAGTCTGAGGCAGCATTAATTCCTGATGGGATACCCCTGGGGATGATGATGCACATGAATGTTGGCCTTCTCCAAGCCCCAAATCCTTTGCAGACTGCTGCCAGGAAGGAGCTTCCATGGAAGCAGGGAATGAAGGGCGGTGATACTATAGTGGGAAAAGTTTGTCCCTTCCATGCCCACCCCGCCATTCCCAGTCTACCAGATTTTTCATGCTTTCAACCTGTAGAGGCAAAGGAGGAACAATTTGGCCCTTTCTGACTCAATCAGCCTCAGGTTTGACACCTGTCATGACCTCTCTAGTGACAGTTCCATGATGGTGGATGTGACGGGTTCCCCTGAGGGGTGCCACCTGGAACTGGGGTATTACCAAGTCCCCTGACCCACCAGTCTGGGGTCCCTTTACACTGTACTGCTGTGACCAGCCTGCCAAGCTCCAGCACACATACAAGTAGGGACACACCCAGCAGCAGTAGATACAGACTGTGTGATCAGCTCTGCACGGGGAGGCTACAGCTAAGGAACTGCCCAGCTGCTCAAGTGCACCTCTTCCCCCCCAGAATATAAACCCAAAATTATACTGTCTTGCGCTGCACAGAGATCTCATGAAATTCACCTCCTCCCTCAATGTGGAGCTTTCCGCCCCAAGTTATGATTTCCACACATATTGGTTTTAGACAAAGCAAAAACAAGTTTATTAACTATAAAAGACAGATTTTTAAGTGATTATAAGGGATAGCAAACAGATCAAAGCAGATTACCTAGCAAATAAACAAAACATGCAAACTAAGCTTAGTATACTAAAGAGACTGGATATGAGTAGCACATTCTCACTCTAATGATGATTCAAGCAGGCCACGGAGATTCTTAATGGGCCAGCTGCACTGGCTTACAGCTTAAAAACCCCAGGTGTTCCTTTCACAGGCTAAAAATCCCTTCAGCCTGGGTCCAGCACTTCCCCCTAGTTCAGTCTTTGTTCCTCAGTTGTTTCCAAGAGTCTCTTTGGGGTGGGGAGTCAGTGAAGAACCACAATGATGTCACTCCCCAACCTTAAATAGCTTTTGCATATGACAGGAAGCCTTTGTTTCAAAGTTTGGTTCCCACACCAGTCAGTGGAAAAACACTGGTATTCCAAGATGGAGTCCAGCACCAGGTAACCTGGTCAGATGACCCTATAGTATCATAGCAGCCATGAATCAGAGGCTGTTTGCAGCATCCTAAGGCCTATTGTTTTCTCCTAATGGCTCATCAACCTGAATGGGCCCTTCCCAGCCAGCCATCTAGACTGAGTGTCTTTTGCCTAGTGGGCATTCCCCAGGTGTAAACGCATTTTTAATACAGATACATAGTCAATATTCCTAACTTCAGATACAAAAAATGATACATGCATATAAACAGGATAATCATATTCAGTAAATCATAATCTTTCCAGTGATATGTCACATGACTTATCTTGCATAAAATACATCAGAATTAGGCCATAATCATATCATAATATCATCTCTATGAAGAATATGGAATGCAGTGTCACAATGGACACCAGTCCACTAGAAACTGGGCTGCAAACCCCAAACTATTTCATGCTGTGCACAAACAGCCAATGTTAACAGAAGTTTTAACTCCTCCCTAGCCCATTACTAACCCCCAGCGCCACCTAATCCTCCAAAGTCCTTCCTTTTAGGAAGGGGCCTGGCTAGTCTAAAGTGTACACATATGGTAGTATTCCCATTTCCATGAAAGTCCTTCATACTGCTTTAAAAACACAATACAGTACCCGCTAGTTGTTTCTAGTGCAATGAGAGGGGCAGATTCTTAGCTGGTATAAATTGTGATAGGGCCAAAATGGAGCTATGACAATTTACACCAGCCGTGGATTTGCCACAGAAGCTTGTGGGGAGGGAGGAGAAATGGCCTGACAATCTTTCATGTCCTCACTGTGAGTGAAATCTGAGAGAGAAGAGCTGATTGAATAATGATCATTATTCAGTCATGGACATAAGGTAGGAAGATATATTAAAGTTAATAAAGGAAAGATCACATTCAGTAAAATAAAAATTAATTTGGTCACTATAGGAATGAGCATAAAAATATCAGATTCAGGACTTACAGGGGACTTCACCTATAAGTTAACCCACTCTGGGTTAAGTGATCTATGCAACCTGATTTACATTCAGCACCATATGTTTCAACATCCTAATCAATAGATTTGGAAATATGATCCTGGCCTCATTTAAGAGATCTGCATCCAGACTAAAAATATACCTTGAAATATGTGGAGTCCTGATCATAAAAACAAATACTTACGCAGTCGGGTCACACTTCTCCTTTGGCATTTTATATGTGAACATCAGAACTCTGGATTCTGTTAGTATAACGGTGTGTATATGTATAGCTGTGGGTTGGGCAAAATGTCATTGAAGCTGAAGGGTGTAATTGCCACCCTTCACTTAGGAGAGCTGTAAAACAAACAAACAAAAGCCAGATAAGCTCCTTTATAGCAGCCTCATCTGAAAAGAGGCATATGCAGGTCTGCACTGGGATTAGAACTAGGCAGGTGGAAGGCTTCACTCTGTGTTGTTTTGGTAAGCGTGTGAGCGCACACACATGTGGTGTGTCAGGCATTAAGGCCTGCAGCAGAGCTAGTCTCCAGGCAACCAAAAGAGCACAGCTGGCCTGCAGCAGGCTTCCTGATTGGCTATGCCAGCATATCAACTGGAAGGGCCAGCAGATAGGCTCTTAAGCCAGCAGCAGCTCAGTGGCTACTCAATGCCCATGCCCACCACTGTGACTGCTCCTGCATTGCCTCAGCTCTGTCCCTGCCTGAGACCCACCCTGGCCTTTTACCATTCTTCGTTCTTGTGATTCTAACTCTGAGCCTTGACTCTGGTTCCTACCTCCAGCTTTGACTCTAGTACCTGGTTCCTGACCCCCGGTTTGACCTGTGGATCTGGCTCCTGACTACTGCCTCCGCCTCTGACCCTAGGCCCTGCTTCCTAATGCCTGCGCCAACCATTAGCCCTGATGTTTGTTCCAACCACTGGGCTAGACCACCCACATTCCAGTCACCTGACAGCGTTCGGGGAAGGGGACACACAGGAGCAGACTCCAAGAGAGAAGGAGCAGAAAGACACACACAGCATGGGCAAGCACATTGTGTGACCCTAAAAGAAGCTGAGCGAGAGAGAGCTTTTGGGCTAGGTGCTAGCTCAAAGATTTGAGGCTGTGAACAAGGAACCCGTCTCATGTTGGTTTGATTCCTCCCATGTTCAGGGGAACAGATCTTGGTTCATTCTTTGTAGATAAATAAGATTACATCTAATGGACCTACAATGAACAATTTCTCCTCCTAACTGGCATAACCTGAGAGCTCCCCAGATTTTTGACTAGCTGTTTAAGCCACACCCACATTAAATTCCTAAATTTGAAAAACATCACATTTAGAAAGTCAAGCACTCAAAAATTAGGATTGCCTGAAGAAAGGATGCCCATGCAACTACAATTCTGATGCCTTCTGCATGTATATTATGATACAGTTTTGTCCATCATCACTTTGGAGGCCTGTGGAGGTACAGTAACAAAACTGTAATCCAGTCCACTCACCACTTGGCACCCCCTTGTGGCCAGGAGTGGCATCCCAGCTCTCTCACTAGGCTCGGGTCCCCTGCCAATGACTGCTCTGGTGCTTTCTTTGCCTAGTAGCTCATCCATGACTCAGCCCTCTGGCCAGGTCACAGTCTTGAGTCCACCCCTTCCAGGGTCACAGTTATCTAAACTACAAGTCCAAAACTGTCTAACAGAAACAAAAATCCTTCCACCTTCTCTGGGGCATTTCCTCAGCCAGTCCTCAGTTCACCCTGCTGCCCCCATTCTGGGCTTGACCATCATTGTATGCCCCCTCCTTGGGGCTAATAGGGGGAACACAGTCCCACCACCCTCTATTCTGGGTTGTGGCCCAGGGCCCTATACTGCACAGCTAGGTCAGCTCCTTTACTCCTATTGCAGTTTTCCCTTCCTACCTCATCTATTTACTTCCCCCTTTGTGTCTCCCACGTTCTTCCCCATTGGCTCAGGGTGCCTCCTTGCACGGAGGGCTTTCCTTACTCACTTTCTTCTTTGCAGCTTCTTTTCCTGCACTGAGTTTTAACTTGCAGTCTCTACAGACACAGCTGCAGTCTCCTTTTATGCAGGAATCACCTGATTCCTCTCAGGTAGGGCCCATCCAATAACCCGTGTGGTCCTATTCCCAGGCTCTCCAACCAACCTGGCAAGATACCCTGTTTCAAGAACCTAACTCTTCCTGGGTTCCAGTCCAGTGGCATACCCACAAGATAACATCTTTGCTCTTCTTACAAATCTCTACTATCCATTCTGTACACTGAAGGCAGGAGTCCTATAAGGAGTTGTATGTGGTCTGTAATTAAAGACTATATCATAATACAAATGCAAAAGGAATCGAATTAAGGTTGGACAGGTAAACTTATTTCTGCCATTTTTAAACTTTAGAATGCTTGACTTTGCAACTTTCATGTTATTTCAATGTAGACTTTTTGCATATAATTTCCTCTTTTTTAAAAAATGAAACCTTTAAACAAAAATCCATAACGTGGAACCCTATTGATCCCTGCATGGATTATCCACAGTACAAACCTCTACTTGAGCTAGAGGGGTAACTGATAACAATACTAGGCTGTTATTCTCTATTTGGACCACGGCAGAGCAACTGTGACCCAGGGATTTCTTGATGCCAACTGGCAGAGTGACTGCACAGAATTTTAACCCTGTGTCAGATACATGCACAATAATTCACTAAAGAATGGCATATGAGATCTCTAGGGAAAACCAGTAGCCTACCATGGTGAAACATAGGTATGGATATTTAAGTTAGGTATCTACACTGGAAATTATGTTCTTAAAACCTTGAACTTAAGGTGACATGCCTCAGATAGGTTCCTTTCAGGCAGGGGATAATAGACACATCTCTGTCCATTCATTGTGTGTCTTACAATGCCAGTCTATTTACATGCTAAGTCACCAACTAATCAAGACTGCAAAAATCAACAAGAGATCACAAAATCTACAGGACAGAACAAACAGCAAGAGAGGGCCCTCTTTATGAATAAAGATCAAAGGATTGTTTTAATATATCTGGAGCTGCAAAGAGACACCAGGATCCTTTACCTACGAGATCAACTTAGCAGGGTGTTTTGTCTCATTGTAATAGGGCCTCCTTGGTCCTGCTTCTGTCTTGGTCTACAAACTATGCAAAGACCCTTGTGCTGGTCTAACACCTTGTGCAGTTTATTTACAAATAGAGTCCCACACCTTCACAACATATATAGCTCCTGTAACAAGCAGGGGAGAGCAATCTCTCTCCCCTTACTGCCTGCTTCCCCCTCTTTCCACTTCCCTGCTGTGCCTGTTTGTGGGCTCTGCCTAATGGCTTAATTAGCCTTACTGCCCTGCCCCACCCACATTAGGCACAGCTCTGCTTAGTCAGCTCCATTCTGCCTTGCTTGATTAGAACTGCTGTGAACAGAGTGCTGACTCAGCCTTTCTTGCCTGGCACTCTGTCACACTCATGTGAAAAGGATCATAGCCAGGCCTGGCTGAAAAATGCTGGAAGGACTTTGGGGTGGGCTTTGCTCTATAAGACAGGAATGTATCTAGTTAAATAAGTCTAGATTCTAGAATGCATGTTATGATTTCATATGTAAACATTGTTTTCAATGCTTCAACTTGCCATCACTTGAATCTCTATACTTTGTTAAAGTACTTTGTACTTGTTTTCACTATAAACATATCTAAGTTCTGTGTTGGGCAGAATGGTGATCAGAGGTGGAACTGGTAAGCTGTGGTGTACTGTTACTTTGGGAGCAGCAAATCTGTGAATAGTGGAAGCGCACAGTGGACCAGGGACTGGACACTCCAGGGAGATGCTTGGAGGTCTTGGAGTGTGTCTCTCGCTATCCTGCAGAGAGAGAGAGCACGGATGGAGCCTTCGTGAGCCTAGAAGGGAGTGCTTGTGTTGCCTGTGGTTCGTGAAGCTGGGGAGCTGACCCACGATCAAGCACAGATAAGGCTCCCTCATGCTAATGGAAGGTAGTAGCAACGTGCCTCACAATCCTCAGTATCCCCAGGAAGCATCACAGGGCCATGACATACTTTGCCAATGACTTACACAAATGTTTGCTAGACAGCAATGAATGGCAAAAGCCAGAATTGTTGGGTTCTAGTCCTTCTTCTGAAGGGGAGTGGAGTCTAATGGTTACAGAGAAGAGACAAACACATAGATTTGGCACATTCTTTTTGAAAGGCAGTGTGGCTGTGGATGAGACAGGAGTCAGCCATTTTATAAACCTGTGTTCTATTTTCAAAATGGGGTGGCGGATGATACTTATCTGCCTTCTAATGAAGTGATATGATAATAAACACTCAATAATAAGAACTGTTAAATGCACAAAGTTATTAATTACAAAGGGATCTCACAAAGCTGCATACTGGGCAACAAAATGGCAGATGAAATTCAATGTTGATAAGTAATGCCCATTGGAAAATGTAATCCCAACTAAACATACAAAATGATGGGTTATAAATTAGCTGTTGCTACACAAGAAAGAGATCTTAGAATCATTGTGGATAGAAAACATCTGCTTGATTTCCAGCAACAGTCAAAAAAGTTAATAGAATGTTAGGAAATATTAGAAAAAGTATAGCTGATAATAAGACAGACAATATCATAATGCCACTATATAACTCCATGGCACGCCCACACCTTGAATACTGCATGCACTCCTGGTTATCCCATCTCACAGAAGATACATTAGAATTGGAAAAAGTACAGAGAATGATTAAGGGTATGAAAGAGCTTCCATATGAGGAGAGTTTAAAAAGACTGGGACTGTTCAGCTTGGAGGAGACATGACTAAAGGGGAGGTGGGGATATGAGAGAGGTGTATAAAATCTATGAATGGTGTAGAGAAAGTAAGTGTTATTTACCTTTTTGAAAAACACAAAAACTAGGAGTCATCCAAAGAAATTAATAGGCAACACGTTTAAAACAAATATACAGAAGTACTTCATCACAAAACAGTCAACCTTTGGAACTTGTTATCAGGAGTTGTTGTGAAGGCCTAAAAAAAAAATCTAAAAATAATTAGGTAAGTTCATGGTGGATTGGTCTATCAATGGCTATTAGCTAAGATGGTCAGAGATGCAACCCCCTGTTCCAGGTATCCCTAAACCTCTGACTGGCAGACCTGGGGACTGATCGACATGGGATGGATAACTCAATAGTTGCCATATTCTGTTGATTCCCTTTGAAGCATCTAGCACTATCCTGTATTACAACAGTAGCCTCTGAAGTAGATGGACCGTTGGTCTGACCTAGTATTAGGGTGACCAGATCACCGGGAGACACAGGGGAAGCGCGGGGCCAGGGTGAGTGAGAGTCCGGCCTGGCCCCGAGCGCAGGCAGGACTCAGTCGGGTGGTAGGGAGAGTAGGGGGGCGGCCCATGGGGCCAGGCGGCGGCTGTTCTCTCCCCCTGGGCAGCGGGACTCAGGAGCAGACGCTGCTGCAGCTCTCACTGCCGCGGGAGGAGGAAGCGGCTGATGGCCAAGCTCGGCGGCTGCGGCTCTGGCACCTGGGCCCGAACTCCCTGAGCCCGGGCCTGCTGCGGGGACCCAGCAGCACGCACGCTGCGCCCAGCCCCTGGCCAGTCGCGTCTGGGCTGCTGCCCAGCTGGTGCTATCCCATGGCGGCTCCGGAGTGGGGGCAGCAGGCCCCAGCCCCCCCGTCCCACTTGGGTCCCTCAGGGGAACGAACGGGCCTGGGCTGCCGATGCCTCCGCCCAGCGAGCACTTCCGGGATCCGGAGTAACATTGGTTGGGACGCGGGACAAACAAGGAAATATCGGGACAGTCCCAATAAAATCGGGATGGCTGGTCACCCTACCTAGTATGACCATTCTTATGTTCTAATTAATACTAATAAATAGATGGGTCTAGAAGTCATGACCTCATCCTAGTTCCCAGACAAGCACTCAGTTATCCCTGAGCCAAAAGCAAAGTTGTTGGAGCTCAAGCTTTGGAGAGCTGGGAGCACATTCAGTGCAGATGAAACATTCAAGGATTTTTAGCAGCAAGCCAACAAAAATCTCTGGTAGTTTGCAAATAGCTAGTTTCAGAGGCTTATGACTTGCCCAAATGTGGGTGGATTTTAATGGAAGCAGCAAAATGCACCTCTATGACCCCAGCACTATCTCCCCACTCCTCTGCTAAGTTTCAAGTCCCTGCTCCAAACCCCAGAGCCATGGTGGTGCCTTAAAGAAATGATTAGGAAAAAATTAACAGTAGCAAAACTACCTATTTACAATTCTATTGCACATTTTGTGGGACAAGGACTCTCTCTGTGTTACGTTTGTACAGTGTCTAGCAAAATGGCACTCTGATGCATGCCTGCAGCTCCTAGGTGCTACTGTAAAAAAACAAACAGTAATAGGCAATTTTAATAGGCTCTGCCTACAATATGTACATTAAAAACAAAATAATATAGATTATTCATCATTTTATTTTAGAGTAACAAAACTGAATTACATGGAGGAGGGCCATTTCCTAGTTTAAAACTTACTGTTCCTGCTTTCATATAGATATGTTTTTCTGCAGTGAGATCCACTCATCCACCTCCCCTCCCCACCCCAAAATATAAAAATGTTGGAGATCATTGCCTGCATTCCTTTGGGCTGTGACTTTCATGAACTTGAAGAATAGAGCAAGGACCCAAGAGAGAAAGACAAGGGGAACATTAAATGCCTACAGCAGATAACACAAAAGTAGGTTAAAGCTGTATACGGTGTCTTCATAGATTCTAACGTATATCGATAGCCATGTCTTCACCTCCCACCACTAATGGTTGATGGAAATATTTTATAAAAGTTAATGCATCATGCAGTTAAACTAACTATAGTCACTGAATTCCCTATATTGTAGCATAGGCAAACCTACCTTGCTTAGATTCTTATGTAGCATTCATACTGATGAAACAACTTCTTGTCTCTCAGTGGTGATTGTGCAACAGATCACCATATAACTCAGGGCAGTTCTTTGCTTCAGTTTCTGTAGAATGAACAGCAAGGCTTAATTAAACCAAAAAAACCTGAACAAACACATGAACAAATATGTCCACCTACTGTGTGCCCAAAAACAGGTTTAGGAAGAGGAACAATGGTGGTTCAGGCATATTGCTCATTCTCAGCAGTGACTGAGAATTTGACTATTGGTTGTTCGTTATAAGTCATTGTGCTGTATAATTTATTTGATAAATGGATATTCACCACAATGGACAATGAAGTATGACCTGAAATAATTTTTCTGCCTTATGCTAACTATATTGGAATGTGACTCCATGAGGCCCCTGAAGAAACTGGTTTGACTGTCCCAGGTAACCAAGGAGCAGGTAACTCACTACTCTGTCAACATACAATCAGCATTTTTACAGCGCTAATATTTCTAAGTTAACCAGGCCTTTTCAGTCCTCCTATAATACCTCCCATGTAAACTAGACACAGCTGGTCTCTGCACTAACAAATCAGCTGCTGACAGAGTAACAAAATATATACAGCAAAGTTAGGGGAACAAAACGTTGTGATTGAAAGGGCAAATGTGTAGTGAAACCAAGAAGTCGATTTAGAGACTCTTGACAAGTTTTATCAACATTTACCTACAAAGTGCTCCCATGGGGAAGGTAGCTTTTGTCTTCATTTTTAATTCTGGTTTGTGATGTGATGCCTTGCATAACGCATCGATGAGCCAGAGACGTATGTGGTTAATAAAAGCCTATGGCCTCTTTAAGTGAGCACAAAGCCTGTAAAGATCTTAACTTTGGATTACAAGAGATCTTATCCATAATAGGATGTTAACATCTTCTGTGGTCATTGCCATGAGAGGAGGCCAGCCTGTCTGGCCACACCCTCACCTCAGAGAGGTGGTGGGTTCTTGCTGGGGCTGCCTGCCAACACTGCACTGACCGTCTTTCCCACTCACCTTTCAATTCCACTTCCACCATCTCCCTGTGCTCTACTATATATCCTTGGTCCCCTCCATCTCCTTCCAAACTGTCCTTTCTCCTTGTGCCATCTCCATACGCCTTGACTTCGGACTTTCCACAATCCCTCTTCTCCCTCAGTATCCTACTCCTCCTTTCATTCCCTGACCCACTGCATGTTTCCCACTATCTCGCTGCTCATACAGTCACACCATCTTCTCTGCCCATGGCTCCCCTGTGATCCTCAACCTCCTCTCACGTTCCCCTGGCACCAGGTATACACATCTTCTTGCCTCGCCTGACCCTGGTCCTCATATATACCCATGGGCCTCCTACACCCCTGTTCATCCCTCTCTCCATGCCCTCACCCACACCATGTATGCCATCCTCCTGTCTTTCCCAGAACTCCCAATTCCTATACTGATACATCCATCTACTTCCATGTATCACCTGCTCCCTCTCCTATTCTTCATACCCCCTCCTGGGATCTGTCCTGCTGTCTTTCATGCCAGTCTTCCATCTCCCAGCCTGTGATTTAGCTCAGGAGCTACTCTAGCATCAAAGTGGTGTGTGTGTGTGTGTATAAACTGTCTCTTGATATCATTTTAAGCCTCACATCCAATTCCCCCCCAAAATACCCAGGATGCATTTCTCCTCAGCAAGACCAGCAGATCTAATCACCTTATTGTTACATGGCGCTTCCTTCAGTTTTTTTTTCCACATCTACCCATTGTCTTTTGTCTCATACTTCAATTGTAAGCTGGGATCATAGTTTTCCTTGTGTGTTGGTGCAGTTCCTAGCACGAAGGGGTTTTGGACCCTGACTAGGGCACCTATGCGCTACATTATACAAGTAATTAATAACTATACCACAATAGTTTTGGAGTTTTAGGGGCCACTTTTATACTAGAGGCCAGGCTAGAATTCAGGTACCCAAAAGGTAACCTAAAGCCACTTTTGTTGTCCACTCCTACTGTATGCTGCACTTCCCAAGTGGCACCACACTGCTTTAAATCTGCTGAGGGAGGGAAACCTCTGCAGCATGCCCTTGTAGCCCAATGGAGCACTATTCACCCTGTCATGGTTGTGATGGGTTGGATCACAGAAACCCTCCTGGGAACTGCCAACTGTTGTGCCAAGACTACTTCTGCTCCTGCTTTCCTGCCCTGGCAGCTTGGGACTTCAGTGCCCTGCCCAGTTTGAGCCAGACCCACTAGCCTGCTGCAAATCTAGAACCAGGTCTGAACCATGTCCCTAACAGCTGTAGCCTTAATTGAAAGAAGTGTTCCTGTCTTTAACACTCAGATGCCCAACTCCCAATGGGGTCCAAACCCCAAATAAATCTGTTTTACCCTGTATAAAGCTTATGCAGGGTAAACTCATAAATTGTTTGCTTTCTATAACACTGATAGAGAAATATGCAAAGGTGTTTGCCCTCCCCTCCCGATATTAATACATACTCTTGGTTAATTAATAAGTAAAAAGTGATTTTATTAAATATAGAAAGTAGGATTTAAGTGGTTCCAAGTAGTAACAAACAGAACAAAGTGAATCACCGAGCAAAGTAAACCAAAGCACACAAGTCTATGCCTAATACAGTAAGAAAGCTAAATAAAGATAAAACCTCACCCTCAGAGATGTTCCAGTAAGCTTCCTTTTACAGACTAGTCTCCTTCTAGTCTGGGTCCAGCAATCACTCACACCCCCTGTAGTTACTGTCCTTTGTTCCAGTTTCTTTCAGGTATCCTTGGGTGTGGAGACGCTATCTCTTGAGCCAGCTGAAGACAAAATGGATGGGTCTCCCATGGGCTTAAATAGACTCTCTCTTGTGGGTGGAGACCCCCTCCTCTCTCCTATGCAAAGTCCAGCTCCAAGATGGAGTTTTGGAGCACATGGGCAAGTCACATGTCCAAGCATGACTCAGTTTTTACAGGCAGCAGCCATTGCCCACATTCTATCTTGAATGTCTCCAGGAAGACTTCTTATGTGGATTGGAGCCTTCCAAGATCCATTGTTCATTAAGTGTTTCTTGATTGGGCACTTAATTTGCACATTCCTTTCTCAAAAAGCTGACCAAAAGCTTTATTAAGGCTACTTAAAAATCAAGCAAGTACACAGCCAATATTAATAACTTCAAATACAAAAATGATACATGCATACAAATAGGATGAATAGATTCAGTAGAGCATAACCTTTACGGAGATGTGTTACATGGTGTATGTAGCATAAAACATATTCCAGTTATGTCATATATACATTCATAAGCATACTTCCATAAAGCCTTAGGGCAGGGGTTCTCAAACTGGGGGCCGGGACCCCTCAGGGAGTCACGAGGTTATTTCATGGGGGGTCACGAGTTGTCAGCCTCCACCCCAAACCCCTCTTTGCCTCCAGCATTTATAATGGTGTTAAATATATAAACAAGTGTTTTTAATTTATAAGGGCAGGGGGTCGCACTCAGAGGATTGCTATGTGAAAGGGGTCACCAATACAATAGTTTGAGAACCACTGCCTTAGGGGGGTGCACTGTCACAATGGTATCTCGGAGAGTTGGTTAACACTCCATAGGGAGTCTGGGATTTAGCTCTCCAGCTAGCTCTCCATCCCCTTGCAGGACATTAAAATCCAAAGGAATGCTAAGAATTCAAAACAGGAGGTCTGCTCTTCTTCCTGGCTAACCTCAAACTGAGCTGGGCCTTCTTCTTTTAACTCCCTATAATGGCATGGCACCCATCTCTCACGAGTGCCCCTTCTGGTTAGGAGTGTCTGGGGCCTTTAAACTGTCCCAGCCTTGGTACGAGCCGTACCCCCAGGCTTCTTCTCTGAAGGCAATGGTTTCACCCTCTTGGTCTGTTCTGGTCTCCATTCTCCAGCTGGACCTCTTAACAGTTCAGTTCCCCTTCTAGAGATTTATCGCTCTCCAATTGTGGGCCACCTCCCCAGTAGCCTATGCAAGGGGGGAGGACATTGTGTCCCTTTAGCAAAACTTCCTTCAGTTCCAGAGGCCATTTCCCTGCAGCCCCAGCCTTCACCAGTGCCTCACCTTTAGCTCAGGGCTCTTCTAAGTTCAGGCCCAGCAGCCAGCCAGGAGCTCTTCCTCACTCCCCTATTCCCAGCACTGAGCTGTCCATGGTGCTGCAGTTCTCTTTGGCCAACCAGCAGCACCATCTGTACTCCTCTGACTCCCACAAGGAACTGACTGTCTCTGGCTCTGCAGCTCCTTTTTATATGGTCCTCCTGGGCTGCTCCCTACAGCCTTTCTGATTGGATGCTTCCTGCACAGTCCTCTAGCTCGCTTGGAGGGCCTCTCTATTGCTTCTTTCCTGGGATGGGTGTGGCAGGACCCTGAGGCCTCCAGTCAGGGGCCTCTGGCCCTAGTCCACCCCATCACACACCCCTTTTCATACCTGACATCTGCTGCAGGAGGACCCAGTTGGGGCCATAGGCCCCTGTTATCCCCTTTCCTTCCTACTGTTGGGACCATATGTCCCATCATGTCTGCCTTTGTTTCAAAAGGCTTTTGAAGCTTAAATCCTTCAAACTGAATATTGAATTATGAAAATTATGTCTTTGTTTTAAGGACATGAATGAGCCATTAATGACACTCATAAAGAGGTGAGTAGCATCACAGATATCAAGAGAACTGCTTGCATAAGGGTTTGTAGAGTCAGGCTTTTTTGGGAGAACGTGGTATTCAGGGCTATGATGGGCTTCATTCTATACTGCTTAATCAAGGGAATCTCCCATCAACTTCAATGGTAATTAGTAACAGCATCAGACTCCATCTCCCCTGAGCTCTATAAAACTTTCATAAACAACCAGGAGCAAGTCATAGAAACAGAGCTGAAAGGGACCTTGAGAGATCATCTAGTCCATCCCCATGCACTGAGGCAGGACCAAGTATATTCAGACCATCCCTGATAGGTTGTTCAACTTGTTCTTAAAACCTTTAATGGTGGGGATTCCACACCCTTCCTTGGAAATCTATTCTAGTGCTTAACTATCCATATGGTTAGGAAAAACTTTCTGCTACCTAACAAATTTCCCTTGCTGCAGATTAAGCCAATTACCTCTTGTCCTACGCTCAGTGGATATGGAGAACAATTGATCACCATCCTCTTTATAACATATTTGAAAACTTATCAGTTCCCCCTACAGTCTTCTTTTCTCAAGACTAATTGTGATCAGTTGTTTTAAACAATTCCTCAGAGATCAGGTTTTCTAAATCTTTTTTCATTTTTGTTGCTCTCCCTCTGAATTCTCCCCAATTTGTCCACATTCTGCCTAAAAGTATGGCACACAGAACTGGACACAAATACTCCAGCCAAGGTCTCCCCAGTGCAGTAATACATTTTAATATGGTCTAAAACAGGAAAGATGTCCTAGTTACTTTTCCCACTGGATGATCTTCAACCAGAAACAACCTTGATTCCAAGAGCAGAGCAAAGGTAGGCAAAATGTACCTGCAGCAGCAAGACACAGCCTTTTTTCTGGAACATGGAACTGTTTCTAATTCAATATGAAGATGCAAACTTTTCTCATATCAGCAGAAAGTTGTCATTCTCGCTAAACTAAACACACACATAATACAATGGTGTAAACAGAATGGTCCTCACTTGTTTACAAATTCCCGCCAGCATTTTAAGAAGCAAGCCTCAAAATAAAAAGCAAGCTTAGTGCAAAAATTGTACTTAGTGAACAAATGGGCCAGCTCCTCAGCTGGTGTAATTCAGTGTACTGTGGAGCTATGCTGATTTACACCAGCTGAGGATCTCGCTGATTGATCATATATTTAAATTGCAATAAGTTAGCAGGCTTTTGGGGGGAGGTTAGCCATTATAAAAAAACAAATAAAAATATCCTAAGAGAGCTTCTTCCTTACATAGGTGCTATCATAGATTTGAAGAGTTTGTCATCAGCTAAACAGTGACCAGGGGAATGTGGGATTTGTCATTCATGACGATGACTCCAGAACTAAAGCACCCGCTGGGCAGTGATTCATGATTTTAAAACATCAACTTAATTTTGAAAAAAAAATCTGCTTTCTGCTCTGCCTGGTGGATTGAGATTTCAATATTCTGCTCTCCCTGAATGAGTCTCCTATTATCATTAGCTTCTGGGGCTAATACACTCCTCAGGAAATAGCTGGAAAACAAAAGGATAAAGTAAAGGAGCTTCTAATTATTATTAGAAACATAGCATTGCTTGATAATGATAACAGAGCCTAGGAAGCCAATTACATCCTGGTGCAAAGTCCTGCACAAAGATGAATTATAAATGGCTACTTTATGATCAATATGTGCACTGAAATTCACTCTCTTGACTCCATTCCCTTTTGAATTTGCATCCATCTCCCTGAACTTTCTAAAATGTTCTCATCTCATTGCCTGTCCCTTCTTGCATTTCTCCAGGTAATTTTCCTGTTCAGTTAACGGCCATCCAATCTCCTTTGCCACACTTGGGTGATTCATGTATACTATTGACTTGATTCCAGATCACATTTCAATTGACCGAAGTTAGAATAAGCAAGTAGAATTTTAAAGAGGACTTAGCACCAGCCTTCCGCAGACTGGTCTCTTGTGTATAGGTGGTTCTTACCCTTCTGTATCATTATTCCACTGTTGGTGAGAATCAATGCATCTATTATTACTAATTTCTAGTACAGTAGCAACTAGAGGCCCCAACTGAGACTGGTGGCTCATTGCACTAGAAACTGTTCTAACACACTGTACAAATCCGGTCCTGAAAAGCTCACAATCCAAATAGACAAACAGACAAAGAGTTACACAAGGTACAGAGAGGGGAAATGACTTGCCCTAGGTGACACAGCAAGCCAGTTACAGAACTAGGAATAGTATCCAGGTCTTCTCAATCTTAGTCCATTGTCCTATCTATTAGACCACTCTGCCTGCCTAGCAGTAGGAAGCCTAGAGCTGGATATTGAGTGAATTCTTGTAGATCAGAGTATTCACGGGAGGAACGATGGGCTTGTGGGGAAGGCACCAGACATGGAGTCTGTAGATTTGTTTCACAGACAATATGCAACCTCGTACAAATCACTTAACCTGTCACAGTTACCCCACCCCCCATTCACACACCCACCTCACAGTGGTTGGGCAAGATTAACCAAATGTATGGTGAGTGCTTTACGCTCGGGAGTGGAAGGAGGAGAAGGGTTCTCTCTGCATGAAATGATACTTCCAGCCAGACCTCGGAAATTACAGTTTCCCTTTAATTCATCTTGTTCTTTCAGGGGCAACTCTCACTCCTATGCCCATATGTGATCAAGAACCTCCAAAGATTGACACTAGAGTATTGCTGTCCTGACTCATTGGCCCAGTCCAATGGGCCTCTCCAAAATGAGCCTGCCACTGAAGCAAACAACCTGGGTCATTTCCTGCTGGAGAAAAACAGGCAGTGTAGGGTTACTGATTGTCACAGGAACATAATAAAACAAAGGCCATCCCCAGTGTAAAAGGAGTGCAGTCCATGATATTAAGAAAAACAAATAAAAACCCCATCCCTTGCTTGAGAGGGAAAACAGAGGAACCAATTTTGTCCCAGGATGACTTAGGTTTACTTAGACTCTTTTCTAATTTAATTTCTGGTGATCTCACTTGCCAATCCTAGAGTTCAGAAACTAGCAGTCCAAGAGTCCCTCAAAGTCTATGTATGCAGCACCTCAAGGCTATTCCTTCAGCAAGACTTTGGACTTCAATAAACAAAAGTATGAATTGAAAGATGTTTAATTTATTTATTCCTAGTTCCTAATCGACATAGCAGGATCCCTCATTTCAGCATGGGCAACATTTACAATGCCGGGTTTACAATGGTGCCAGTGGCTCTATGGAGCCAGGCCCATGCTCAGAAGGGCCCTGGCCTGCTCCACTTGCACTATGCCCCGAGACCCCACTGGCTCCCCACACCCACCACTTGCTCCTCTCGGCCTGCCCAGCTGGCTGAGGGCTTCTCTCCATTCCCTGGCAACACACCCCCTGCTCCTCTCAGCCTCCTGGCCAGCCCTCAATGCATCTCTGGCTCTCTGCTTCCTACCACCTGTGGGGTCCCGCCTGCCTCCCCGGAGCTGAGCCACCTGGGACTGGTGCAGAAGCTGGCCAGTCTCAGCTGGGGGGGGCGGGAGGAAGACAGTGTGGGGGTCTTGGCTGGGCACCTCCAGGCAAGCGCATCTTGAGGGAACCCGGCCAGGGCAGGCCCTGGCCTGGCTGATTGCACCACTCCTGAAGGGATGGAACGATTCCTGGCCCTGGGACCAGCCTTGGCTGCACTGCCGGCTTAGCCCGGCAGACACCGTCGCCTCCCAGCAGGCCTGTGAGTGCAGCCGGGAGGCAGAGTGTGGGGGAGTGGGTCTCTTGGAGGTCTGGGGGGAGGGGCTGGGCTGTGAGAGGGTGGGGAAGGTGTGTGTGTTGGGGCACTAGGGAGTGGCAGTTTTGGGGAGGGTGCTGGCCAGTTGTGGTGGGGCTGTGGGCAGGATTGGTGTTGTGCTGGGCGCTGTGCATTTGTGGGTGGGTCTGGGGGGATGCTGGGCATAATAAGTCCAGGGGGGCTCTGGCCATAGGTAGCTGGGGGATGTTGGGCAGAGGGGCTGTGTGGCATGGCCTGGGCCAGCCCCCAAGGGGAATGGGCATGCTGGCAGCATAGGGCTGGGCAGGCCACTGTGCATCTGGCAACTGCTGGTTTGTAAATAATGCCTTCACATTGGGTGGAGTGGGACCATCCCTGCCATGCCATGCCCCATTGCCTCTGGCTGGCCCCTCGATCAAGGGACTGACCTCCCCATCGCCATGCTCCATTGCATCCATGGGGGCCCACAAGTACGTTTGGCACCAGGCCAACAAAAGGCTAATCTGGCCGTTCGTGAGTAGTCTTTGTGGGTGGGGAGTTGTTCCTCTTCCATTGTCCTCATGAAGTCTGTTAACCCTTTCCTTCCTGGCCAGGGGTGGATGTATATTACAGTTGGACAAATAACAGATTTTTCTGCTTGTTGGCAATTTCAGTAAAAAAAGAAAAAAATCCATTCAGATTTAACCGAACTAATCATTTTTATATTTGAGTGGACTGAAAAGTTTAAAAAAAATTGTAGGTAGAACAAAACATTTTGTTTGGCAGGATAGAAAAAGTTTCATTTCATTGTGAACATTTTTTAATATTTTTGAAATAAAATTAAAAGAAATTTTGAAATGAAAGTTCTTTTGAAGTGAAAAAAAAATCAATATTTTTGTTTCAAAAGAGTCAAATTTTGCCCAGTTCTGGGGTTACCTCCTCAGAGACGCATGCTGGTAGACAAGATTCCAATAAAATGACATGGCTGTGTTAAGAATCAAGATCGTATGGGTGTATTCAGTGCCATCACTGACTTATTTCCTTTACCTTTAGAAAAAATTGACTCAGGCCCACGGTTAGTAAATTCACATAAAAACAAGTACACATGGAAATGCGGTTATTCAAAAGAGGAGAGATTGGATATACAGGTATAGCCGTGTCTGCTAATCAAGGTGCCATATAACCAAATAAATTGTCATGTAAATGACTCTTTCCAATTCAATAATCTCCTTAAAGCTCACCTTTCTTACCACTTATCCTGTGCCTAGTTCTGTAGCACATATCTGGAAGAAGTCCACCTAGACATTTATTATTGAATGCATATAGCCACAATCAAAACACACAAAAGTTTAAGTGCTAATTCTGGGTGTACGAGCTACTGACGACACAAACAGCTTGTTTATTAAACTCAAAAAACCTGGGAGAAGTGTGCATAAGACTCCCCATACATAAAGAAAAGTATCCATTAGTGGCAGATGACAATAGTATTTCAAAATCAATTCCTTTGTGCTTGCACATTATTTCATTGAGCCTCTAACATTTTCATTGAGCATTGGCCTGCTAAACCCAGGTTGTGAGTTCAATCCTTGAGGGGGCCATTTAGAGATTTGGGGCAAAAATCTAACTGGGGATTGGTCCTGCTTTAAGCAGGGGGTTGGACTAGATGACCTCCTGAGGTCCCTTCCAACCCTGATATTCTATGATTCTATGATCTATGATTTTATCATCAAGTTTATGCTGGTGAGGGGGGTCTCTTAAATGTGCTGGAATCATACCCTTGAATATCTTCCTTCTTGACAGTAGCTTTGTTGAGTTCTGTACTCCTCGTCACCCTTACAGTAGCTCTCTCTCTCAACATATAAACCTGCATTTCAGTAATAAAATATTCAGTTTAAATGAAAAATTGCCTCATAATAAAGCAGGCGTTAGCCACATCAAAAAAATCAATTAGTCACTGGGGATTTTTATTAGTCAATCATGTATGTAATTAAAACCATTGATTGATAGCAGACAACACTACCACAAAGTTCTTTCACTCATGTCCTGGCAAAATGGTCTGCCTACACCACAGCATCAGATAAATGGCAGGGAATAAACTGATGAACAGTTATTTGGAACTGCTTTTTATTCAGTTAAGAGTGGCTTTTCCCCAACACAGCAGTTTTGATAGATCACTGCTCTGGGTCTGAGACATTTATGAACCATCTATGTTGGTCACAAATGCAAATCTATATTTTACCCTTACTTCCCTCCCCCCGCACTGTAGATCCAATGTATTCTGAGCACTCCTGGATTATCACTATTAACCTGTAAGAAATTCCAGTGAATGGATCCTGTGTAACAGAAAATGACCTCAAACAATTAATATTTTTCAAGTGGTTTTATCTGATTTTAGGCCAAGACACATAAATCATCATTCCAACTTTCCTCTTCCTGGCAGTGCACTTAGACATGCTGGGTCTTAAAATGACAACATCACCATCCCATGATCCTTTGTTTTAAGTAATTAAAATAATAATGTACCTTAACTCATGCAGTAGCAGTCCAGCAGACTTGCTCATAAGCAACCTCACTCAGGGATAGTGCCTCAGGTGAATCAAGGGAGCAGAGGACACAATGGATTTTGATGCACCATTGGTTTCAAGTGAATTTATTGCTTTTGAAAGGATACTGAATGTTGACATGCATGGAGACGGAACTCTCTTATTAATCCATATAGATACTGCATGATCAGCAGTACTGCTAGCTTCCCTGCCAATATACAGTACCTATCTACATCCTGCCAAGGCAGGAGAAAGAGAATAGTTCAATCTCGGTGCCCATTTCACACTTTGGCTCTTCTGCTGAGAAAACCAACAAGGGTGTCAAGCAGTGACAACTGTGATTTTGTGATGTGAATAACTGCACTGGGAACTGGACTTAGACCCCAGCCCACTCCACAAAGGCTATGAAGCCCTCAGATGAGTGTTTTGATTCACTATCAAACTGAACTTGATCTGAATCAGTGATCCAGACAGTATATCCCAATAGTACAGCTCACTTCATATAGTACAGTTAAAAAAAATTCCTTTGTCAATTTCACATTATTTTAACAATATAATCCATTAAAAAAACAACAGCAATGAATCTTCTAAACACATATTACCTTTTTTTCTGTTCAGTAAAAATACCATAATACGGGATAAGGCAGTTGGCCAAGGTGTTGTTCATTTGCTGTTGCAGCAACCTGTATCAAGGGCTCTAATGCCACTCTAATTGATCTTGCTCACCAGTCCCCTACTAATATTTCACCTCTATCCTAATTCTGCAAACTGCTCTGTGTGGGCAGATCCCTGTGGAGTCCCAGTGGGGCTGTAATAGCTTGTAAGATCAGAGCATTACTCTCTTTGCTGCAGCCTTGTTTACACTGCAGTTTGTGTTGAAATCTCTCATTGCTGCACCACTCTATTAATGGTAGTGATAGTGAGCTTGCTAGTGAAGACAAAGCTCAAGTGGCTGGTGACTTTTGACCAGTGTTATTTAAACCTGCTCTGAGCAGGGTTAGGTGACAGTAAGAATGCCAGCAACCACAGGAGCCCTGTCTATCCTAGCACACCACACCATCACAAGCAGAGCAGAAATAGTGGGAGTTAAAAAAAAGGGGGGGGAGGGGGAGAGTGTGGACACAGCACACATGGTGTATAAGTGAGACACTGTCAGGATAAAAATCATCTATTCAAAAAATTGTTCCTTACCTGATGATGTATTCTCAAAGAAGCAGGGAATTGCAGGTTCCAGTAAAATACTTTTATCTAATTAGTACAGCTAAAATTTAACGGATACAATTGGATTCAGTGTCCTAGAGAATCTCTGTGGGTTAGATCGTCAGCTGTGGTGTATCAGAAAGGCGCCATGCACTTCATTGGCTATGCCGATTTACGCCAGCTGTGGAACTGGCCCAGCATGTCTTCACGTCTATCTAGCCTACTTCCTCCTGCCTCTGCACTTCCTGAGTCCACAAGATGGCACTATTCCACACCTGTGTTATTAAACATTTACAATATTGCTTACTGAAAAGAGTGGGAAACTGTAACTTACCTTTCACCATCAAGGTGTTGATTTAATTCACCTTTACTCCATTTAGATAATGAAAGTAGATGCCAACCTCACAGGACAGGCAGGATGGGATGGATCGACATTTTTGGATGCACATTCAAACTCTGTGGTCTGTGGAAGTAGCCAAACACAAATTTCTCTGTTTTTTCCTGCCCTTAGCTGAAAATGTTAACTATAGTTTAGAGACCCTCAAAACCAAACAAGCAACCCCCCTAAAAACAAACAAACAAACAAACAGATGCTGTTCCACCTAGTGAAATATGAAGAAGTCCACATGGGCATTTTCTGGTCACACATTCTTTGTGGATGGTCATGATCCTGCCATCCTTATTTATTTTGCAGATGCATACAAGCAAGATTTGTGGCTAAAGTATTTTAAGAGCAAAAAATAATTAAGTGATATACAAGAACATTTCAGATAGGAGTATCTACTGCAGTATTATCATATGAACAATATTTATCCATGGGGACAAAGGGTCATTTGGGATTAAAATGATCATAATGAGAATTTTTAATGGCAGGTATTAATTACTAGATGCCTTTCATTGTTGATATCCAGTGCCTACCTAGAAAGCGGAGTATTTTCATGGGTGGTTATATTTCCTGAATACATGGAGGAAAAGTTTTTCTCAATAACGTTCTACTATTGCTGTCCAATAACAGAGATTCCATTATTTATCTTGTCCACATTATGCTTAAACAAAACAAAACACCTTTTCCAACATTTGCAATATTTCTGAATTAGATAAACAATTATTTTCTTTTTGCCTTCATGGTGAGGTTAATGATCTGATTCTTGCATTTATCTAGTCCACCTACCCAGTAACACACATTATAAGAGAAGCCTAATATTGGACAGTTGTGGCCTCAGAGTGAGATCATAGCTGTAGGAAGCACATGCATAGATCATATTTAATATATATTTTCCTAATTATAATCCCAGTCCATTTTGTCTGTGTGTGTGAGGGACATGAATAAAAGGTGGGTTGATATTTCTTTGCTTCAACGTTCAGTTACAGATATGGTTTATTTGTTCAGACTCACTGACATTTCCATGGTCTTTTATTAAAGACCTGATTAACCTGCAGAAAGAGCATCATGTTTGTACAAAGCTTATGTGCTCCAAGCCCATTGCACGCCCACATATTGCCTTCTGTTAAGGGAACATTGGTAATGTCAGCATTCCATATCATATAACAACGCCTTCAGAGAATTGGCCCTGTCTGTAAACAGTGTAATCTACAAAGTCAAGAAAACTGGATGTGACTAAAATCAGAAAATGTTCCTATGAGCCTTCAGTTGGCACTAGTATCACTGGTATGTTCTGGGCATGCGTGGTTCTTCCTGATATACTAGAACTAGTAAGATCATGGAGCTCTCCTGATTATATGACTGTCCACTACTAGTGCTCTGCTGGAGGGGCAAGTTAAAAGCAGTGCTAGTGTGATGTAATAGCCACCATCCCTTTACAGAGTAAGATCAAAAGTTCTGTTTTCCAACCTGCACACATGGTAAATTTAGCTTACAATTTCCCTACAGTTTTCAACATATCCACAACATACACTTTCTACAGATCTCCCTCTTACACCCATTACCTGTTTCCCCAGGTTTACCACCTCATTGTCCTATGTATGGTCTCATTGTACCACGTGCACTGAGGGGGTTGCTGTGCTGGATTCAAGATGAAAGCATCCAAGTCAATTACAGTTATCTAAGTAATGAAATGGGACTACGTATTGACCTTACACCAGAGAAAAGGCCTGGTTGATATTCTGCCTGAGATCACAAGTGAAATGAAATTTGTTAGCCACATCTCACTCCTCACTTTCATCTCTATGTAACCACCAGAAAGCATGACACAATCAAAGTGATAAGCAGCAACTTCCACTCCAGTAAGAGCTGGGAGTGCAATAGCAAGGAATTCTTAATAAAGATGAAGATATTATTTTACAATATCCCTAAGTTTAAAAGGCACCTTACAATGCAGACAAAACCACATAATCACAATACAGAAGACATGACCCTACCCCCAAAGTGTAATAAACTAATTTTAGCCATGACACAAGGAAGGGCCAGAGAAGTACACAAAAAAGGGGTTAAAATAGGGAAGCTGGGATAACAAAATTATATAGTTACTCAGCCAAATACAGTAGCAAAACTAGACTGATGAAGCTCTCTGTATGACCCTTTCCTACATTTTGTATGGATTGAACCACCACTAATACGCATTACAAAATTTAAGGAACTATTTTGTAATCAGAGCATTATGTTTCTTAAAGTTCTTGGTATGCATATCACTGTGTGGGGAAAAACATCTAAAACCTACATTTTTATATTATTTCCTGAGGTTTTCAATTTTCTGTAAGTGCAGAGGTACAAATACAATCAGTCCCCAGTAAGCTCATATTTGCAAATACACAAAATACACCCCAGTTTTACACATCTGTATCCACCATTACATCTCCATTTATACATGTACAGGATTAAATACTCACAATTTTAGTCATGCATGAAAGGTAAGCTTGGACTTGCACGTCTGCAAACGTGCACTAAAGTAGAGGCTGGAGATTAGATCCTGTATGTGCATCCTGTGCAAGCGTTTTTAGTATATTAAGGAAGGATCTGAGTTGGCTGATCAATAATACGTAGATGGATAATAGATAAAGGCATGTTGTATAGTAACTAAGAAGCATGGCAAAGGTTCTCCATGATAGAAACATGAAATAGAAAAAAATGTATCATGCCATTCCTGTAGTTCCCATGTGCATAATTGTAACATTTGAAACTTGTTCATATTACCACAATGTACACTACCGTATAGTCTGCTATCCTTCCTATTTACTCTGTGACCCAGCACCTCAGTTCATCCTCCATCTGAATGAAGTGCTAACTGAGCCACAGAATGCAGAAAGAGACAGCAGTTTACAGAGGCCAAGATATATACTGACAACAGGAAAATGTTCCAAGCGTGAAGTTTATATGTATGGAAAATACTATGGCAGATGGAACAGGGTTTTCTTCAAGGGTCATTGGGCTAGCACCCTCCATTACCTCCTAACTGTTTAAGGATTGGTGAGTGCAGGAAGGCTTAGATTTTAACAATATGTGGTACCACAGAAGTTAGAGGTGGAAATGATGTATTATTAGCTCTTTCAGTATGTCCCCCCCAAAATGCAGGATCGAGGATGCACCAGATATTAAACTGATGCTAAACTTGATCTTAGTCAAAAGGGCACTTGCCTCTATTCAGTTTTGAATAATATCTATATCAGATTTACACTCATAGCCCATACAATGACCTTTTTAGAATTCATTGTTAACATTTTGGTTTAAGGTAAGCAGGGGAAAAGATGCAGTCTTCCAAGGAGTGCTTTGATATTGTGCACAAGGAAGCAGCATACATGCACTTTCAGCCAAAACTGTTACCAATGTTAAAAATAGGGGGGTTAATCGTACTTTAATCATACAAACACTATACAGTGAGAATCTGTTCTTCTCATATATATTTACCATCAGGATGAAGGTTGGAGATGTGTTAGGGCTTCGTGGTATGCTATACTTTGGAGTGTCCAAAAAGTGATCTGATGCACAGGTTTGTCTGAGATGATCTGTTTGGGTAAACCCCAAAGCCCACTCTGTTGCTATTATAACCAGCACCCATGCTGTTGTATTTGCGACTGGTGGCTAGACCTTGTAGTAACAGTATTTGATTATTTCCAAAATGGGATAGGGCAGTTCAGGGCATTATGGATGGTAGATGTATTGTTTTTAAAGACTTTTAATGATCACAAATCCAAAATTCTACAGAACTTCAGCATTTTTGGCAAAGAACAATGATTGAATCAATTTAATCTTTGATCCATTCTCTCTGTAAGTACTATATCCTTTGTTGGTTCAGGGAAATGGATGTTATCGTCTAATATGGCTTTTTCCATTTCTAAATTCTGTGAAGTGTAGCTACAAAACCGCAATGTGTTCTACCAGCTTAATCAGCAAATGAGACTGAAAGATGTGCAGCACCAGGTCTCCAGATGGTGAATAATAAAAGCTACACTTACATTTTTGTCTGATGCACCTGTTAGACTGTTGTATAAAAGGGACTGCAGTAAAACACTCAATAGAATGGAAAAGTTCTCCTGAACATGCCCTCAGCAGTAGCTCCAGGGTACCGCAACCAACATACAAAACATCTGTAGGTTTGTTATGCACTAATGCAGTTTTAGGAATCTAAGCTACTCGGACTAGCCCAGGTTTGGACTCGACAAAAATAGGCTTATTATCTATTATTAACAAGTACCCATATCGGCTAAGGAAGTTTCCCCATCATCACTCCAGTGTCTGTATGGAATGACAACCATGCATCTTGATAAGACAATGGTGTAAGTGAGAAAGCAGTTCAGTTACTGTGTGTCATGCTGCAGCATTACAAGTGGCTAAAAAAATCTAATTCTCAGGCAACAGTCCTTGCCCCTGATAATGCAGGCATAAAGCATAGGGCCAGAAGGTGAAGTGGGTGCACTACTAATGCTTGAGGCCTGTTGCACCATCATGTTGCTGAAATGCCTTATCCCACCTGATAGTTATCATTTGCACCAAATGCAATTGATTTATTATTTGTTTTAAGCTTTCATTAAATAACAGATTGTCATGTAATAATTAATTTAATAACTTCCAGCTGCACAGTCCCAGAGATCCAAATCTCAGCCCAGGGAGAGCTGGGAAAAGAAATATCAAGAAAAGAAGATTTCCCCCTCCCCCCAGGCCATTAAATCAAAGAAAGGAATTTTTATATTAATTGGCAGCAAGTCCATGTCTAGTCTGACTGCTGACACAGTTAGCCATAATAATAAAAAACACCTTTGCAGGAAGTGGAAATGCAGTTTGAATTTTAATAACTGCCTTCATTTTCTGTCCTCTGATTGATTAACCTGAACAAGATTCAAAGCAGTGATGTCCCTTTATCAACTATTTGTCAGTCAGGAAAACTGCAGGCACTGAGTAACATAAGAGTCATTCATACACCAATAGTTGCACAAAGCAGACCATTTTGGAAAAACGTAATGATGAATTAGGTGGAAAGTTATTACAGAACCACTTTCAACTCATGAACTCTATAGTAATTACATTTACAATTACAGGGCCTTCCTTCCACCTATCCCCAAATGTCTCACAATACTCTGCAGTACGGGCTCTATTATTCCCATTTTAGAAATGGAGAAACCAAGGCAGAGAGATTAAGTGGCTTGGACAAATTCACGCAACATTGAAAGAATGCAGAAGCATTGAGTTCTATTTGTTTTTTTATGTAACCATAAACCAACCCACATTCTCTCAAAATTTTGCCCACATTTGCCAAAAAGTTCATGAATCAACAATGGCGAACTAAGCCTGAGCTTTGGGTTTCTATTTTGATACGTAAATTTTGTGTTCCTCTTATCAATACTTACCAATTATTTAGACTGAGATTTTCAAAGCAGTCTAGGTGCTTTGGACATGTATCTTTCATTATTAAAATGAATGTTTCTAAATCACTCCTTTGGAAACCTCAACCTCAGTCTTTTCTACATAATGTGAAATACATGGCTCTCGGAAGTTCTTTCTGAAGTTCAGAGTTAATTTTTGTTTCATGCATTTGTTGAAGACTCTTAGGTCTCAGAGTTCTTGTTAATGTGGACTAAGAGACATGGCTGATCTCACTAGTCCATAACTCCCTGTTTAATGAAATCACAAGAATCATTGTTCCCAAATATACATGCATCTTATCAAACATCATTCCCAGCACAGCCTACAGGACAAAAACATTAAACAGTTATATGGTTCATGAAGAATTTCTTTTTATAGATGGGGCAAGCAAAGAAGACCTCAAGAGATGTGCCCAGGAGGTCCTGGAAGAGATGATCAGCAATTAAAAAGGAAGTAGCTGACCAGCAGCGAGTGCATGATGTAGACAAAGATAGAGTTCAACCCTAAATAAAGCCATGAAAATAAACCATTTCAAACTCCCCAAGAATAAACATTATCTATAATAAATACTACACATGTAAAAACCTCATGCAGATCGAAAAGTGGAATCCAATCCTGGAAACAGAAGTCCACTGGAGATGACATTTGGTCATACGAAGAGGAAACAGATATATCTGTGTGTGGCGACTGATCTTCCAAGGTTGGTGGGACTCTGGAAGCATGACAAGGAGTGCTGGCTGTGATTTTTTTTTTTTTTTTTTGACAAAAGCTGGTTTTTTTCATCGGAAAATGCCAGTTCATCCAAACTGAAACTTTTACCAGGACAGGCTCAGTTTTGACAAAACTTTCATTAGGCAGGTGTCTAAGATCCAGGATGAAATTTCTGCTCAAAACCAGAGAGAGAGAGGGAGAATATCAGGCAGAGTGGGACTTGAACCTGCTTCTACATGTCTCCCACATCCCACGTGAGTACCATCACTATTGGCTATTCTGGGTTTTTCCCCATTCCCCACTTGTCCTCCAATGGAAAAAAAAATGTCAAAAGGTCTCAGGTTTATCCTGATGTGGAATAGGAATATTTTAAATCTCAAAAATTTTTATGGGACAAGAAAATCATTTCCCACTCTAAAGACAAGCCCCCAAAAGGAAAATGGGGGATTAGGATAAGACTAAAGGAGTAGAAGAACCACTGTGTTATATCATTTTCCTTGCCATTATCATCTGGGACATCAGACACTGGGGACTGGGTGATGATAGCAAAAGACTATAGACTCAGAGACCTGAGTTATGACCTATATAGACATAGCCCATTTGGCATTACAGCTTCATAAATTATAAACCAATATCCCCGAACAAACATATAATTAAGTAGAGTTTTTCCAAATGGCTCCAGAGGAGATTTAAGATTAAGCAAAATGTTGAGTGATTTATCCCTGACTTCCACTGGATACAGTCGCTCCATTTTCAAAGTGGTGTCAGTCGCTCATTTTAATAAGCACTTAAATGCATCACAGAACAGCCTTTCCATTTAGTTGGAATGGATCTTATGCAATTTTTAGACAAGCAACTGATGGTTTATCCACTATGCAGTTACTGGTTGGTAACCGAAACAGACTGTGTACAAACTCAGATTTCTCATCACCAAATCCCTCTTGCTGGTATTTCTCCAGCCACAGGATAGCGCTGACTTAGTTCCAATTCCTACCTGGAAAATTAAGTGCTGGGCACCACACCAGTTTTTCTCATCAACAACGTAGAACATTAGTCCTAGCAGGATGAAGGAGAAATAGCTCAGCATAGTAATTAAAAAAAAAAAAAAAGAGAGAGAGAGACTTAGCAAACACAGAAAACAATCACACTGATCACCTAGAAAGTTAACTGTAAATGTTAAGAGCCTTGCTAACATTGCTGTACATCTTTTTCCCATAGGGCATGTAAAAAGTAATTTTAGCTAACCAATAATCAATACAGATATAACACTAGGAGTCAGAACTTCAAAGTGGTGTAACTCATCATAATTCCATTCAAGCCCATACAGCTACATTTAACTTTTATCTGCTGAGATTCTGCCCCCAGATCTGTACACATCACATTTTTGGGTGAATCCACATAAAGATGAGGCCCACTGATAGTTTTTAATCCTTCCTGATAGAACAACTTAATCTGGTTCTAGCCCAGCTACCAGTGTGAGGCAAACCTGAGTGCTAGAAAGCACCTAACAAGGTGCTAATTGAGCGGTGAAGACAATGGGAGTTGTGCTTGCCATCCCATCACTGTACTACCATGCAATCTTCAATGTATTTATCCTCAACACCTTTGTGATGTAGGGAAGTCCTATTATCCCCATTTTACAGATGGGGAGCTGAGGCATAGGGATACTGAGTGCTTAGGTCACACAGGATGTTTATGGCAGAGCAGGAATTGAACCCATGTCTCAGAGCCCAGGACAACACGCTAGCTACTGGACAATTCTTCCTCTTAGCAAACATTACAGATTCAGAATGTTGCAATAATGTTTAGAAAAGCATCTCCCCTTTTTGGTGTCTATTCAAACTGTACCAAATCCTTCAGAGTTTGGCCATCCCTGCATTTTACAACCCTCTGAAAACAGAAAGAGTTTCTAAATGAAAATCCTGCGAGACTGTAACACAGAGGCCCATGGGTGACTCACTGTTCTGTGTCAGCAACTCTTGTCAGCCCTGGCATACTTATACGTCAAACACACTGTTGTCATGATCTATACCCAAAAGGTGGCATGTAAGATATCACTGGAAAACTTGTAACTCACTGATCACTAATAGTCTTGTGTGTATGTACAGGGTGTATATGAATGGTTATAACTATGTGCAAGAATCATGTTCTTAAAATGTATTTGACAAGTAGTGCCTAAGCCATGCCTAAGCAATGTGATTCCACCTGTCTGAATGGATCTCCAATGTAAATTAGGCAAGCTGTGACCAAAGACAAAGCTAAGCATATTTACATGGAAGGTAAACAAAGCCACCAGCAGAGCAAGTGGAAAAAGATGAATACTTAATTTGGATGGGGGATGGCACCCCCAAAAAGCCTTCTTGCCTCTGGAAGCTGGGCCAAAGTACTTTGGGTAGACAGCATGGCTTCTGCGTCTCAGCGGGAGAGAGATGCTTGGTCTGGGCTTACTTTTCAAAGAATAAACTGCGACGGTGTACTGGGCTATACAGACGGGGGTGTAACCTCAAATGAAAAGCAATCGAATCAACTGATTGTATATAATATTACTGTGCTATAAACGTGTATTGAATAAAATGTTTTGTCAAAGCCTGCAACACACTGCTGATTAATATCATTGTGAAATGTCTGTATTAACACTGTATCACTGATGATATGCTTTAAAGTCTGTGACCAAACACGGGGAGAAACAGGTTTTTCCTGGATGGGAGGGAAGGCAGCTATCTACCTGTCGCCAATGTAAATTAAGCATTATGAATTAAAACAATGGAAACTCTATTTACATATGAATTAGCAGTGGGATAGGAAGTCGACAGGAAGGAAAGAACAGCAGGAAGTTTTCCTGTCTCGTGTAACAAGGTCAATGAACTTTAGGGGAGAGAAGAAGAAACAGAAAGCCACTTTGGTATCCACCACTTTGAGGATTTAAGGGGACAGAGCTCTTCAAATCACAGCATGTTGAATCCTTCATCCAAGGGGTTGAAGTCTCTGGGAACTGAGTTTAAGTGAGAAACTGGCTTAGGCAATGATTGTAACTTGCTTAAATTAAATTTTAGACTTAGAAATGTATTTTTGCTTTTGTTCTCTTGTAATACTTTCTATCTTTATTTCTTATACTTGGTATCAATTAATCCTATGCCCTTCTGTTAAATAAACTTGTTTTATTTTTTATTATAAACCAATTCAGTTAAATTAATGAGCTGTATTATCTTGTTTCTAAAGACGCAACCAACTTAACATACCTAAGTGTTCAGTGAGAGGGCTGGACACTACACAGGCAGATGGTATGGGGGAAATTCAGGACTAGGGTGTTGGGGTCACCCTGAAAAAATTAACTAGGCAGTGAAATTCAGGGTGTGACCTGCATGCTTGTTGTGGCTGTTGGTCTGCTGCATAGGATTTTTTAAGGCACCCAAGGTTACACAACCCCTTACTGGTCTGGGTTGTACCCTGAAGTGTCAGAGACTCTTAAAAACAGCAATGCTAGGAAGGGCAGCTTTGACAGGCTGATATTAATTTCCTTCAATGCCATACCAAAGACAGTACATTTAATTGGATAAGTATTGCTGTGCCAGACAAAATCATTTTTCAGAAGACATCTTTGGAACTTGTAACTAGCAATTTTTGTATTTTGTCACAGAACAAAGTTGTCTCTCTTAAAACATGTATTATTCACACTGGTAGACATTTTGGGTCAGGGCTTGTTAAGGCACTGAATGATAGAAATTCACAGGAAACAGCTCATCTCCCCTGCAACTCCCAAGATGCATCAGAATAGGATTCCCTCCTAGGAACCATACAAAGTACTCATTCATTAGCCTTCTCTAATCCTTTCACACTTTACAAGGTCTGCAGGCACTGAGCCAAGGGTCTGTGTGGACCCTTGGCTTTGAACCTGTGCACCTTACAAATGGGCAGTAGCCCTCTTTTACCCTTACATACCTTCTCTTCAGTTTTCATTATGCAACCAGTTTAGCCATGCCCACATGTACAATGCAGCCTTCCTGAGCTACACACTTTAGAAGTTTATAGAAACTCCTGTGCAAATTGTACTATGGAGTAGATTTTCAGAAGAGATCATATATTTCAGCACCAAAATAAGGGTCAGATGTTCAGACGAGCTCAGCACATTGGACACTGAGTTCTTCTGTAGGTCTGGCTCTCAGTGGGAACGGCTGGGTGCTGAGCTGTTTTGAAAATCTGGCCTTAAACGTGCATGTTGGGAAGCTGAAGATCTAGTTCTGGGCTCTTTTGAAAATCTGACTCCACATGACCACAGCATGGGATAGTCAAAGGGTCATACCTTGGTCAAATAAAAACCAATTTGCACCAGAAGACTCAGAATCACTTCTCACTAATGAGGGCTATTTGCATACTGAACGTACAAGTTTCTGGCACAAACTATAGCATTTTTCCTGAAAAAAACAAACAGATTTTTATTTTTTATAAGGGGAGTGTGTTTTATTTTCCACCAACTGCCCCTGATATCAATAATGGGCATGCTATTTTTGTTCAAACTTTCCAAAGATATTCATTTTGGGGCAAAGACCAAACCTGGAAAATTTCATCTTGAAAGGTGAAATTTTTAGAAAGCTACAGTTGACTGAAAACAGGGTATTAGAATTCAAGCTGTTATGAAACCTTAACTATTGTGGTTGCTATTGCTCATACTATAATCAAGTGCCATTTCTCCCATGCTGGTTTTCATTAAATAATGAAATTCAATTCAATTTTTCTATGACTAATTGTCACTATAACCATTATTAAAATGAGGAAGTAGAGTAAAAAAGAGTAAAGTTATTCAGTCGTTAAATATTTATAAATATAGAAATATTTACCTTTTCTGCTTATAATGAATCTAGCTCACAATCTGGAAAGTATGTTTTGTCTCTTGGGATCAGTGATACTTTAGGGATCTTAAGCCAGCAGTCTGGATACTCTCCAAACCATTGCTGGATGTCATCTCATATGTTCATGCCTTTTGCTTTGTTTTATGTCCATAATTTGCTCTCTCTCTTTTTCTTGGCTTTTGCAACAATCTGTCGGGAACTAGAATGATGAGGTGTTAAAAGCACTAGGATTTCCTGTGATGTAGCTGAATTTGTGATGTTATTAGTGATGGCCAATTCTTTGTCTGATCTTAACAGCAGAATTGAAGAATAGAACACTGCTATTTACTTACATGCTGTACAATGGCAAGAGAATTAGGAGTATGGGAAAATTCTGGTTATGGAGAGATCAGGGAGGTTTCCGATTGCTGGATGTGCATCCTAAACTGTTTTGTTTCTACTGACTGTGCAGGTTTTTAAAAATAAAAAAACCCATATGAATAGATATCACTCTATGCTATGATCTGAAACCTTAAAGAAGAGACTTCCAGGGCTACTTCTAATAAGAACCTAAAAGTTTGCAGACATTTCCAAACTTTCCAAATCCAGCAATTAGGCTGGATAGGATTTCTTGAGACATGTCCAGGAGTCCCTTCTTCCAGTTAGGCCAGAATTTCCATAGGAGCAGACTTTCTTGAGGTATAAGGAAACACTTGTCTGGTCCTGATCAGAACTTGGAAGGGTTTGTGGGATATATTTTCATCCATGCTCCATTATCTTTGAACTGTGCAATGGAGAAGGAAACCTGGGGAAACAGACAGCTTTATGGCTAGTTGATTTTTAGAGGAAAAAATATTAAAACTATTTTGCTCAGAGTTTGGTATGTGAAAAGTAGCCCCAGTGGAGACGGATTAGCCAGCAGAGTGCAGGTGAGGTGGTCAAAGGTGCAGTTTATTACACAGATATTACTGTCACATGCATGGGGTATGTGTGTTCGTGGTTGCAGAGATGATTAGATACATTAATGTAATGGCATGTAGTGCCACAAAATTGAAATGCCATGAGTTTGGGATGGCCATAACACAAGTGGAGGGATTCAATCCCTAGTCCTGCAGGATCCCTTTGACTAGGAGAGGCCATGGACACACTTACCATCCGGTCCCACCCACCACTAGCATAGTGGGCATTCTGCAGGTGGGAAAGGGTGTGATCAGAGCATGCTGCTATGAGAAAAGCTATTATAGTGAACATTTAGAATTATTTTTAGGGTTACTTTTTTCCCTTCTAAGGCCTTCACTAATGGTCATTGATAAGTTTGACTGGTACTATGAAGCCAGAACCCTATAAGATGTTTCTAAAACAGCTTTCATACACAGTATGTAGCATATTCAAAACACATAAATGCTTACTTTTTCCAAACTGACTAGTAATTTTGGATGGCCACTCTGAGATGCCTCAAAGGGCCTGATTATCAGAGAATAATCAGCACTTTTGAATATCAGACCCCTTTAAGGAGTGTCAAATTGGGTGCAAAAAACTGATGCACTCAAAATGACAGATTACTTTGGAATATTTAGGCCAAAATTTGTATACCTTACCACACCGTTCTTTACAGATAGTTAGGATAACCTATAACTACGGGCTTGTTTACACTTAAAATACTACTGCAGCTGTGCTACTGTAATGCTTCAGGATAGACACTACCTACCCTGATGGGAGGGTTTCTCCTGATGGTACAGGTAATCCACCTCCCTGACAGGCAGAAGCTAGGTTGACAGAAGAACTCTTCAGTCGAACATTCACTGTCTACATAGTGAACCTTAAATCCATCGATCAGGGGTGTGGATTTTCACGCCTGAGAGACATAGCAGTGTCACTCTAATTTTCTAGTGTAAATCAGCCCTAATTAATGGCTTCATTAATGCAGCCATCCCAGATGATTGCCAATAAGTTCTTTGTACCCCACACATAGAAATATTGCTTATACAGAATACATAAAAACTTACACGGTTGTACTTATAATAAATATAACATACTCATTCACAGAGTAGCTTTCCACATGCATATCTCATAGTTAACAAAAAGATCTCTTATCTTTTAAGCACATTTTAGAAATGAAAACACCTAAGCCTTTGCCAAAACAAAACTAATGCTTTGGATGAGAGGATGTAAGTACATCACATGTTTAGGTCATGTCAGTTCCTGCGCACATTTCATTAAAGCACTCACTGGTGCTAAGGATCTTGCGTCCAATGCATGTAAACACTGCTAATGACTCCAGTGGTTTCTTGTCAGCACACATTAACACCTTTCCCTCTTTGCTTATTATAAGAGGAGTTCTCTTTTTTTCCTTCAGTACTTGTGCTAAGGCCCATTGTTCTACACGTTGTATTGATGTTACAGCTCAGCCTTAGCAAGGCTGATCGTCTGTACATTGCAATGCTCTAAGTAGTTGCTGATTGATTTCCGCTTCTCCTTTAAAACTGTCAAGTGCTTCTTCCAATATTACTTATAGGGACACAGTGCAAAGTACTGTAGATAATGGGCAGACTTGTTTGAAACCCTGCAGAGGTTCAAAACTAGTTAACTCTCCATTAATAGGTATTACACTTCCTTATGCTTCATGGAGAACATGAAAGAAGTGCAGTATGTTTGGTGAATTCCCATTGAGTTAATTAGAAAAAAAATCCAAAAGGACATTTGTGAGCTAAAATATGAAGCGCTAATCATTGTTTTATCAAAATATAAGTCAAAATCATCTCATGTTTAGGGAACTTTCATGAGAGTACAGTAGTTTCCACTATAATTTTCATTTAACTATATTACAGGGAACAGGCTAGCTCCTTCATTCAGTTATGTGAAACGTAGGTGGTAGAATTTGTAGAAAGACCTTTCTAGCATGGCAATGAAGATACATTACACACAGGTTCCCAGAGTCCTATCAAATATCTTAGATGGAGTTGATTTCTATGAAGGAATGCATGTAGTCTTGTGTTAATTTTTCAGATCCTATTGAACTGTTTCAAAGTGTCCAAATCCTGTAAGGGACAAGTTATTCTGGTTTCCAGAGTGCTGTGATTTTATTAGAAAGTGGAGCTTAAAAAATGGCAACGTGACTCTTAGCAATCTCAGAGAAATACTCTTTTTTTTTTTTAATGCTGATCTGAGTTCTGATCAAAAAGACTTGGACATTTAGACACATGTACTCCAGTCTTTATGGCTTTGGATAATTCTCTGGAGTTGGTATTTGTCCAGCACATATCAACCAAAAATCTTTTAGGGGGCTTATTATCAACACCAGCTTTATTTCTGATTTTGCACATTCTTCATGCTCTGAAAGACGGGATGTTTCTTTTTATGGTGAGAAGACTGAAGGGGCAGGCATGGGGAGATGTGCGCAGGAGACTCAGAAGGGTGGGAGTTGGAGGATGGGGAGAGGCACAACAGTGACAGAGGAGTAGATTGGCTAATTTTCACATTCATTTTCTAGATGGACCCAAAATTTGGAAAAACTGAACTGGGTGGCTCCAGTTGCCACTCATTTGAATACAAAATGCAAGTGATGAGAGCCCCAGTGTGTCAAAACAGAACCAAAGGTTGCACAGACCCCTGAAGACTGAAACTGCCAAGTGTTTCATAGTCAAAATATTGAACAGCCACATTACAGCAACTGGTGTAACTTCTGTAGTTGAACAAAACATTTTCTTTGGTATTCCCTATAAAAACCAAGTCACATGCACATTTTAACAGGACTCCTTAGAAGCAAACTCTACTAGTTGGATTTGAAAGCACTTACCAGTATTTATTGATAGGAATGAATCCTTCATTTTATGTACACTTGGTTAAGATGGCCGAGATAATCCCCTTAGGGAGAGAAATCAGAGAATAGGTCAATAACAGGCAATAACATATCAAGCTCAGGAATCACAGAAAGTTAAAAAAAAAAAAAAAGGGTGGGGTGGGGGAAGGGACAGCTGTCCATGCCAAGCTCTAAGTGTTTCCATTGATTGGATAATCTAAAGATGTATTGCCTAACAAGAAGAGCAGCCTCTCTCTACAATAGTGGTTGTGAGCCGACTTTGATTTGAGAATGTGATTCTTTTACATTATCAGATTTACTAAAACATGACTTTTTCCAGAAATTTTATTAGCACAGGTCAATGAACCACAGTGATGCATAAAGCAAAGCTAATGCAGTGATGGCATAGATTTGTACAGGGAGTATTGGAGATCTGGCAAGGTTATGCACAAAGATAGATCTTTGATGCAATTTAATCTTAGCACATTATTCAATATCAGGGCTGGGATGCACTCACACTTCCCAGATCAGACCTTTGTAGGGTATCTGCACAACATTTTCAAAAGGCCAGAGTGACTTAGGAGACAAAGTCCCATTGGCTTTAACTGACACTTAAGCTCTTATATGACTACGTCACTTTTGAAAATCGGACACAGTCTCCTGAGTTACCTGGGAGTGAAGCTCCCAGCCCAAGTAAACAGACTCACAAGGTTAGCAAGGTTTGAGCTAATGTGCTAAAAATAGAGTATGGATGATGAAGCTCAGGCAGCAGCTCCAGCTTTCAAGTGCACCCGGTCGCCTGGCTGTGAGCTCGGGTGACTAGCCGGCGTTTCTGTTGGAGCCACAACATACACACTAGCTTGGGTCTGACTAACACTCCCCAATGCAGAGTAAACATACTTTTAGGCCATTTTTCCAGCCCTCCAAATGATAGTTAATGTTATGTTTTATCTGACCTATATTAAGCCACCAGGATTCTTGTGAATTTGATCGTATGAATCTGCAGTTGGATTCTAGGTTCACAATCACACAGTGGAAGTGAAAATTTGTACATTACCATTGTTTCCTGCATCTTGATTTGTATGTAGATTTATGAAATAAGAAGAAGTAACAACAATTTTCAGTAGTATGGTTTTCATCAGAGGAGCTCTAATTTCTACATGTCAGAAATTAGGGGTCATATTTTATGAGTAAGCTAAATTATCAGAAAGGTTTCTCTCAGCTGGTCTCATTTTTTATTATGTTTCAAATAAGTTCAATGTTTGGGGAAAACCAATAAAATATAAACTAGAAAAGAAAACAAACATTAAACACACTGAAAGGATTCCCACATATCTCTGTCTTTGCAAAGCACAACAAGAACATTCAGTGAAAACAAGCTAAAAGTTGCTTGGGGAGTGCCAATGAGTAGCCTAACTATTCCTCTGTTATCTTATAACAAGTATTTGACCATCTCTCCAGCAACCCACTTTTTCTCTTGAGATATTCTGAAATAAGTGTGATGCTGGCATACCAATTCAGGTTAGAATTAACAGGCCAGTTCACCTGTGTGTAACCCTTAAAGGCAGGTTAAGAGGAATTGCAATACAATCAGGCCAATTCAATTGTGTGTGAGTATCAAAGGGATGTTAAATGGGCTTGCAGACACCAGCTCCTTCAATTGTGTTGATAAGAAATCAAAGAAAATGTTGTTTGTATGTTTACGTCTGTCTATATCCTGTACTCAGCTAGCCTTAAGATCAAAGATGTGTATACACTGCATGGAACTAACGAATATTTCCCAAATTGCCCTCATGTATTTGTCCATGTTTTAATGAATGGTGAACAATTGCCTAATGTAAATCAGTGTAACTGAACTGTTTCTGTATGCATAGAAGGTAGGCAGTTAACTTCAAAGTAGGGGTCGTTGGTTTAACAATGGAGACTCACAAACTCTCTGTACTACCTATTCTTCATCAGAGGAAAACCCATGCTATGCCAGTAATCCTCAATGAGCTGCATTCAGCTACAGATGCTGGACCATGGGAATGATCTTGCTATCTCTGATTCATATCTGGACTCCTTGAATTCTGGCAGAGGGAGTTCTAAGCATACAGATAGAAATCCTTGGAAGTCATTTTTGGGAAGCCCTGAGAACTTATGAAAAGACTAACAGACTTTTTACATCTATGCTATCATTTGGACTACAAAGTGTAATTCACCTGTAATGTATATTATCTGCTTTAATCTCTTAACTCTCATTTCTTTTCTTAATCAATAAATCTTCAGTTAGTTTACTAAGGATTGGTTAACAACTTCGTTTTTGGTGAAATCCTGAAGCATCCAGTGACCTGGGGTGAATGACAGGATCTCTGGGACTGGAAGAACCTAATGTGTGGTGGGTTTGGTTTTAATAACCTTACATCATAAAGTCCAGTTTGCCTGGGTGATAAACGGGCTGGAATGCCATGGGGATTGTCTGTATTCCATGGTAAAACGAATGTAGTGATTCAGGAATACTCTTTTATTACTGGCTTGGTGAATCTAATGATAGAATATATTACCAGTTTTGGGTATCTGCCCTACTTTCTGACAATCTGTGCTCAGCTGTGACACACTCTGGGTACCGCAACAATAAGTTTTTCCCTTTATGTGGTTTTTACTTTTGCATCAGTATAAATTACCTGCCTGCAAGTGTCATAACTGAAGCTTGCTTAGTACTGCACAAACACTCTATGAGTATTAGCTTGATATTTTAAATTAATTCATTTAAGCTGTGTTGCTAGCCTTTGCTGAAGAAACTAAATTTTGAGCAAATGTTGCAGAACATTAGTGGAAAGCAGATACTAATTGTGACTGCCTCAAACTAGATTCTAAGAGTTACATTTATCGACTCAGGGAGCAGAATCAAAGCATGTGACCTACCTGTCCAAGCAAAACAGCTTAAATTTGGAATGTTATGGAGATGCTACTTACTTTCTCCCACCCTTTGATGTCTCGTCTATTTAGTCAGTAAACTGTTCAGGACAGCAACAGTCTCTTACTACGTGGATATACAGCTGCTATAGGAATGGGTCATCAGTCTCAGCTGGGGCCACTAAGACATACTGCAGTACACATACATTGTGCTAACAATAATGATAATTCCCATAAATGGCAGCCACATCTGAACTGTTATCAGAAAATCTCTTTCTGCTTTTGATCCAACCTGGCACCAAACCACGAGATGAGGCTATATTTCAATAGCCTCTAGAGACCTCACCTGTTGTGCCAGAGGCTGAACAGAAGAAAAGTCTCAGCCTCAGTTTATAATGTAACGCTAGGTCTACACTAGGCATGCTTTGGTAGTATGGGAATAACAGTACACGATACCAGCAAAGCCCTCTTAAGGGTTTGTCTACACTGGCAATTTACAGCACTGCAACTTTCTTGCTTGGGGTGTGAAAAAACACCCGCCTGAGTGCAGCAAGTTTCAGTGCTGTAAAGTGTAGACAGTGCACCAGCGCTGGGAGCTGGGATTTTAGAGCGCTGGGAGAGCCACACAAGCCATGTTAAAGCACTGCCGTGGCAGCGCTTTAGCATTGCCAGCATAGACTAGCTCTAACTAGGTGGACACAGCTACGTCAGTGAAGCAGCACTTTAGTAGCTGCACTATTATAAAACCACCCTCCCCAGCAGCAAAACAAATGATATCAGTAAAAGCACAGCTTTTCTGCTATAGCTGCATCTACACAACAGACTTCTGCTGGCATTGGTATGTGGAGCAGATATCACACCTCTTCACCCCCATGACTCACATCGGTATGCCAGCAGTAGTCTGTAGACATTGCCTAAGGTTACCTCTAAGGTAATCTTAGTTTACAGTCTAAGTCAATGAGAGTCTGTTCAGGTACGGCCATCTTTCTGCAGGAAACAAGTTGCAGGACGGGAGCCTAAATAATCTGGGTGATTCAACTTTGAATAGACTCCAACTTCTGAATTCAGAGTTCATATGTGAGGCTCTGGTTTTGGCCATCTCTAGTGTCTATTGGGTGTGTTTATATCTCAGTAGCAGCTGAAGCTATGTCATGTCCCAGCTTTGTATTTCTTGCTGTGTACCACACCAGATCATTTTTGGCAGTGAGAAGTAATACTGTGAGCTGCTGATCAATTGTCCTATTACTAGCATTATAATGAAGAAGCTAAACTAGCCAGTTCCGCTCAACAGCAGCATCGCTACTTCTAAACCTCGGCAGCTTTCGGTCTGATCATCCCATTTCCACTCTGTCTCTTTGGCTCCAGCTCAAGAAGGAATAAGGGAAGACACAGAGGATTCTTAAAATAAATCTTGGCTGGTGTGGTGGCTGAAGGAAACAATTTCACCACTTTATCACGCACCCTTTGTACAATGTTAAACCTAAATTAATTAAATAAATCAGTTGATGAAATCACCCTATGAATGTGACAGCACACCATAATTCACTGCAGCTGCCAGAGCAGGGAGCAGATGGAAGACGCTGGATTTCCCTCTGTGCTACAAGTGCCATTTTGTTGGACCCATTCTGTTTCCTTTCAGATTAAACCAAGGGCACACGTAGGGCCTTATTCTGCAGCTGCGCCTCACAGAGAGCTTGCACAGTCAGGGGGATTTCCCCCAGAGCAGAGCAGCTGTATGCAACATGAATGTGCAGAGACCAAATCCTATCCTGGGTAACACTGGTGTAACTGAGGGCAAATCTGGCTCTAGGTGCAACTGGCATGTGGAAAGATCCTCCCCTTTTGTCCTCTCATCATGCACTGTACACTAACCAGAGTACTTTTAACAAGGGTAATTGCATCCTCTCTACCACACACAAAGTTCAAGCCTTGCTGTAAACAGGGGGATGCATTTGGTGGAGCACAGGCAGCATTTTGAACATGACAGTGACCTTCTGCACTCTGGCTGGGAATGAAAGTTATCAGTTGGCCTACACACAACACAAACATCCCCCAGGGGAGAATACAAAGAGAAGGCATTTGGAGTGGCTGCTGCATCACAAATGAAAACAGATTAGTGAAAAATATTTAAGCAACTCACTGAATGCAGAAGCTTCCTACGCAGTGCAGAGGTGAGGGGAGATGCGAATCTGCTGAGCTGCACAGTACAATGAAAAGTGCACTGTTCTAGGCATGGCGAATGAACACCTGTGCTGCACCCCCTTCTATAGGGAACAGGGTATGGTGAGAGGTGAGGATTGAGTTTACTTGATGCTGTGGGAATGATATGCTCAGCAGCCACTGACTTAGAAAACTGTTCCAGGGAGCAGGGTTACAGTCAGTGCCACTGTCACTGGATGGCGAGTAGTGCCATACAGAGATTAGCTTCCATCACCCCAACTCTTCTATTGCACCTCCCTTAAGGTGAACTGGACAAAAACAGCAGCCAGCCAATTCCACTGAAGAGTTAAAATGCAAAAAGTCCTTAGAGTCCTTAATAACAAATGGTTCAAGCAACGCTCAGGGTCCCCCAAATAAAATCCATAACTGTAACACAAAAGTTCATACTCACCCCAGTTCTTCTGCCACACACAGAGCTCTTCCTCCATCCCAGGCTTCCTCCACACCTAAAGGTGCCAGTCCCAGACCTTTCTGGCTGGAGCTCAGCTTCCTGGTTACTGTCTTCCCTATCCTGCCAGCCACAGCCTACAGCTTCCAAACCTCCTAGTATCAGGGTCTTCCTGCAAGATCCTCTTTTACTTCATGCAGTTTCCTGAACTTCCCCCTTCGCTGCAGCTGCCTGCTTTCCTTTATAGAGAATTACCTGATTCAATCTAGGTGTGCTGCTTTAGTAATCAGGGTTGGATAGACCTACTAGGTGCTCCAGCCCTTAAGGGCAAGCCGGTTGCATGTACCAAATGCTGCACATTTTACTTGGAATCCAATGATGAGCTGCCTTCTAGGATATGAGATATCTCTACTGTTCTCTTTCTTTGGGTGAAATGACCTATGTCCATTACTCACCCATCACAAGGTGAGGATTGCTTAGTTAATTTTGGTGGAACAGCTTGAAATTGTCAAATAAAATGGTGTCAAGTATCAGAGGGGTAGCCATGTTAGTCTGAATCTGTAAAAAGTAACAGAGGGTCCTGTGGCACCTTTAAGACTAACAGAAGTATTGGGAGCATAAGCTTTCGTGGGTAAGAACCTCACTTCTTCAGATGCAAGTGAGGTTCTTACCCATGAAAGCTTATGCTCCCAATACTTCTGTTAAAGGTGCCACAGGACCCTCTGTTACTTCAAATAAAATGAGGGATCAAATTGGGTTTATTTGCAATAACTAGAGTCTCGACCCAAAGTTTTTTCTGAAGTCAGTGGGAGTCTTTATATTGACTTCAACTGACTGGATCAGACCCTGGGTAACCCAGTACTTTTTCTTGGACACTACCATTTTGTGCTGCAGAACCTAAACACTTTCATTACAAATGTCTGTAGCCCATATGTGTGGCAAAGATAAGATGCAAAATGTGAACCAAATTGGAAATAAAGGCCGTGATATCCTTGAGTCTTCTGAGAGCCTGAAACAGTGGTTTTGAGAAGAATTTAGACTGCTCCTGTTCATCTCAGTGTGGTGCTAAATCTTCTCCTTCCCTCCCCTAAAATTAGCATGTTAAGGGGTGTTAATGCTGAGTTTCAATGGTGACAATTTAAACATCAGGAATGTGAACAATTTTACTGCTACCCACAGCAGGCAAGAAAACAAGAGGTACAAATATATTCATGAAGATCTCCACAATCTACTGAGAATGGCCTCTGATTCTGGTGTTGCACATAGGCAGAGCTGTGGGGATAGTCTGGGAGAGGGCAAGCTATTCACTTTTTTCCCCAGTCTGACCTGCAGCAATAATTATACCTACTGTTCATACAGCAGTTCACATTTCCAAAGCTCTGTACAAGAATTAATTAAAGAAGCTGCATAACAACCTCACTGTTTACAGATGGAAAACCAGGCACAGAGATAAAGTGGCTTTTCTAACATCACAGTCAGTGTCAGAACGGGTTTCAAAATGTAGGAGATATTGGCTCCCAGTCCTACACTGTACTCCGTTCATTAGAACATGTTGCCTTTAGGAAGTCACTATGGAAGCACAAAAAGTAACCTTTAGGAAGTCACTATAGCAGTGAAAAAAGTATCATGAGATTACTCTGCCTTTATATTTCATTTTTCCTACTATACACTTTAATTTGATTAAGTTTTAGGTGTGTCAATTGATGTTACATCTAGCATTCATTAGAACTCTGGTTTTTGCCGTTATTCCTTTATATGCTATGCAGTTTTCTTTGTGTGTCTAGATTTATGAGACAATCGTCTGCAAACACTAAAAGATTAGAACTGAATGTTAATTGACAGTAATACTACATGCTCAGAACCACAAAGCAGAGGTCTGTTATGTTTGCTTTTATATTGCTTTCCTGAACTTGGACAATTTACTGGACGAGGTTATTACAACAGGCTCACTAGCCTATTCATGCTGAAATTTGGAACATTTATTTTCCTGTATTTCTATTTAATCCTGGTAGGCAACAGCTTATGTATCATGCTCAAGTTCAAACAGTAGTACAAGCAAAAAGAAAATGGAGCTTCTTAACCAAGCATCTGATATAAGTAGATGGGCTCTATAGAATAGCTTAATGACTAGACCTCTAGGATAATTCCAAACATTTAATTTACACATGGAAAATGCAGTAAATATTTTGCACCGCCTCTCTCCCCCCCTCTGCCCCAATTTTTTTATTTGTATCAACAGCCTGGAAATGTCATAAGTTTGTGGTTAAAACTGCTGACACTGACTCGATGAAATGTTAAACTTTCATGTTCTATGAAAGGTTGCAAAGGTTTGAAATCAAACCAGGGGGTGGGAGGGAGTGGAAAGAGGACAGATGCCCTGTAATTAGAGATTGAACAGAAACAACTGTTCCTGACAGCACTTCTCCATTTCAGCCAATAACCTGCAATAGAGAAAGCCATGTGAAAGTGAACTAGAAGAAGACTAATTTTATGGCAGGTTTAAAATCAAAAATTAAAAAAAAAAAAGCCTTATAATTTTTAGTGTCTGTTAAACTAGAATACTGTGTTGGGAAAGCCCATTATAAATGTCTATTATTTGCAGGGGAAATGCAAAGCAGATTCAAATAACCCATATATAGTATTTGATATAATGTGCTGTTAGCTTGCAGGTAATATAGTAATTATAAACTAAGCATTTAAAATATGGGTCCATATTCTGTTCTTAGTTACAGCATTTTACATCTGAAGTTACTCCATTAGTTTAAATGGAATTACTCCGGATTTACACCAGAGCAGAATTTGGTCCATGCTACTTTTATTCTGACATTAACAATTGTAGTGTCCTGGGGACATGGCTCTTAGATTCTTGACCAGACCAAAGACTCTTTCCCAGGCGTTTAGGAAGTGCTGTGTGAATACCTAAGCTGCGTACACATGCTTGCTAAAGCTCAAAGTTATGGATCTCTCTATCAAGCCTCAATGCTTTGATTTAAAAAAATCTCCAGTTAATGTAACAGATTTTAAATTGTAAATATGAAAAAATCTACAAAACTGATGAGTTTATATTAGGGATGGGCCCAAGCAGCCAAATTGGATCTGGGTTCAAGACTGATTTCAAAGTGCAAGTGTTTTGGGGATTTAGGTTTCTGGTTCATGCCTCTCTCTCTAGTTTACTTAGTTATTGCTGGAGAATTGGGGAATAAAATGTTACAACAAGCTTATATTCTGAGTTCCTCTCCCTGGAGTTGTCATGAAAAAAATAGCTAGCAAGCAGATTTGACTGTGGTCCAGGGGCCCCGGCCGCTGCCGGCAGCGCAGCAGGGCTAAGCCAGGCTTCCTTCCCACCCTCGCTCCGTGCGGGGGCATGAAGGGGGTCTCTGTGTGCTGTCCCCGCCCTGAGCACTGACTCCACAGCTCCCATTGGCTGGGAACTGTGGCCAGTGTGAGGTGCAAGGGCTGTGCCTGCAAGCAGCTGCGCGCAGAGACCCCCCCCCAGGCCTCCCACCTAGGAGCCGCTGCCAGACGGGTGTGCCGGTCGCTTTCGGGAGCCCCCCGAAGTAAGCGCTGACCCTCTCCTGCACCCCAACCCTCTGCCCCAGCCCAGAGCCCACATCCCACACCCAAACTCCCTTCCAGAGCCCGACTCCTCATCCCCTCCCACACCCAAACTCCCTCCCAGAACCCCACACCCCCTCCCGCACCCAAACTTCTTCCCCGAATCCGCACCCCTCACCCCCTCCCACACCCAAACTCCCTCCCAGAGCCCGCACCCCCTCCCACACTCCTGCCCCAGCCTGGTGAAACTGAGTGAGGGGGGAAAGCGAGTGACAGAGGGAGGTGGGATGGAGTGAGCAGGGGGCAGGGCCTCGGATACGGGGTGGGACGGGGGCATGGTCTATGGGAAGGGGCGGGGCAGGCCAATGGTCTTTGGGTTTGCACGATTAGACAGTTGGCAACCCTACCGGGTGGGCATGTGAGAGCCCTGGCTGTGCCAGAAGAGCACGCCCAGCAGCACCGCTGGGCACCAGCCAGTGCAGGCGCAGCCCTGCCCAAATGTCAGGCGGACCATGTCCACATGCGCGCGACTTGTGCATGCATGGGAGTCCATTGATTGTTCTGCCCTGGGGCCTGGAATTGCTGTTGGCAGGCCTGATGTCACACTGGGATGTTATGAGGCAGGGATCTTGGGCGTAATACAGGGGTCTCAAACACGTGGCCCGCGGGCCACATGCGGCCCGCCAAGCTCCCTGCGCCCCCCCGGTTACTTCCTGTTGCCGCCAAACTCCCCTCACCCCCACCCCCACCCTGAGTTATTTTATGTGGCAGCTAAGCTCCCCGGGCGCGGCTCTCCAATGTTTGGGCCTGGGTCTCTCCCCTGGCCCTGCCTGCTGCCCCCATGCACCTCCCCCGAGTGTCCCCTGGCCTCACTTGTTGTCCCCTCACTGGGGAGCCTGCAGCTCATGCTGACTCGGCTTCGCTCTGCCTGCTTTTGACATCACCTGCTGCTGCAGGATCCCAGTGCCCCCCTCCACTAGGACCAGGGCAGGCTGCCCTTCCCCTGGCCTTCTGCCCTAATTCTGAGCCTCTCCAATGCCCCAAGCCTCTCCAATGCCCCGAGCCCCTCATCCACAGCCCTCACCCCTGCACCCCCTCCTATCTCCAAACTCCATCCCGGAGCCTGCACCCCCACCCCCTGCCCCAGCCCGGAGCCTGCACCCAGCACCCAAACTCCATCCCAGAGAGTCTGCACCCCAGACCCCCTCCCCCATCCAAACTCCCTCCCAGAGCCTTAGGCAGGTGGGGGTGGAGTTTGGGGGGGTAGGTTCTTGGCACCACCAAAATTTCTACAAACCTGCCACCCGTGGAAGAGGCAGAGCAGGGGTGGAGTGGTGGTGCAGCCCAGTGCAGTGGGGGGGCTTTACTAAGTGTATATATTTTATTAAAACAGCTTGGAGGAGGAGGTGGAGAAGAGACGGGGCAGGGGCGGGGCCTGATGGAAAGGGTGGAGTGGGGGCGGGGCCAGGGGCAGCGAGGGGGGGTGTCAGTGATATGGCCCTCAGGCCAATGCACTAGTCCTCATGTGGCCCTCATGGTCATTTGAGTTTGAGACCCCTGGCATTTCAGCTCTCCCCCTCAGTCAGGCCTTGTCTATGCTATGAAAAATGACCCTTGCTGACAACAGGTGTCAGCAACAGTGTAGCTGAATTGCTGCTGCCAGAGCAGGAATGGGTAAACAGTGTTTAGCACCTTTCGGTCACCATTGCTAAAATCCCAGTGTCACCAAAACTACACTGAAAGCATCTCTGTCCCTTGTCTATACTTGCTGTTAAACTTTGTACTGCAATAGGTTCACCTGCAATAGGTTCTTGTTCACAGTGTGATTACTCTGATGCAAGGCATTGTGGATATCATTTTCAAAATCACCTGAGTAATAAGCAGCTTATGTCCCACAGACTTTTAATGGGACTCTTGCTCTTAAGTTTTGCAATCCCACCCTGTAACTATTCCTTCTCTCTTGGGTGGTTTTGTTTTATTCATAAATCTAAAAATACCATTTAATATGATCGGTAACCGGGGCTTGGATTCTTAACGGTTCCATGATCAAACCCTAAGTCAATTAAAGTGTTTGGGGCTCAGGTCCATCTGTAGGGATTGAAGCTGTGACCTTTGCATCTAAAATTAAAAGCATTTTCTGTCTGAACTAAAGGACCAGGTCCACTGGAATTTTTAATGGTAAAAATTAGTCATGTCTGACGAAAGGTGGCACTTCAAACAGCATGGCATCACCTCACACCAAGCATTGTTTTAATACTGATATAGAAAAAAATAGTCCCAACTACTCAATCACCAACATTAGTTCCTTGGATATTCTCCCATTGATTTCTCTTACCTATGAAGTGACTTTTGCTTAGCTGGAGATATCTGACAAAACTGGATTGCAATATGTTTATGGTTTCCAAAAGTACAGCAACTTACACAGGAAACAAACATTCTAATTGTGCAAATATCCACTGTTCAGTACAGAATCAAAGGGGCAGATTCTCCTAGATACTTTGTCCGCTTTGTGCAGTGACACAAAGCAGACACAAAACAGTCACAACCAGCCACAGCAGCTTTGTGCCACCAGAGCAGTGAAAACAACTGAAGCATACTGGCGAATCTGGCACACAGTTTATGAAGTATTCATTGTATTTCAGAGACGCCCTTCCATTATCATGAAGAAAAAACTTGACGTGTGCTTTTTCGCAGTCCATGAAACTGAGGCTTTTTTTGAACACATAAACCAACATCTCCAAGTTAAACACTTGAAGAATACCGTATGCAATTTGAGACTGACTTAACAGGATACCAAATTCCACGTATCTTCATTGGCCTATTTTAACGTTAGCTTTCAGCTTTATGCAATGCAGCTTGACCCCTCTGTCACTTATAATAGCCAGAGATGGTGACTATCTTATTATCACATGCATTTACCCATCGTTATGGCAGAAAAACAATTGAATCGTGTTTACACCAAAAGTCACAGCTGTCCCTTACAAAATTAAATTAGGTTTGATTTTGTGTCAATGTCATCACAGTGTTCATTAGTGACATCTATTTTAGGAGGGCATGATGGCAGCGCCTCAGTGAGGGACAGGATGCCTTCTCCATCTGACTTCTCACATATGAAAAGCAACTACTGCATGTGAATGGGATGCATAACCGGGTTAATTTGCTGTGCAGAATGTATATTGTCACTGGAATCCGACTCATTCCGCCCTGCTCATGAGATGTGAATGTAATAAAAGACAGCACACTAATTAGCAAACAAAGGCTAGAGGGGCTAGAATGACCACCTGAATGACAGTAAATGCTACCCAGACAGAAAATAAGACACAAGCTAACAAAGGCCACAAAACTTGTAGGCAACACCTCCATACTTCCCCAGATTTTTGCATACCGATTTATTGGAATTTGGAGATAACCAGCCTCTCATTAAAATCTAACTCTGAGTTGGTTCTCAGCAGCCCTTTTCCTCCCCTAAACTGAATTAACGTTTATAAGAAAAGTAAATGTAGTACCACAACTGTTCTCCTTTAGAAGTCTAATTTCAGCACTTTGAGAACAGGTATCCTACCCTAGGTGAAGTTACTTAGATTATAAAGTATTTGAAGCAGGGACTGATCTTCCTACATGTCTGTAAAGAACCTGGCATAATTTTGGGAAGTACGTACATAAAAATGAAATCGGACCACTTTGGTTTTTTTGTTTGTTTTACTTATGCACAGGTTTGACACATTTGAAAAAAAAATAGGACAAAGCAATTTATCTACATGAGGGTACTGCTACCAGAGTAACTTGATTTATCAGCCGGGTAAGTCACACTCTGTAGGCCCTGACTTACACTGGGAATTGGCACGGGGGTAGCTAGAGTGAAAGAGAGAGGAATGAGGACAAAGCAAACACTAATAAGAACATTCAAGGACATTGGCCTGAGATGCATACAGCTAGATGGTCAAGTACATCTAAGGGAAAAAAAAGTAATGATTGGAGCTAAACAAGTAAGTAATTAAGATAAATATAGGAATCCTTGATGGCCACCTACCAGGCTTTCTAGTGCTATCATGATACAAATGGTCTTGTGGAGGGATATGGAGGTACAAAAATCTCTAATGGAGGCAGTAGAGCTGATTAAAAAAATTAAAATAAAAGGGAAGAAATTTCATGGACTATTTTTCCAATGTCTTTTCCCTTTTTGTGAATGTTTGAAATTTCAAACCTCAAACTAAAAAAAAAAAAAAAATATGCTGACCAGCTCAATGACTGGTAGCAAAATGCAGAACCTTTTCTGAGAAAAGTCCTTGATATCTTTCCGGATTTATTTTTTAATTTTGAAAATTTAGTTTCAATGGAAATGCTGATATTTGAAATATTTTCACTGGCTCTAGCAGACAAGCCCTAAAGGGCTGATTTCTACGCCACTGACGTCAACAAGCCCTGAATGGTTAAATGCACATAGCAATAATTTTCTTGTCTTTTCTAGGCAATGGGCGAGCTCCTGTGAATAAGGAGTTCTTGCATGAATACGGGTTTATACGAGTACACCCTTACGCAGTCAAAAGTAAAGACATGCATAAAATAAGGTTGAAAAGACAGCCTACACTCTGCCCCTATGTGCAAATGCCTTCTGATACAGTCTTTAATTCTAGAATCACATTCTATTTCTCAAATATTATAGATACACACACACGTACGTATATTTGTCAAAGGATACCATTTATTTCCAATATCAAATGATTCACTAAACTATCTTAGGCTTGGTCTACACTAAACCCCCAAATCGAACTAAGGTACGCAACTTCAGCTACGTGAATAACATAGCTGAAGTTAGAAGTACCTTAGTTCAAACTTACCTCGGTCCACACGCGGCAGGCAGGCTCCCCCGTCGACTCCGCGGTACTCCTCTCGTCTAGCTGGAGTACCGCAGTCGACTGCGAGCACTTCCTGGTTCGACTTATCGCGTCCAGACAAGACGCGATAAGTCGAACCCAGAACTTCGATTGCCAGCCGCCGAATTAGCGGCTGGGTGTAGACATACCCATAGTAATCTGGGATCACAATTTTTTTCTTACCACCTGAGGTACAAGTGCAGAATCTTGCAATAGTCTTTCATTCTTGTATCAGTATACTAATTTCACTGCCGTACAGTAATGGTCTGATATATCTAAATGGACTTTTCACTGTCTATAGAAGTTTTTTTCTCTTTAACATATAGTAGGTACTTTAATAATTATGTCAGTACCAATGCTTTGTACATTTAACAGCAAACTTTTCTTTTCTTTTGAAGACAGCCATCTCTAAAGAGTAATTTATTATTATAGCATTTAACAAGGTGTGTCTCAGAATCTGATACACCGCTGTGTAACTTCAGTTCTATGATGAGAAAGAGAAATTTTTGAGCTTAGTATACAAAAGGCTTTGATTCAAGACAAGCACCAGTATATAGTCAACAAGGATTTCTCAGTGAAAAGACTGCACACATTAAAGTACAATCTCTGTTTCAACAGTCATCACTTCTTCCTGACCTCAGCTCAATCTGTGATGACATGACATAGTCTCTGGATAGATAATGGGCACTTCACATTTCATACAAGAGAAACTTCATGCAGAAGGTAATAGAAACTGCTATTCCTCACTAGGAGTGGAAGGACTAAGAAGGAAGGTAACTATTTTGAAAAGCCATGTTGTCAGAATCTACCTAATTTTCTCTCATATTCCATCCTGGCAAAGAGACTCAAAATATTTTTTGAAAGAGGCTATTTCACAGGAGTAACATGACAGACTCATACAAAGTTTTAAGAGGTGCAGTTTTACCTGATAGAGTTCAGTTTGAGGCCACTACAAACACAGACCAAAAACCAGAGTGCGGTTATAGGAGAGGAGATAGGAGACTTTGGTCCTGTTTTTCCATTTACACCAGTGAAAATCAGGCATAACTCCAATGAAGTCAGAGATATATAAGTGTAAAACCAGAGTAAATGGGAAAAGAATAAGGCCTCTTATTTCTAATCCTGATCTTGGAAAATCTCTTAAAATTTCTCTCTCTCCCCCTTTTCCCATCTTAAAACTAAGTATGCCAATACTTCCCAACCTTTATCAAGCCCTTAAGCAGCCTTAGATGCAAAGTACATCTCACCAAAGTAATACTATGAGTTTTGCATTTCTGATCTGAAATGCAAGCCTTGCTCTTTTGCAGCAACATGACAAATATCCATTTATGGTTGAATGAAGAGATATTGGTGTATGAGCTGTTGTATCATGGCTAAGAGATTAATAAAGATTGGTTTATGATTAGGACAGGTCTGAAAATTATTAATTATGATATTAATATCCATATGAACAATCTATAATTGTAGGATAACCACAAAAATTAATAAATCCTCAATCTTAATAAAATTTAAGAGGTAGAAAAGAGCTAAGCCAATTTCACAGACCTCTGTGTGGCTTATGGATAAGGACTAATAACAGGTCAATTAAACTGAAGTAATTTGGCAGGTGCAAATACTATCTGACAGGTATGGGCAAAAAGAAGTTACCGAAACTAGAGGAATTCCAAGATGGAAAAGACTCCTATGTATAAAAAATGTACAGTTGGAGTTCTGCTGCTTATAGGAAGATGGTGACAGCTGCTATATGTGACAAAATACCCCTCACAGGTCAGTGTTACTTGTTGAAGCAGCTTCATGCTTTCTACCCATAAGGAATGGTTGTGGTGTACACATAGGTAACCAATGGCAGCATAGCTCCTGAGTGATCTAGAAGGCCCAGGAAGCTTCATGCAGTGGTGATTGGGTCACCAGGTGAATATCACTTGTGTGCTGCATTTCCCATAAATCTCACGGTAGATTAGAAGACCATGCCTCCCACCATTTCTGTGCACTTACAAACTGCTCCCCTGGGCAGGGACAATGCCTTGGTGCTTGGAAATGTAACGTATGTATCATTCTGTGAGGTTGGGGAAGTTTTCACTCCAGAATTATAAAATGAACATTCTTTGTGCAAGCTTCCCCACCAATCAATCTCTCTCTCCACACACACACCCCTACATATTATAAAAGAGGATTTGCCTTTCGAAACCCATCAACCGAAGCAAACTGTTGCATGAATTTGTAAATCATTTCAAGGACAGGAAGGAAGTTTCCTGTAAGCAAGGACTAAGTTTCTTTTGGAGACAGTTTAAAATGTATTGTTAACTTCCTCTGACAGGCTTCATTTTGGGTTTTGTGAAGCCTTGGATCAATGGCTTGGAAATTTTCCTGCTCACTGCAGTCAATTGTGCCTTCCAGGCTTGTTATACCATGGCTGGGCAAGCACCCAATTTCCAGCTTGTCACCTAGGAGAGTGCCCCCTTCCCTGTCAGATGCGGTTTTGTGTTGATGGGCTTCTAAATAAAATTCCAGATTAACTGCAGTGTGATAGTGACCATCTCAGCCACAATCAGTATAAGAGAATGAAAAACCACAAAACAAATCTGGGGGCAGATCCAAAATAGACATGACATCGAGTGAAATTCAGAAGCCTTATTCTTGTTAATAGAATCTGAATCCTCTTTCTGGAGTAGGTGGTAAATAACTAGAGCAAGTAAAAACAGGCACCTTACTAAGGCAGAGCAGTACGATTAATTGTAAAAGTAATGGATGACCCAACCTCCATATGAGCTATGTAATACACTCAAAGGACGACTAAGGTAGGAGGGAATTTCAAAAGAAGATTCATAACTCCTTACCATTTTTCTCCTTAAACTCTCATTCTCATGAGTGAATGGAAGGGGCAGAGGGCAACATGGTAAGATGTTAGAGTGCATAAGTAAGGGAAAACTCCCTTACTTATCCATTCTTGAATCTTACATTACCCACCATCCCCTCCACTCTAACGCCAGCCTCCATCACCCATTTGTCCATTTCTCTCACAAGCATCTTTGCACTTTCTTCCATGCTGCTCCTTACAGCATGTGCACATAGAATCATAGGATTGGAAGGGACCTTGAGAGGTCATCTAGTCCAGTCCCCTGCACTCATGGCAGGACTAAGTATTATCTTGACCATTCCTGACAGGTGTTTGCCTAACTTGCTCTTTAAAATCTCCAGTGATGGAGATTCCACAGCCTCCCTAGGCAATTTATTCCAGTGCTTAACCACCCTGATAGTTAGGAAGTTTTTCCTAATGTCCAGCCTAAATCTCCCTGGCTGAAATTTAAGCCCATTGCTTCTTGTCCTATCCTCAGAGGTTAAGAAAAACAATTTTTCTCCAACCTCCTTGTAACAACCATTTATGTACTTGAAAACTGTTATCATGTCCCCCCCCCCCACCCCAGTCTTCTCTTTGCCAGACTAAACAAACCTAATTTTTTCAATCTTCCCTCATAGGGGTTTTCTAGACCTTTAATAATTTTTGTCACTCTTCTCTGGACTCTCTCCAATTTGTCCACATCCTTCCTGAAATGTGGTGCCCAGAACTGTACACAATATTCCAGTTGAGGCCTAATCAGCACAGAGTAGAGTGGAAGAATTACTTCTCATGTCTTGCTTACAACACTCCTGCTAATACATCCCAGAATGATGTTTGCTTTTTTTGCAACAGCATTATACTGTTGACTCATATTTAGCTTGTGGTCCACTCTGACCCCCCAGACCTCTTTCCACAGTACTCCTTTCTAGGCAGTCATTTCCCATTTTGTATGTGCGCAACTGCTTGTTCCTTCCTTAGTGGAGTGCTTTGCATTTGTCCTTATTGAATTTCATCCTATTTACTTCAGACCATTTCTCCAGTTTGTCCAGATCATTTTGAATTACAATCCTATCCTCCAAATCACTTGCAACTCCTCCCAGCTTGGTATTGTCCACAAACTTTATAAGTGTACTCTCTATGCCATTATCTAAATCATTGATGAAGATATTGAACAGAACTAGACCCAGAACTGATCCCTATGGGACTCCACTCGTTATGTCCTTCCAGCATGACTGTGTACCACTGATGATTACTCTCTGGGGCAGGGGCGGCTCTAGGCACCAGCTAAACAAGCAGGTGCCTAGGGCGGCAAAATGTATGGGGCAGCAAAATGCTCGGGCCTCACCTCAAGCACCGTCCTGGGCTGGATCCTGTTCTGCTGCCAGGTGCGGTGGGGCACGGAGCCAGCTAAGTGGGGAGCATGTCCCCACCACTCTCCCGCGGGCAGCGACCACCCCCCCCGCAGGCGGAAGCCAGTAGCGCGGCCCTGCCCCGGCTGCAGAGGATGGACAGCTCCTCCTCGGCTTGTCCCCACCGCTGCAAGCTGAGGAGCAGCCCGTCCTCTACAGGCAGGGCAGGGCCGTGCTACCAGCTCCTGCCTGGGGGGGAGGAGGGTGGCCGCTGCCTGTAGAGGACGGGCTGCTCCTCAGACGAACAATCACAATCCATCCAAAGATTTACTACTTCAGCTGAAGAGTCCAGAAATGAAGAACTGTTATCCAAATCTAAAACTGAAGAACAATTATTGGAAGGTGGAGAGACTGACATAGGATCGAATCCAAGTACATGGCTGACAATAATTACTGATACAATCCGAATTATTATTGTGAAAAAACGTCCTTCAAAACTATATCCTACATTTGAATATCCATTTAATGAGTCGAATCGTCGATTTATGCCATCCAGTATGAAGAAAAAAAATGAAAAATGGGGAACAAATTAATAGATCGGGGTTAGTGTATTCACAGACCAAAGATTCGTTTTTTTGTTTTTGCTGCAAACTGTTCTGTAACTCGGACATTCTTCTGGCAACTGCGGGTTTTAATGACTGGCGAAATTTGCATCAGCATTTGAAAGAACATGAAACATCAAAAAATCATTTACGCTCATTGACAAATTGGATTGAGCTGTCAAACAGATTACGTACCGGTACAACAATCAATGCGGTACAGCAACATCAACTACATTCAGAAATTCTACGTTGGCAAGCAATGTTGAAACCTTTCCTGGCAATCATTAATTTCCTAGCCGAACAGTGCCTCGCATTCCATGGATCCTCAGATATTTTATATGAGAATAACAATGGAAATTTCTTAAAATTGGTTGAGTTATTGGCAAAATTTGATAATGTTATGGCTGAGCATATACGAAGAGTGAAAGATGGAGAGATTCACACCCATTATTTGGGTAAAAATACACAAAATGAGATAATAGAATTAATTTCTAATGGAGTGCGTAATGACATTTTATTGAATTTGAAACATGCCAAATATTACTCAATTATAGTTGATTGTACTCAAGAGCTGAGCAAAACCGAGAAAATGTCAATAGTTTTAAGATTTCTGAAAATTGATGAAAATGCAGAAGTGAAAATTTGTGAACACTTTCTAGAATTTATACCAATGAACGAAACTACTGTGAAATTACACAGATGTAATTCTACAGAGATTGGAACACTATGGAATACCTTTAGAAAATATGCGCAGTCAAGGGTACGATAATGGCTCAAACATGCGAGGATGACATGCAGGTGTACAGCAAAGAATATTGAATTTAAACAATCGAGCTTTTTTCATTCCTTGCCATGCGCATTCGCTCAATCTGGTTGTCTGTGATGCCGCCAAATGATCTAAAGATGCCGTTTCATATTTTACCACAGTGCAAGCAATTTACAACTTTTTTAGTGCTTCCACACACCATTGGGCAGTCTTGAAGAAGCATCTTGAACAAAAACTCACACTTAAACCTCTGAGTCAAACTAGATGGGAAAGCAGGATAGAAGCTGTTAGACCATTCCGATATTCATCAGGAGAGATTTACGATTCACTATTCGAAATAAGCCAGGACTTGTCGTATGATCCTTCATTTCGACATGAAGCTGAAACATTGGCTCAGAAAATGATGCAGTTTCAATTTTCATGTTGTACGGTTATTTGGCACAATATTCTGAATCAAATTAATTTGACCAGCAAAGTTATGCAGAACATATCATAGACATATCTGAGGCAAAGACGATTTTGAAAAAAACGCTGGAATATTTAAAAAAATACCGTTCAGATGAAGGATTTGAAGAAACTGTCAAAGAAGCAACAACAATAGCAGAGGATCTTGATTTTGAACCAACGTTTGCACCTCAACAATTCATTCGTCCTCGGGGAAAAAAACAAGACAGTTTTGTTATGAGGCTCATGATGATCCTATTCTCGATCCAAACGAAAGGTTTAAAGTTGAATGTTTCTATTGTATTTTGGATGTAGCTATAACTTCCATTGAAGAAAGATTTTGTCAGTTGCATGGTCATTGTGAAACTTTTGAAATTTTATACGATATTGGAAATATTAAAAATCAGTTTCCAAAGAAGACCTCATGAAGCAGTGCCAAGACCTACATTTAGCGCTCAGTACTGATAACGCTGCTGACATTGATGCAGTAGAATTGTATGATGAATTAATAGCTTTATCTGAGCTAATAAGTCCTAAAACTTCTCCTCTAAAAGTATTAGAATTTATAGCAAGAAATGATTTTTTCACTCCAAACACTGCTATAGCATTATGCATTCTTTTAACATTACCAGTATCAGTGGCTTCTGGTGAGCGCAGTTTCTCAAAACTGAAATTACTAAAAAATTATTTGAGGTCCACCATGTCTCAAAATCATATGTCAGGACTGGCATTAATTTCAATTGAAAGTACTATTGCAAAAAATTTAGATTTCACTGACTTATTAAAAGACTGCGCAAGAATAAAAACCAGAAAAATTCATTTCTTATAAATTCTTTTAATTTATGAGAAACTGGAAGACACTAACGTTTTTCATTACAGTGTATAGTTGAACTCAAATTGTTTGTAATTGTGTTTTTGTTAAAATTAAATGACTACGCAAGTATAAAAACCAGAAAAATTCAGTTCAGATAAATTCTTTTAATTTATGAGAAACTGGAAGCCACTAACGTTTTTCATTACAGTGTATAGTTGAACTCAAATTGTTTGTAAATGTGTTTTTGTTAAAATTAAATGTTAAAATTACACTAGTAGGAAATTGTTTTATTTCACTAACTACAAATTCTCTGTTTTCGTTTTTTTTTTAAATTTTAAACAGTCAAAACAAAACTGCAAAGTGCAAACATGTGTAAAAGCCAAAAAAAAAAGCATGGGGGGGGGGGGCAGCCAAAAAATTTTTTGCTTGGGGCAGCAAAAAAACCTAGAGCCGGCCCTGCTCTGGGAACTGTTTTCCAACCAGTTTTGCACTCACCTTACAGTAGCTCTATCTAGGTTGCATTTCCCTAGTTTGTTTATGAGAAGGTCATGCGAGACAGTATCAAAAGCTTCCCCCCATCCACAAAGCTTGTTACCCTGTCAAAGAATGCTATCGGGTTGGTTCGACACGATTTGTTCTTGACAAATCCATGCTGACTGTTACTTATCGCCTTATTATCTTCCAGATGTTTGCAAATTGATTGCTTAATTATTTGCTCCATTATCTTTCCGGGTACAGAAGTTAAGCTGACTGGTCTGTAATTCCCTGGGTTGTCCTCCTTTCCCTTTTTGCATATTGGCACTATATTTGCCCTTTTCCAGTCTTCTGGAATCTCTCCCACCTTCCATGACTTTTCAAAGACAATGGCTCAGATATCTCCTTACTCAGCTCCTTGAGTATTCTAGGATGTATTTCATTAGATCCTGGGTGAATTGAAGAAATCTAATTTGTCTAAGTAATTTTTAACTTGTTCTTTCCCTATTTTAGCCTCTTCTGATCCAAACTCATTTTCACTGGTATTCACTATGTTATTTGTCCAATCACCACCTACCTTCTTGGTGAAAACCGAAAGAAAGAAGTCATTAAGGACCTCTGCCATTTCCACATTTTCTGTTATTATTCACCCCCCCCCCCAATTGGGTAATGGGCCTACCCTGTCCTTGGTCTTCCTATTGCTTCTAATGTATTTGTACAATGTTTTCTTGTTACCCTTTATGTCTCTAGCTAGTTTGATCTCGTTTTGTGCCTCGGCCTTTCTAATTTTGTCCCTACATGCTTGTGGGTTTTTTTTATTTTTATCCTTTGTAATTTGACCTAGTTTCCGCTTTTTGTAGGACTCTTTTTTGATTATACATTATTGAAGATCTCCTGGTTAAGCCACGGTGGTTTCTTGCCATACTTCCTATCTTTTCTACGCAGTGGGATAGTTGCTCTTGCACCCTTAATAATGTCTCTTTGAAAAACTGCCAACTGTCCTCCCCCTTAGACTTGCTTCCTGTGGGATCTTACCTACCAACTCCCTGAGACCTCTACCATTTCATGATCACTTTCACCCAAGGTGTCTTCCACTTTCAAATTCTCAACCAGTTCCTCCCTATTTATCAAAATCAAATCTAGAACTCTCTCTCCCCTAGTAGCTTTCTCCATCTTCTGAAATTAAAAAAATGGTCTCCAATACATTCCAAGAACTTGTTGGCTAATCTGTGCCCTGCTGTGTTATTTCCCAACAGATGTCTGAGTAGTTGAAGTCCCCCATCACCACCAAGTCTGTGCTTTGGCCGATTTTGTGGGTTGTTTAAAAAAAAGCTTCAGCCACCTCTTCTTCCTGGTCTGTAGTAGACTCTTGTTTTTTTACCCTTTATCCTTACCCAGAGGCTTTCAACAAATCTGTCTCCTATTTCCATTTCAATCTCAATCCAAGTGTATACATTTTTAATATATAAGGCAACACCACCTCCCTTTTTTCTCTGCCTGTCCTTCCTGAGCTAGCTATACCCTTCTATACCAATATTCCAGTCGTGTATTATCCCACAAGGGCTCTGTGATGCCAACTAGGTCATAGTTGTGTTTATTTACTAGCATTTCAAGTTCTTCCTGCTTATTCCCCATACTTCTCACATTAGTATACAAACATCTAAGATACTGATTTGATACTTCCCTCCCCCAGTTCTGTCTTGTCTCTCCTTAATCCTTGCTGTAACAGCCCATACGCCTCTCAAATTCCAAACCTTCTCCCAGGTCTCCATGTTCTTTACTTACCTGTGGGCTTTGGTCACCTGCCCCCTTCAAACCCAGTTTAAAGCCCTCCTCACTAATTTAGCTAGTCTGTATCCAAATATGCTCTTCCCCTTCCTTGATAGGTGGAACCCATCTCTGCTTAGTGGTCCTTCTTTCTGGAACAGCATCCTGTGATCAGGGAAGCCAAAGCCCTCCTGGCAACAACATCTTCGCAGCCAGGCATTCACCTCCAGGATACATCTGTCTCTGCCTGGACCCCTACATTTGACTGGAATGATCGAAGAGACCACCACCTGAGTTCCCAACTCCTTCACCCTTACTCCCAGAGCCCTGTAGTCACTTCTGATCTGCTGAGGGTCATACCTTGCTATATCATTAATGCCCACATGGATGAGTAGCATGGGGTAGTAGTCCGAGGGCCAGATGATCCTCGACAATCCCTCTGTAATGTCCCGGATATAGACCCTTGGCTGGCAGCATCCTCCCCCCACATCCTCCTCAGAAGAGAGTTACCAACCACCACTACACCACATCTAGCTGTGCACATCTCTGGCCTATGTCACTGCATGTTCTTTTCAGCACTTGCTTTGGCCTCACTCCTCTTTTTCTTCAAATTGTTTGTTATGTTCATTGGTTGCATATCGTCATTGTTAGACTATAAGCTCTTCAAGGCAGGAACCATCCTGTACGCTGTATTTGGCCAAGGGGGCTCTGAACCTGAATGGGCCTCTATAATTGTAGCTCAGGTTTCATAACCTGGGTTTGTGGCCCCAGACATCAACACTGAATGCTACCATTCCATAATCCCTGGTGAATAAAAGAGTGAAAATTCAGAGGGGAGAAAAAATAACTTTATAAGAACAAAAAATGTTAACTATACATTTCTGTTATGACTTTAACTGGATACATAGGCCAAACTGCATTTTTTCCTGTTCGCTCAATTGCTGTCACTGTTAATCAGGCTCTTGCCTTTTACCCTGAAGAAAACAAGAGTGTATTTAGAACTATGCCAGCTGATTATTTTTGTGATTAAACTTTCAAATGATGTTTTAAATTGATAAATCAATGGTTTGGGTCTCATTTGAATAAATGATGGGGGTGATACTGCCCATCACTAGCCTATTAGGGACCCACCATCCACAATCATGGATGATTCTAAAATAGATCAATATGATAAAGCTTTTCAGGAGTTAGCCCCCTTTCCACCAGGTTTCTAAGTTGGGAAATGAGAAAATTATCCCCCACAGATTCTACAGCACCAAGAGCAAATATTTAACTGGAAATGTATAATTGATTGGATATACTGTATATTATAAGCATGGGCTACGTACTGATTAATAACTAGACTCCATGGTTCCAAAGATGCATAGCCTTCATGTGATTCAAGAGCCCATATTCTCAAGCTGTTCTTCTCTGGTGCAGCTGTGGAACTAGGTGTGCTGCCTACTAATTCAATATACACGAATAGCAAGCAGGCTGTAAAAGATGTGACGGCGACTCCACAGAGCATGTGATAACCTAGACAATCCCCTTAGCAGATACAGTAAATGCTGAAGGCTCTTTGCCATTTTCTATGAAGCTGAAGAAAATCCCATTCTTGCTAGCAAACTTTTAAACTCTGTTTCAGCCCAGGCCACTATTATATCTACCAAAGGGTGAAGGTAGAAAAATTTAGAACTTAGCTGAGTTTCCTGTCTGGTGGTTGGACTCATGCAGGGCCAGCCTTTGGGAAGCCAGGGCGGTTGCCCAGAGCAGCCTGCCAAAGAGGGTGCCGTGCCGTGCCGTGCCCAGCCTGGCGCTCCACTTGTGCGCTGTGGCCAAACAGTCGCGGTTCTGGTTCCTCTCCCCTGGCCCAGCTCCTCCCCACAACTCCTCTTGGCTGGCAGGCCCTGGGCTGCCTTCTCCCTCCCCCGCACCCAATTCCTTCTCTTGGCCGTCCGCCAACTGAGAGCTCCTGCCAGTGACGGGGGCGGAGAGGAGCCCTCAGCTGCTGCGGCTCTGCTCTGGCCCCAACTCCTCCCCCCAGAGGCTTGTACCACTTGGGGCTGGGGAGGAGGGGAGAGGCTCAGTGGCAGGTCCGGGGGTTTCTGGCTGCCACGTGCCGCAGACAGCTGGGCTCCCCCAGGGCGCGGCCCCTGCCTCCTCCCTGGGATCTCGGGCCCAGGCTGGGCCTGAGCCAGCACTGGTGGGAAGATGCTGCACATGGTGCACCCTCTCCGCCCGCCCCAGCCCCGCCATTATTCGAATGCTGAGGCTGGGGAACACCATGGGGGTCCAGGACCATGCTGGGCAGGAAGCAGCAATGGCCCCCAGCGGATGGATACTCGGACCAGTGCGTGCTCCTTGCTCCAGGTAAGCCCCATCGGTGTGGGCCCCACAGAGCAAGTGGTGTCTCTTTGCCCCATCCTCCCACCAACGCCCCTGATCTAGGGAGGGATGTGGGTTAGGTCCAGTTCAGTCTGGGGAGGGATGTGGGTCTGGTTCAGTTTGGAGGGTTGGCCTGGTCTTTTGGGAGCACAGCTGGTCCTGATCCTAGTCTCTGTGCCTCTCTGACAGGGGGGAAGGACTAGCAAGACTAGTATGAATAATGACACTGTAAATAAAATGAACTGAAGTTTTTCATATTTTTTATTTTTAAAACTTTTAAAGCAGTTTTTAAATTTGCCCCAATTTCATACAAAAATGTAATTCAAGCCCTGGTAGTTCATGTGAGAAATGTGAAGGATGAGAGAGTGTGATGGTTCCCTTTTAGTGGGAGAAGCACATGGCTGGTGTTTTGGCCAGCTTTGGCTTTTGTTAGCTGTTTTTACCCCCATACTCCTTCACACACACAGTCTCCCTCAAACAGTCCCACCAACCCACACACCAGGGCTTCCTGCATCCAGGTAACTTTCCCACCTGGGCTGTGCTGTGAGGCATCAGGAGCTGCTGCTCTCGTGCCCGCTCTTTAGCATCCCAGTCGGGGAAAGTTACCTGGATGTAGGGAGCCCTGACGTCGCTCCTTTCTCCCCCCCCTCACCGCCCAGAGGGGCGTGCGGGGCAGAGGAGCAGCAGTCGGGCGGGGGGAGGGGAACGAGCAGCAATGCCAGCTGTTTTGTGCATCCAGGTCAGTTTCCCCACCTGGATGCAGGAGGGGGATGCAGGGATTAGGGGCACAGGGGGGCAGAGGTTAGGAGTGAAGGGGGTGCAGGGATTAAGGGTGCAGGAGGGAGAGCAGGCCTTTGGAGCGAAGAGAGGGTGGGGAGCCTGGGGAGTCCATGGGGGCCAGGGACAATGAGGGGGCACCGTGCCCATGGGGCCAGGGGCACCAAAATGCAAGTTCACCCAGGGTGCCATTTTCCCTAAAGCCAGCCCTGAACTCGTGTCTATGTTCATGCATCCTGCATATGACTGCAAAGTGCAAATGGGACCTGTATAGTTCAAAACTAACATTTCTATGGGAATCACTCCTTGGCTAAGCCACTGAATGTTCTGAGTCGGTCTGTGCTAGACACTTGTATAGAGTACTATTAAAGATGAGAGAGAAAGATAGCAGCTGTTTGTAAAAATGTCACTATTTTAGATCAAGCAACTATAGCAAAACAAAGATCTCTGCAGGAAACCTGTCTCTTTAAATCCCGTTTCTCTGTCCCGTTAAAGCTTTATCCTTTGGTCCTCTTGGAAAAATCATATTAGGTTTTTGAAAACCCCTGATAACTGCCAACTTGCTTTTTATGGGGCTGCAGCTTTCATTTTCTCCTTGACAGACTAGTGGCTGAATATCAAATGCTAGCCTTGATTAAGTTTATAAAAATGGAGTCCCTCATCTACTAATCAATATTTTTTGTTGTACAGTGATACTATAAATTTTCTAGGCAATTTGCTTTCTTCAGATTGCCATAGGAACTAGCACTTCTCCCACTGTTAGCAGTTATGAATTTAACTCTTCCCTACATTAGAATGATCTATTATCCGAATCCTTAGAGTGCTCTATTGTATAATAGATGCCCAAGTACTTTACATATATACACAAATGCATATGAATGGATAAAAACACTGAAATTCTTCTGAAGTCCCACTGAAACTAAACAGTCCTTAATCCTGCAACGAATGTTGACCCTTTAATTAACCTGAAACTCAAATGGACATGTAAAAGTCTATTTAAGTTTTTCTTCCAACATCAGGATACTCTCAAAGTCCCTTAAGCATCTCAGAAACTGCAAAAACAGCGCAAGCAATAGAATGGGCAAACATTCATGGCTTCTAAACCACTGCATTTTCATTTGCATTGGTTTTCTTTTTATTTTATTAACTGTTTCCAGTGGTTTTTCCATGCAGAATGTAGAGCATAAACACATTAAACTTGATGGTATTGCCTGTTTGTGCCACCACTGCATCATGTCACTGAGTTTTCATACATAGATGTAGATAGAGGTAGATGTGAACCCATGTGACCATCTGACTGGGACTGATAACATGTTAGTGCTCATTGACTGCTATTGCTGAGCAAGTGGGGACGGAGGAGTGAGAGGGCAACAAGAGAGAGTAAACTGTGTGCCTGGTCTTGTTTACAGTGGAGTAAAACCAGTTCTAACACTGGTTCAGTTTATTTGGCATTAAGGACAGTGGGAGCCCGTAAGAAAGGCTTCCAAGAATTTTTACCATTGTGTTAGATATAGATAAGCCTACTTTTCAAAAGTGTCAGCAGACATGGGTTCTATTGCCAGATCTGCTACTGATTGCAACTCACTTGACATCTCTTTGTCTCAGCTTTCTCCATCTGTGAAATCGGGAACATTATATTACTCTCCTTCACTAAGTGATTTGAGATACTTGGATGAAAAGCAACGGAGAGTGGCTAAATATTACTACTCTGGCTGTTAGATGATTGAGAATTAGGAGAAATTCAACTCAAAAGACCAACCAGATGAACTGGTTATGTCTGGTCTGGCTACAGTCACTGATAATTTTACTGCAGGTCAAGTACAGGGCCATCTCCAATTTTTATGACAATATTAGACTTCACTAATAAGACTTGTCCATTTCATAGTTGCACCAGCTATCTATTAGCTAAAGAAATAGCTGGGAAAGAACACTGCCTTTCACATTCTTAGATTCTTTAAAAATAACACAACCTGTGTTCATGTGAAGTGTCTATGGTTAACAACATACTAAGAAATCTCTGACTGATAGGCTAACAACAATGCAACGGAATAAGCTGTCAAAACAAATATTTTCAGCAGTGGTATCATTTTCCTTCACTTTAACAGAGACAAGTTCACATACCCAGCTTAGTGCTGCTGTTTAACAGCACCTCAGGGGAATGACACAGAGAAGACATGAATGTTGTGACAAACCCCAGAAACTCTATAGAACTCATCTGCCATGAAAGTCATTCTACATCTCATCAGTTACGTGAATGAAAGATGAAATGAACAATAAGGAATCTGGATGCTAAGCTTATGGAACATATTTAAAGTCAGTATTAACACACATAAATAATCAGAGACATGAAGGGCTGAAGTCCATGCATCCTTTAATTGATCATGTGGAAAACACTCACCAAGTCATTGCTTAACTCTCAAGGTGAAAGTCCTCCAAGGACTTTACCAATATGGCCTTAGGGAAAAATCCTAACTTCAGATTCAAGAGTTAAGCGTCGAATCCCATTAATATCCCAAGATAGTATTGGTCCACTGGAAAGTTGTTCAAGCCCCATAACTTTACAAAAATATTCATGTATATTGAGACATACCCTGACCTATTTACACAGGCAAAATTCCAAAGGAGTATGGTCTCGGGTAAGGAACCTAGGATCAGGCCATTACATTTGAGTGGGTTTTCAAAAGTGTTCAACATTGGCCTAACTCTGCTCCTATTTAAGTCAATAGTGATAATACTCATGCCTGGAATTTTTTAATGTGACATTTAACTCAGTAAATATGTGCCCAAATTCAGCCTTCAGCGCTCAATATTTTTGTATACCTTTACCTCAGTCCTGGACTGTGTATTGTAACCTAGCATAGCTGTATGAAATGTACAATACAGCATACTGCATTTCTGAAAACATGCGAAATAGGAAACACTCACCTGATTTTGAGACCGAAATCATGATCAACTCATATTGACGATATATGTCTAGTTCAGCACTTTTCTTCATTCAATACTTCATTTTCATAATGGAATACTGAGCACTAAGATTAATTTGTACCCAAGTAATTATTTTCTGTGCCCCAAATATATTAGTTTTGTCACCTCAGGAAATTCTATAACTTATATTCTAAACAGAAAGTGTGACTGCAAAATGATATTCTTTGAAAAATATCCAAAGCCTAAATACTCAAAAAAAGAAGAAATTAAATTAAACTTTTGTTATCAGAGCCCGTGAGCCTTATGCATATGAGCAGCAACACTGAAGTTGAGACCTAAAAGTTTACGTTGTCATGGGAAGGGTTAATTCAGACACTAGACAGCAGGAGTTGCTACTGTAAGGAATTTTTTTAACTATCTAGGAAGGCATTTTATTTAACAACTTTATAAAACCCTAAATACATTCAGCAGGAAAAGAAGGATCAGGAATATAAACCCCGGTCCCACGTGCTTAACTTTTACATACTATGAGTAGTCCCATTGACTTCTAAGTTCCCAAAGTTCCTTGTGATGTTTTGGGATGAAAAGTGTAAATATTTAGTGGACTGTATGGTCTAGTGGTCAGAGTAGATGACTGCAGGTCAGGACTTTTGGATGCTATTTCCAGCTCTTCCACTACAGTGTTTTTATAGCTTTGGGCAAATCACTCAGGATGGGATTTTTAAAGGAGCCTAAAAGAGTTAGGTGTGGAAATCCCACTGAAATTAAATGAACTGGGTACCTGACTCCCATAGGTTCCTTTGAATATTGTGACAAATTAGTGCGTAATCATGTAATTAAAGACTGTATCATAATGCATGTGCACAAGGGGGCTGAATCAAGGTAGCATGCATAAACTTAATTCTAACATTTAACATCTCTGAATGCTTAGCTTTGCTATCTAACATACTTTTCATGTAGATTTTTTTATGCAATATAAAATGGGATTCCCATTAAATTATTATAAAGCTTTCTTTCAAATTATACATACATATGTACAATATGAAAGAGAGCTTTATAATATTTTAATATGGTTACTTGCACTTACTTATAATCCCATTACAGTGCTGGTCAATTTAGCTTCATGCTCTTAAATGCTCTTATGTCCTTTCATGAGGGCACCACTCTGACAGTGTTATAAGTAATTGTAACTGACCTTATGGTATATACAAGAGGGCATTATCTGAGTCAAGTGAAACAACAGACAAAGTGGTATTTCAACGTGAAAACACACAGGCCGTACTTACAGTACATTAGTTAAGAGAGCATGCACAACTGTAGTCAAGAAACACCAGTAAATATGGGGGGGGGGGGGGGGGGGAAGGGGAGTGAAGAAAACATCTACTAAGCTGCTAATGTTAGAGCCAAACTAGAACAGCCAGATACAGTGCCTTGCTAATGGAAATAATGCTTAAGTGAGAGATGGAAGTCACCTACATTTTGGTTCTCACAGGTTTCACCTCATCAAGAAACAAATTATATAGGCCCTTCTTTGCACAGATGCATGGTGGATGGGACAGGCCCAAGGGGCTTTCCCCATTTGTGTGGTTCACAGAAGGGTTATATACAACTGTGTGCTCTGGACCACAGGGACTCATCCTCATGTCCCCTGAGGGGTGTGCAGTGCTGGCCAAAGAAGCAGGTGGAGGCAAGACCAGACATGTTCTCTTAGAATTCTGGATATCTCTGGGACGCCTTCAGTTTCCTGGTGAGCCTCTCAAGGCAGCACAGAGCCACAGGACTCCATCATAAATACTGAACTGAGTCCCATAAAACAACATCCATACTTGGGCTGAAGCCTGCACCCAATTAAATCAGTGGGAGCTTTGCATGAGACTCCTAAATGATTCTTCGCTAAAAGGAACTGGATAGAGGGGATTTAGCTGCTTGTGGCAGGCCTCACCTGTAATGAGGAGGGGATTTTTTTGTGTTCCGCAGTTGACGATGTTAAACATTTGGCATGCACCGCTACAATTTTTCCCCAGTGATACACACAGAAAACTGCCTGCATTTTGGCAAAGATCTACATGAAGCTAGAGCAGTTTGTAAAACAGTGCACATAACTTATTGGAGGAGTGTAAGACAGGGGATGTGAAGGTGAAACTTGCAGCTGTTTGGCCAAATGCTTAAATCTGCAGTGATCAAGTAAAACATTTTGATAACCAGAGATGATATATGATCAGACAGGGTAGGCATTAGAATGATTTTTAAATGAAAAGTATGGATCCAGAGCCAAATTTGATTAAAACAAAATAGAAAGTGGAGTGTTTGGAAAGATACAGAACAGTCTGTACCCTTGCTGGGCACATGCTTCAAAATTGACCTTGATGCAGCAAAGTTATGCTTTTTCCAATAATATCCTTCATTTGTTGACCTCAGAAAGAAGCCAGTCTATTTATATGGATAGAAATAACATCCATTGCGCTTGGAATTCTCTTGCTGTAGTAGAGCAGTACAGATTAGGAATATGTCCAGATCCAAACACTCCTGCATTATGGGAAAATTTGGAACTGGATCCAAGATTTGAAGCACAAGTTCATCCCTGGTATAGATGTCTATCTCCCCAGTTAGAAACTTGTCTTGCATAATTAAGTACTGGCTGGAGCCCTGCTGTATATCAGTGCTATCACTCCTAATCACAGCAGAGGCTTTACCTTTTTTTATTTATTACTGAGCTACTGTATGTGTATTAATAGGAGTTAAGTGCAGGGCTGCAAGCATTAAGGAAGCTCTGGATCTGGCCAATGCACGTACCTCTAATGCCGAGGGGCCCTTAATAAAGCCCAGCTTAAAGTAGGTGAAGTTTTCCTGATTTCCTAGAAGGTGAGGCCCCTGCTTGGATCTGTGCAGAGAGAGACTGACCAATTATGAGCTAAATTCTACTCTTGTTTTTATCGTTGTAAATGCAGAGTGCCTCATTGACACAACTTTTGTAAGTGGGGGAAATGGGGATGAATGGAAGAAACAGACACCAGGTGACCAGGAGGGGAGAATAGTAGCAGCCCTCAGGGCAGACGCAGATGAGGGAAGAGCAGCCACCAAAGGATAGGACATTTGTCTTTCTCTAGGAAGAATTCATTTTGTAGGTGGTAAGAACACAAAAGGGGATTCAAAAGGACTGGACTCAGCACTCTTCCTATTCCTCCACACAGCCTCTCTGTGCATGACTATCAGAACAGACAAATAAGTAATTCGCTGGTTATTAGAGGCACATATCTCAAGTGAAAATAATGGTTAGATTGCTACCAGAACAAAACTCAAATCCAACATCAGCTCTAATTTGCAATACCTACCTCAGACACATTGCTTTACTTATTTAAAAAAAAAAATCTTTAGTAATAAAGCACAATGCATTGAACCATTGTAAATGCATACATAGATTTAACCTAAACTGCACTGGGTTGCTTCATTTTAAAACTGCATTTGATGGAGAGTAATTTGAAATATTGATTAAAATGAAACCAGCTAACTAGAAGAATGATAATAGGCTAATAATAATGAGTCGATCTGACTTTGATGAATGGACCAAAATGTGAGCTGCAAAAGGAAGGTAATTAGATTTTGAACTATCCACATTTCCTATCATAGTTTTATTCTGGCCTTGCTGGGTGTCAGGACATTTGTTCAATTAGAATATTACACAAAAATCAGCACTGATAGCACATAACCCTCTGCAGGTTTTGAAAAAACAAACACTTGTATGCTTTGGATGATTGTAAACACATAGGCCTTCTTTTTCTTTACCAAATTACATGTAGTATGTGAGCAGCAGCCTGAGTAATTAAAAATAATGAGGCCTGCTAGCTCCGCTAATTGTATTATCTTTATAGCATCAGGCTTCGAGCAACTCACTAGCAAAACAGCCCAGATGAGAACGCTTTAGAACGCTCAGCGGTTGTTTATGGTACAATAGGATAATCTTTCCAGCCTAAAAATCAGAAAAACAAAATGAAAAGCAGACATTAGTAGACGGGTCTCAGGAGAAAGCAAAGGTTGATTGGTTGATAACCAAAATAAAGCTGTTTCCTCCCCGCCCTTCCCCCTCCTCCCCCTCTCCCCGGGAAAGACGGAACAACTAAGAAAAAGTTACATTCTTTATCACTCCCTTCTCTGCTAAAAGCCTCTGGTCCAGGCTGGAGAAAGAGAGAGTCACATTTAGAATACTTTGAATTCTTGTCTACTCTTTTAGGTCATGAAGTTGAAAGAGACATGGCGCTGAACACCCTCAGCAACCATCAGCTTCAAATGAGAGTTGATGACACTCAGGGGCAGCTCTATGTTTTTTGCCGCCCCAAGCACGGCAGTCAGGCAGCTCACGCGGATTCGGCGGCGCTTTCCACAGGTGATCTGCCGGTCCCGCACCTTCACCGTACCTGCCGCCGAATTGCCACCGAAGCCGCGGGACCGGTAGACCTCCCGTAGGCATGCCGCCAAAGGCTGCCTCACCGCTGTCCTCACGGCGACCGGCACACCACCCCCCGCAGCTTGCTGCCCCAGGCACGCGCTTGCTGCGCTGGTGCCTGGAGCCACCCCTGATGACACTCAAGGTAGGTCCACACCACAGTCGGAAATGTGATTGCAGCATACCACATGCAGACATACCTGAGCTAGTGAAGCTGCAGCAGTGGGGGCTAGATGCCCAAGTACATACTCAGGGTCCTAGGCAGGCTTGTACAGCCCATGTTGAAGTCCCTGCTGTCATTTTCTTCTGTACCAGATATGGACTGGCTACAGAGCTTGCTTATAAACACCAGATGTGTTCATCATAAGATCCTTTTAATGCTCTGGCAGATATGATGGAGATTAGCTAAAATAAGGCATTTTACACACGATGCCACCCATAGGTGAAAAGTATAATACAGTTTAGCATTCCATTACATCTCCCCCTTTAAATTCTACACTCCTACCATTTACAATATTTACACTATCACACTGTCTTTGAAGTTCAGTATATATCAGTCTGTTGAGTGTCTCTAAATAATACTAGTTTTCTAATTACACAACCCAAACACAAAATAGCTTGATTATCTGGCTGTCCATTAGTTGCAATGATTGGCTGTGATTGGTCCAGAATCCTTGAGACTTCCTCTTGTTCTGTATCCACCATCTGAAGAGTTTGCTCTGTTGATTGTTCTCTCTGAGGAACAAACGGTATATGTCTACGGTTTCTGTTGAAAACTGCCCACTGTTGGTCTCAAATCACATATGATCTGCATGCTGAATTCTTTTTCTTTACAACAGACGGAGTTGTCCATGCTTTTTCTCCATCCAATTTGACATGAACACAGTCACCAGGTTCTAGACCCAGCAGTTCTCTGAGTGTCATATGTTGTAAAAGTGTTTGTAGGCTCTTTTAGCCTTTTTATCTGATTTGGCGACTCTCTTTACGTCTGGCCACTTTCGTGATAGATTCTTTTCCAAAGTTGGAACAGTAGTTCTGAGATATCTTCTCATTAGGAGTTGTGCTGGACTATATCCAGTAGCTGCAATAGGTGTTGATCTGTAACTCAGAAGAGCAAGGAATGGATCTTCCTGTTGTAGGATTTTATTGGCTGTCTGTACAGCTCTCATTCTCTCCATTCACTTGTGGGTAATGTGGGCTGCTAGTAATATGATCAAAATCATATTTCATTTGGCCTGACAAATTCTGCTGCTGTGAATTGTGGTCCATTGTCCATCACTAGTTGTTCTGGAATACCCAAGTGAGTAAAAGTGCACTTCAGTTTCCCCAACAACACTGACATATTACCTCTTTTATTGCATAATTTCTATATAATACCTGGGAAAATAGTCCACAATGATGAGGTAATGATGTCCTCTGACCTCGCATACATTTGCGGCTAGCTTTTTCCAAGGTCTCTCTGGCAGAGGTGCTGTTATTAAAGGTTCTTTGTGTTGTGTTTGTCTGTTAGTTCTGCAATGTTCACATGCAGAAACTTTAAGCTTTATGTTCTTGCTGATGCATGACCACCACAATGACTGGTTGGCTATTCATGGCATTTAGTTAATCTCAATGTCCTTCATGGATGAGGTTTAGGATTTCCCCTCTCATTTCATTTAGAATTATGATGCAATTGCCTTTAATCATTAGTCCATTTGACCTCGCTTAATTGTCTATATACCACAAAGTAGTCTCTTATCACTTTGTTAGTGTCCTTTAGATACTTGGGTCAGCCACCTCTAATGTAACTTAGAACTTCCTGAAGTTGCATGTCTGTTGAAGTTGCTTTTTCTAGCTGGTGTAGTCTCTTTTCTAACACTGGTCTGCATGTATCCACAGCACCCACATACGCCTTTACATCATCTTCAAGCTCACAGGTAGGTGAGTGTGATGTTGTGCTCCATGAAAAACTGTCTGCTACTTCCAGAATTTTTCCCGGGAACATATCTAGCACTTGAGTTAAATCACTTTAACCTTAGCAATAGATGGCATCTCGGTAGTGCTTGATCCAGATCTTTTCTGTTGATGAGGGTTACAAGCAGTTTATGGTCTGTTATTAAAGTAATTGATTCCAATCTACACAGATATCTGTAAAAGTTCTCACAGGCCCATATGCTTGCCAGGCACTGTTTTACAACCTGTGCATATCATTTTTCTGCTTCTGAGAGGAAAATGCAACTGGCTTCTGCTCAGAACCATATTGCTGCAACAATATACCACTTAGCCCATAGCTGCTTGCATCTGCATGACCATTGCGGGTTTGTTCACATCGTACTACATGAGAACTGGAGCTGTTGAGATACTTTCCAAAAGGTAAAAAGAAATTAATTTCTTGATTTGGCCCCATAGCCAAGATGTGATGGACTTAAACAGTTCATTCAGTGGGTTGATCACTGCAGGAAGGTCTTTTAGGAATCGACCAAGATAATTCCACCCCCGGTATATGTCTCAGTTATGGTATATGAGCTGGTGTATTCAATTCTCAAATGGCTTTTACTTTCTCAGGGCTAGGACTGATTCCATCTTTGTTTATGGTCTGCCCCAAAAGCTTCAGTCCAGACTGATTGATTAGGTGTAGGACTTCATTGAGGATTTTGTTGTGTTCTTCTATTGAAAATCCATATCATAGAATATCAGGGTTGGAAGGGACCTCAGGAGGTCATCTAGTCCAATCCCCTTCTCAAAGCAGGACCAATCGCCAGACAGATTTTTGCCCCAGATTCCTAAATGGCCCCCTCAAGGATTGAGCTCACAACCCAAGGATTGAGCCAAGGAAAGTGCTAAATTAATTACATTTATCACATCCTTTGGGAGATTTTGCTTTTGAAGATTACTCTGATTTTCCAGTGTACCTGAAATTTTTCAAAGACAGTTGGCAGAACTGTTAAACACAAATGGAACTGTAGTTTTTATGCACTGGCCTGCTAAACCCAGGGTTGTGAGCTCAATCCACTGAGCTATCTCTCCCCCCCATATATCAAAAAATTCCCCATAAAAACTACAGTTCCATTTGTGTTTAACAGTTCTGCCAACTGTCTTTGAAAAATTTCAGGTACACTGGAAAATCAGAGTAATTTTCAAAAGCAAAATCTCCCAAAGGATGTGATAAATGTAATTAATTTAGCACTTTCCTTGGCTAAAGGAATTTGTCAGAATCCTCTTGGGGCATCCAGCTTGGAGAATACTGTAGCTCCTTTCCCTTTGGGGAGGAAGTCATCCAGCATTGGGAGGACATATTTTTCTCTCATAACTGCTTCATTAAGTCTTTAAAGATCCACAATCATTCACATTTTTCCTTTTTGTGTGTGTGTGTGTATATATATATATAACTGGTACCACCGGGGCACAACATGCTATTGGCTCAGAGATTTTTCTCTATTATACCAATCCGCTCCATTTTCTTTAACTCAGTTTCTACTTTATGAAGTAATAGGACAGGAATCCTGGGAGGTGTATGTACACTATACGGCTCAGCATTATTTGTACTGGATTATTTAAGGTTATTTGTACTGGATCTCTTTTCTAAAGTCCAGTCTCACCAAATATTCCACCAAGTTCTTCCACCTTTCTCACTAGGCCCATCCTTGCTGCCACACTGCAGCTGAGAAGGATGTTGGTCTGTGGTCCTGTGATCACACACAAAGATAAAAGGTATTCATTCAGAGTGTATGTTATCTGTGATGAACTGGCCCAAGCAGTTCAAGTATCAGGTGACTTCAGCTCTGGGAGGGGTTGAAGGTGATCTTAAGTCCCTTCTGAGATGACTGTGACATCAGCTCCTGAGTCAATTTTAAAGTCAGTCTTGCCATGAATATTCAATTTCACTCTCCAGGCAAGCTTTATGTCACCACAAATGATAGATCCCAGAAACAATGGCTTTTGATTGTCTGCAGTATAAGTCAACTCTGACTGCTTTTTGGTGTGGCAAACAACTGCAAAATGTCATATTTCATGCATTTATTATACCACGTGCCTCTGGCTAGACATGCATCATCTCTTGGGAATATGACTTTTTCCATACCTTGTGCATGGAGGCTGGAATTTGTCCCTCTTAGGCTGGGAGGAGTTCTCTCCTTGCCTCAGGGGTTTTATGGTAATGACTTTTAATACTCAAGTGCCTGTTTATACCTTCTATGCTAGTTTCATGGTTTTCAAGTTTGTCAAGCATCTCTAGGTTTTGCAGTTTCACCAGTTCAGCGTGTTTTTCTATTTGAATAGCTGTGACTAAGGTAAAATCTCTCTTCAATTGTAGCTGCTGTGAAGGGTTTTTATCTGTTAACACAATAACCAGCCTGTCTCTGATATTTTCATGTTTTGAATTCCTGAAAATCACCATTTTCAGCCAATGTATGCACAGTTCTTATAAAACATTAAACATTTTTGCCTAGTTCTTGAATTCTATGATGAAAACATGCTGTTTTATAAACCACATTTGTTGGAGGTACAAAGTGTGAATCAAACATAGCTAGAACCCTTTCATAGTCATCTTTGTGAGTGTTTTCAGAAAAGTCAAAGGATTTAAAGATATGTTCTGCTTGCTTCCCCATAGCATAAATTAAAGATGATACCTGTATATCTGCAGTTTCTTTGTGCAGCTTGGTAGCAACTCAAAATTTTGCAAAAATACTGTTTCCAGTCTGTCCATGTGAAGGTTTGTCAGGGCTGAAGTTCTCTGGAGCATTAAAGAGTGGCATGTTGATGAGATTATGAAACCTTAGTTGCTGTTCCTTCGGTCTAGTTCTCAGTTTACTCCTGACACCATGTCATGTTCCTCTGTACAACATATGAGGCTTGCTTATCTACACGGACATGATCATCATTAGATCATGTAATGCTCTGCCAAATATGGCTGAGGTTCATTTAACTAAGGTATTTTACACACAGTGTCATCTAATGGCTGAACACTATAATATAGTTTAGCATTCCATTACACATGCTGCCACTACTTCATTGCTATTGGTATCCATGCTAGTTAGATCAGGTATGTCTACACATGCTGCAATCACACATCCAATTGCATCATAGGTATACCTCCAGCACCTCACAGGATGGTCCAATGTGTTATTGTGAGCTTAGGTCTAAATTAAGCCTATCATACAATATGTCTCCCACTTCACAAACTATAACACCCTTCACTTAACTTTACAGTACCAACAAACCTGTGGTGTACTTAGTGGACATAGTGGGCCGTAGGCAATCTGTTGGGGTCAATAGTGCCCACTTCCCTATCCCATATGCAGTTTCTGAAAAACGTAAGCTTTTTTTAAATAAAGTTTGTGGCTTTATGTTTGCAAAAATACCTTTCAAAAGTATGACCCTCTGTTGTGCTGTCTTCCTGAATCTGCAGGCAGCCAGACCAAAAAAAAAAGAGGCCTGCAAACAGACGCCATTCAATTCAATAGGAGTTAACTCTAGCGACAGATGGCACCAGTTTATATGTCAACATTGTTAGCTATTCTCCTTCTGTTCACTACAGCAGAAATGACCAGCTATTGTGCTTATTCACTGTGGTTGAATATACATTATGGAAGTTAGAGATGGAAAATATGTACAAAAAAGTCTGATGCACAACCTCTGGCACCAAGGAAGAGATTACTTTAAGGTCTTGTTCTGCACTAAGGAAAATAGGCATGCTAAACATGGTGTGGTCTCCCAACACATTTGTAGCACACTCATACAGTGTCCTCTTCTGAGACAGGCAGATGTTAGATGCAGTGAGAAGCTGGAGAGGCAGTAGTTTAAGCAGTTGATCACTGAGAAATCATTCACAATTGAGCCTCACGGTGCTATATGTAAGCAGCTTCTGGGAAACTTGTGCAATGGAGTTAAGAAAGGAGACCAGTCAGACAGCCCACATCAGCAGTGACCAGCGCACTGTGAGATGGCATTGGGAGGACTATATCCACTGGTACTGCAATGATGGATGCAGTACAGTGCAAAACCAGATGGTGGCTAGCCTTACTTGAAGTTTAGTTACTAATTCATACAGTGGTTGCATACCTTAACATCACTGGGAGCATCTGTATGTGGACTCAGGGTGTGTTATGGGGACCTGTAACGATGCTGGTTCTGGTGGGACCCAACTGAGAGTGCCAATTTAGGACAAATTGCTTAAAACAGGGCAGTTACAGCCCAAGGCTGGGGTTTTTCCACCTCTAAGGCAAACCAAACCAGCCAGACAAAGAGGACTTTGGTCTCAGCCCACTGGCTAACCACAAGTCACACAAGCAATTCCCTTAGACACTCCAGTTTCCCAGTATCACCACCAGTGCCACTCATCATGGGGACAAATGGTTATGAAAACCAATACCTCAGTAAAAGAAAAAGGTTCTCCTGATCCCATAGGACCGAGCCCCAGACCCAGGTCAATATACAAATCAGATCTTACCCACAAATCAAGCTGTTGCCAATCCTTTAGAATCTAAAATCTAAAGGTTTATTCATAAAAGGAAAAAGATATGGATGAGAGCTAGAATTGGTTAAATGGAATCAATTACATACAGTAATGGCACAGTTCTTAGTTCAGGCTTGTAGCAGAGATAGAATAAACTGCAGGTTCAAATTAAGTCTCTGGAGTACATCCCCAGCTGGGATGGGTCATTCAGTTCTTTGTGTAGAGCTTCCGTTTGTAGCAAAGTCCCTCCAGAGGTAAGAAGCAGGATTGAAGACAAAATGGAGATGAGGCATCAGCCTTTTATAATCTTTTCCAGGTGTAAGAACACCTCTTTGTTCTTACTGTGGAAAATTACAGCAAAATGGAGTTTGGAGTCACATGGGCAAGTTCCTGCATACTTTGCTGAGTTACAAGGCGTATTTGCCTTCTCTCAATGTGTCAATTGTATAGCTGATGGTCCTTAATGGGCCGTCAATCAGGCTAGGCAGAGCTAACACCAACTTGCCTGGGATGTCACCCAGAAGCATAGCATAAGTTTGAAATACAGACAGTATAGAGCCAATATTCATAACTTCAATTACAAAATTGATACACACATATAGACACCATAATCATAACCAGCAAACCATAATCTTGTCTTAGACACCTCATTTCACCCCCTTTATACAAGATTTGGTGCCACTACAAGACTTTGGTTGCAGCCATGTTCTATATGGTCCCATTCAAATCAATAACATGACAGGACCAAACTTGGGTTAGCGTACACAGTTTTTCTAACAAACTTTCTGAACTTGATCAGATATGCAGTTAGAATGGGGCTGTAATGTTCATTTCTGTAAATGCTAATCAGAAAGGAATACATTTGCAATGTCCTTGCTTTGGTGGGCCAGAACATGTTTTTTGGGGAAAATACCCTTGTTAAAAATAAGACGTCTATTTTCTGGTGAATGTAAAGAATGGCTGATAAAGTTACTGGACACTAGGCACACTCAGTCACCATATAAACTTCTCAAACACTTAAAGCCTGTGGCATTTGTTCACTTTTATAACCAAATGATACTGGAGCTGCTTGCAATGTTCTATATGATTCCAAATCAACAGGGTTCTAACTAGAGTTGTGCAAGAACTGGAATTTTCATTTTATGGGAAAATCTGTGATTTCAATATTATGTTTTTGTTCTGATTTGGAATTAAAATTTTGAAATTTTAGGAGGAACAAAAAATTTTGAAAAAATTATTTCAGGTCAATCAAAATGTTTCCTTTCTATTTTTATATATAAAGAGTTTTTAAATAAAAAGTCATTTTGAAATATTTAAAATCAAAACATTCCATTCTGAAAAGGTTGAAATAGAGAGCTTAAACCTCATATAAATGGTTCTTTTCAATGGTTTTCAAAACAAAAACTCATCAAAATCAACATGGCACGTTTTGGTTTAAACAAAATGGCTTTTTCCAGTAGATAAATGTTCCATCAGAAATTTGACAATTAGCTCTCATTCCAACCCATTTCTTCTGCAGAAACTGCTGTAGAATGCATATTCTAGGAATGGGGATTTTATGGTTTGTTTTTATTTTGTTTTGGGAACTTTTTTCTTCTGATTTTTTTTAAGAGTATGACAGCCAATGCAGAGTCAAAATGCCTGAGAGAATGAATCAACTCTGAGACAGGGATGGAAGACTATTATTTTTCAGGGACAAATTGTATGTCCTTGTTCAGACAAAACTCCAGCTGAAATCAATGGGACCTTTGCCTCATTAATGACTTAGTAAAGATGGCATGACTGGCTTGTTAGTACCATATTATTTATAACCTGCTAACAAGGAAGGTGACAGAAACAAAGGGTTAAGGAAAACTGGAAGATAAGTTTTATATGAAAGAGAAGAGACGGCAGCATATGTTTAATAGTATAATTTAAGGAAGGCAGGATCTCAGTTTTGCCAATGTTTGTTTCTTTTCTTCAACTCCTACAGCAACAGTGGTCTCCAAAGGAAGAACAGCAAGCAGCTGATGTTTATGTCAGCAGATGACACTTAGCCAGAGTGACTTGACTTGTCTTTTTCTCCTGGTTTCCTAATGTATTTTATAGGAACTTTAGGCACAGTTTCTAGGATCCCTGTAGGATTCTCTTATAAGATTCTGTGCAGTTCTAGGGTCTGTCAAAAATTTGTTTTATAGTAAGAGAAATGTAAAGAAAAATTTAAATCTCAGCTATCTCTGGGTGTAGCAGAGTGAGAGGATGCAGCAGAAGGGTGCAAGCTAATTTCTAAAGAAAAGAACCATACACAGACGTGGCTAGCTTGGTTTATTAAAAGGGCAAATCTAGATGTGTTAAGCCAAGTGTTCATTTTGATTTAATTGGATAGTCTCTGTATTTTTAATATATATTGCATTTTCTAAGATTACTGCTGAATGGGTAGTTTCACACAGTAGTCCTAGGAGAAAAGAGAACCCACAAGAGGTGCTGAGGTGTAAAGAGTCTCTGTAATGTACATGCCCCCGTCAGTCTTGATGAAGGGACGTGGAAAAAGCTGTCCTCTGACTGAGTCATACTGCCATCAGGTTGAACTCAAGGGGAAGCTAAACGACATATCAGGTAAAGAAGGGTGGCAGGTCACATCTCCTACCACAGACACGTATACAGTTTACTTGGGGCTCAATTCTGCCATACTTACTCACACTGAATAGTACCTTATTCCATGCTTACCCCACTGCTTTCTCACAAAGTAAGGTATGCGATTCAGTATGAAGAGTCAGTCTTTTGAGATGTAGCACCTAATCCTTTGAGATTTGAGTACCTCTTGTTAGATGGAAGTAATGGCAATTGAGGACACCCTGCAGGAGATGCTCAGTAACACACAGGACTCAACAAAAATATTCTCAGAAGAGTCCCTCCTCTCTCATTTTGGAAGTGACCATTTCTGCTCCTCTGGGCCTCCACTAGTGGTTCTCCAGTCCTTCTCCCGCATGCTGTGTGCCAGTGTGAACAGATGGGGCTTCGGGTTGTTATCTGATAAGGTTCTGAGTACCTGAAAGAACCTCTTCAAAAAGAGAATATTTAATTAAAAGGACTGCAGTGTAATAACTTCATTAAAGTAAGGCCCAGTTCGATTTATTTTCTGCCCCATTTTGCAATCCAGGGAAAATAGGTTGACTTTGATTTTAAGTGTAAAACTGTGCAGTCACTTCAGTACCTCAGATATTAAATGTCTTTACAGATTCAGGCAGCTATTAAAGTCTCAAATGTCAGAATTTACATAAATATTGGGGAGCCAGTCCAGAAGTCCTTACATAAGTAAAACTCCCATTGACTTCACAGGGAGCTTTTGTGAATAAACATTTCAGATTAGGCCCTTTGTATATTGGTTTAATTATACACAGATAATTTCCACTTCTCTAAAACAGCATTCTCCACCAGCTCATTTTCTAATCCATGCTATTCCCCACCCCACCCCCAACTCTGATATCCTGCTCATAAAGCTTCTAATTGCTGGGGATTAGAGAGTGTCAATCTGTGGACCGAGAAAGGAAATGGAAAGGAAGGGAGGAACGTCTCAGATAATTACACTAGCCAGCATTTGTTAGAGTCAAAGATAGTGCTGGCAGAGAAATGCTGTAAGGAAACATGAAATTACTTTGCAGCCCAACCTTGGAGAGTTGCTATATGAGAATCACAGGGAAGACACTCAGGAAAAGAAATCATACAATATATTCCAAAGAGGTACTGATTCCTCAGTTCACATTTATGGACTCAGGACTGAGTTACGGAGTCCAAAATGATTAACTCTTTAAAGGAAAACTGCAACTGCTATAGCAGAAGAGTAAATCACGGAACATAAGCAATTTCAATAGACTAAACATGAATAATTAGAAATCAGGCAGGAAGCCACCATTTTGAAAGTCTGATGCTGTAGGTTAAGATGACAAAAAATGCAGCTCATCAGTGAAATGCATGGGCAAGGCATGAGACTAAATGTGTGAAATCCTGACCCAACGTTGTCAATGACAAACTGCATCTTCTTTATCAAGCTACTGTACATTAACAGAATGGTCAAGCTGCTGAGAAATAGGAGCTCCTACAGACAGAAGTGATCAGCTCTGTTAGTTGTGAAGATAGCGAAGCAGTAGCCGTTTTGAGAATTAATTTCTAAGACATGTCCTTAGTAGATATCAATTTAGCTAAGTGCCTGATCTTTCTCACAGACAAAACTCCCCAAAACGCCAGAGAGAAGCTGGTTCAGCGAGCTCACTGCAGTGAGAGGTTTTTTCCAACAGCGATAACCACATTAAGAAACATCACTGAATCACTTACATCTATATGTTTCCCACTGTAACTTCATCACAAACTCAGCTTATTAAACCAGTCGGCAACTCCCAAGAGTGGAAGGAAAAGAAGAGGGGAAAAATAGACTTCTCAGACTTGTGCAAAAAGTTCCCCACAAGGAAACGGGGTACAACAATGGTTAGTCAAAAACAATTGATGCATTTCTCAGTTAAGCCTCAATGAAAGGTTTCCTCTGCCCACCTTCTTTTCAGTGAAACAAATAGATTCAAACATATTTGATTAATGGCACTACAGAAGAGCTATTTTCATAGTTAACATGCATAAACTAGCAGCCATCACTATGCCAGGGGAGTGAACTAAACATGCCACTAAATGGCCATAAAGATCCCAATTTTTATTACGCTGTTTCTGAGGAACGGTAAAATATTATATCATAATTGCTTATTGATTTTCACACTAAAATTAAAAATAAAAATAAAAAAAGATTTTCTTTAATGGTAATGGAGTCTCGAGTGTGGGTGGCAATTTGTCTACAGCCTACCCCTTTCATCCATTATCAACTGCAAACAGCCACTGGCTTATTTTGTTTTGTTTTGTTTTAAGCCATGGTGGTTTTCAACTACACCAACCAGGACTCCTTTGTAATCAGTTTCTGGCTTTTTTTAGTGGACAGTTTCACTAGCTGATGTGAGATTAGCTAATATTTCTTTAAAAAACAACAGATGATTTTATGATGAAGTTCACCAAATGCTATCGCAATGGATGCCTTAGAAATACATGCAGTTATAGTAAAATAATGACACCTAGGATCAACAATGATCTGAGGAGTCCCACTGAAGGTGTATAGACTAGTCACTAGAAAAGGATACTGGAGGAAGGACTCCTGCATTCTATACTCAGCATTGCCTGACAAAGTGCTTGATTCAACTCCAAGTCAGTCAGTAGAACTCGTTCTTTTGACTTTAATGGGAGCTGGATGGGCCCGTCAATATATTACACTGGTTAAGTTATTCTCTCTCTCTGTACCTCAGTTTAACCTCTGTAAAATGAGGACAAATACTTGGCTTCTTCCTTTCTGTGATTATGCTAATTTTAATTAATTCAGATTTATAAGAAAAGCAGATGCTAGAAATGGCCACCTCCAATCTCAGGGCACCTGATACTGATATCTATGAAACTGCTTATGCTTTGCCCTCACATGAATGCTTTCTGTGCCCAAGAGCTGTACTATTTTGCTTTGGAAATAAATCTATGCTGTTTCGGTAATTGCCTGATTTTACCCAAAGCAGGGGTTTGATCAAGGGGATGTTTAATTCTACCTGGGGGTTTCCACTTTTTATATTAAACATGAAAAACTGAGCTAACATTTTCCGTCTTCGCCGTGTTTGTAACTGCTACAGAATCTTAGGAGACCCAAAGCTGAGAAAAATAAGACAACCATTGCCTGCAGTTACATGTTGATAGTGTGCTACAGTGGCAAATAGTAGCAGGCCAGAGTGGTAGAGAGAGAATGTTTCAGAGGTGAAATCAATAGATTAATCACCAGAGTTAGGGATCAGCCTGAGACTTGGAAGAGCTTTTCCTCTTGGATGCATCAGTCAAGGCAGTGAGCAGGGCAGCTATGGATATGTGTCTATTCCTCCAGCCTGAACAATGTTGCTACAGTGTTTTTAACAGCAATGGGAAGGCAGAGTGAGAAAAAAAATAAAAGGTGGCGGGGGGGGGGGGGGGAGGGGAGGGAGATACTGCAGACCGAAATTTTTTGATGTATCTGTACTGTAGACATAATAAAATTAGTGCTAATCCAGTACACACATTGAAAGAGCAGCTGACTCCTGCATGGTCCGTACGATGTCTAACTAAAAAATTACCGTGTAAAAGAAAAGCAGGAATGAAGAGTAGCCAACTGGGAACTTTCTGAGAAAGAAAAATGTTTTGCTGATGTTTGCTGGCAAAGATAAAGATGCTTGCTTAGCATTGTGATCCAGGTGCTGAAATACAGGACATTCAGCACGGGTTCAGATATGATAAAAAGACATGCAGAAGAAAGTTAGTCTGGTTGGTTGATTGTGGAAAAGAAGATGGCTGTGTGCATCTAGGTGGGGAAGATACAGGGCAGGGGTGACACAGCTACTCACTAGACTGTGTTGAACCCTGGGTATGTCTCACAAGGATCTCAAAATTCTTTACAAACAATGGGCCAGATCCTCAGTTAGTGTAAATCTCCAAATTACACCAGTTGAAAAGCTGTCCCATTGATTAGATAATCCTCATCATCTGATAGTTGGGATTGCTAACAATTAGCAAACACTCTGCATTTTGTCTACTCACATTTCATCCAAACAAGGTGTGACATAATGTAGTCATGTCCACACCCTGTACATTATTGTAATGATCTTTGAACAAATATGCCTTGTGACATGTCATTTAAAAACTCATGCTTTTCTGATCAATAGTATCAAGGCAAAATGTGTGTAGCAGCCTTATGTATAAAGTTATAAACACAAGCTGAGATCATGATTAAAAATATGTTTTCTAGAGATGTCTGGGGAGTGGCCAAACCAGTTCCTCAGAGACAAAAGCAAGCTGATGCCTCAGCCAGATGTAAACATGGCTGTTGAGTTAAGTGGCCATTCAAAAGGAAAGGGGGCAGAGGCAAAAACTACATGTTAGCAAAGAAACAGCATGGAGTTGCCTTCCACACAGACTGCCTATCTCCTTGCTCCCATCTGGAAATGCTTCTCAAAGGGGAGACAGGACTATAAAAAAGGGGTTGACTCCCCCAGATACTCCCTCCTTCCTCTCTGCCCATCGATTCACTGAACCAGAAGGAACAAAGGAAGTAGCCACTGAAGTGAGGAAGGAGTCCTGACCTAAGAAGTATGGTCAGACTGCTGAGAGTACGTGTTGTGAAAAACTTTGCTTTGAATTTAACATAGTTTGTTAAGTTGCATTTTATCTTTATTTTTCTTGTAACCATTTCTGACTTTTATGCCTCTCTTTGCAGTTAATAAACTTGTTTTTATTATTTTATCTAATCCAGTGGTTTTTAATTGAAGTGTTTGGGACACTCCACTTGGGTTAATGAGATGTGTGCATATCCTTTCTATTAATAAAATGATGGAGTTTAAATAAACTCGTATTGTCCAAGAGAGGCCTGGGCAGTACAAGACATATTTCTAAAGGAAAATCTAGGACTGCAAAATAACCAAGGCTGGTAAGACCCAAGGTGTGGCTGACTGGCTGTAGCACACACAGACATTTCTGGGGAGTGACTTGCATGCTGGAGGCTTTTTGTGAGCAGTCCAGACTGCAGGCTACAGCAGCAAAGGGCTCCCCAGGTTAGACGGGCAGGGGCACCACAGCTACTCATTAGTCTGTGTTGTACCCTGGGTATGTCACACAAGGATCTCAAAATTCTTTAAAAACAATGGGCCAGATCCTCCATTGGTGTAAATCCACAAATTACACCAGCTGAGAAACTGTCCCATTGATTAGATAGGGGCCTGCGCAGACAGGGAGCCAATCAGGGAAGGCCTTACAGGGAGCCAATCAGGGCCCAGATTAGAGGGAGCCAATCAGGGCCAGGCTCAGCCCTATAAGGAGGCTGCTTAGGAAGGGAGCAGGCAGTCTGTCCCAGGCCTTCGACAGGGGAAGGTCAGTCTTCAGGCTGGGAGACTAGCACCCGGGACAGTGCAGTGCTGGGCAGGCCCGGGGGAGTAGAAGGTAACTCCAGCCCGGAGTCTGTCAGGCTGCAGGCCCTGAAGGGAAGGGCCTAGCCGGTGCTAGGGGCCGAAGGGGAAGCGGCCCAGGGACGTGGACAGATGGAGAGAGAGAAGGAGGGCAGGACGGCTGCCACTAGGGTTGGGACCCAGAGTAGTGGGCGGGCCTGGGTCCCCCCCTTGCCTTACACCTGGCCAACGGAGCGGCCATCTAGAGCTGCACCAACCCCCTGCCGAGAGGGGAGTGACTTTGAGGGTGCAGTTAGCCACATCGGCCAGGACGCAGAGAGGCAGCTGATTGACCCCCTCCCCCTCCCGGAAGAGGGCGAGGATGGACTAAGGGGCACTGCCGGAGGGCAGTGGCTCGAAGAGGATGCCGCAAGCTTGTAAGCAACGCGGGTCCGGACATGCCAACCGAGGGCGAGACGACGGACGGGACACCACCAGGAGGGGCACTCCACTGGACAGAGCTAATTCCCGAGACAACCAGTAGGAGGCGCCAGGTGGTGAGTCCCAACCCCGTCTCAGTCGCATCTACAAGATAAGCAGGTCAGGGTCCCATGGTGTTAGGGGTTGCACAAACATATTGTAAATGACAGTTAACAGGCCAAAGAGTTTACATTTTTGCATTTTGAAAGACAACACATAAAAAACCTGGGAATAAGACACACACAAGCAGCTCACGGTGGGGCTTGGAGCCAGGCTAATTCAAATATCAGGATGTACACAATTCTTGGCCAATCAGCAGCAGTGATAAGAACCGACCACCTGCCTAGCCATTAACATATGGTGGTTTTCTGTATGCATCACAGAAGAGAGATGATGCTGCTCTTGTTTTGGCTGATAATACCAGACCAACTTTTGAGGTACTTGATGAGTTTTTACTCAGATGAACTAATGAGGGGAAAAAAAAAACCCCAAAACAGTCAACAATCTCAATTTTGGCCCTGCTTTGCTGTGTGGATAATCTTGGACACAGAAAGAGGGGAAACAAACTAAGTTGGAAAGCTTGTGATATTCGCTTACAGGAGGGCTCATGGCCCTGATTTTTTTCAATCCCATGGTACGTCTTTAAATACCCAGCGTGAAAGTTTAAAAAATAAAGTAAAATCAGCAGCTGACACAAAAAACAAGGTTCAGAATTCTGGGAAACTGTATATAAAACTCAGCCAGGCTAGACTCTTGTGTCACTCACCTCTGCACAGCACTCAACAACCTGGGTCATGCAGCTTACCCTCTAACGTGGGAGGGAGCCTGTCACTGTGCACTGCAACTCTTGTAAGAGCAAAAAGAAGAGCAGGAGGACTTGTGGCACCTTAGAGACTAACAAATTTATTAGAGCATAAGCTTTCGTGGACTACAGCCCACTTCTTCGGATGCATATAGAATGGAACATATATTGAGGAGATATATATACACACATACAGAGAGCATAAACAAGTGGGAGTTGTCTTACCACCTCTGAAAGGCCAATTAATTAAGAGAAAAAAACTTTTGAAGTGATAATCAAGCTAGCCCAAAAACTTCAAAAGTTTTTTTCTCTTAATTAATTGGCCTTTCAGAGGTGGTAAGACAACTCCCACTTGTTTATGCTCTCTGTATGTGTGTATATATATCTCCTCAATATATGTTCCATTCTATATGCATCCGAAGAAGTGGGCTGTAGTCCACGAAAGCTTATGCTCTAATAAATTTGTTAGTCTCTAAGGTGCCACAAGTCCTCCTGCTCTTCTTTTTGCGGATACAGACTAACACGGCTGCTACTCTGAAATCTTGTAAGAGCCAGTCTCAAAACCTTCAATCAGTGGGAGCCTCCTGGCTCTTTGGGAAGTTTCAACAAGAACCTAAAACAGCCGTTAGTCATTGTTAACAGGCTTGTTAATGCAAGTGTGCTGAATGACACATTTCAGCCTACCCCTCCTCTTGTCTCCCAAAGAAAGGGACAGAGGCAGGACAGAAAATCCAGTTAAAGACAACACCTGGTAGGTGATGTCACATCATTGACATCAAGGGAGCTTCACAGTGACGTGGCTGGTTGTCACCCGTGGGAATAAAAAAAGCAGTTCGTAGTCATGGAAAACTACTGCAGAGAGAGTGAGCCAGATAGAGTTTGTACAAAACAAAAAAGCAATCTCCCCTCCCCACCCTACACACACTCCCCCAGTAACTTGGGTCATCTTCAGATTTCAGCATATTTTGCATTTTTTCCAAGAAACCGCCACATTAAATTGTTCAGCAGCAAAGCAAGGGTGCACCTGCAGTGACAGCTTGCTTTTGCCTTAAAGAAACAGCAAGAGCTCAGAACGCACAGTTCCTTTCTGCTTTTAAACCTTCATGTGCAGGCTTGCTCTAAAAAGTGACTCTGCAAAAATGACATCATGAAATTTCAGGTCTGCTGTTCCACAACTATTTCCATATCAAATGTTCTCTCTTTACAATTAAAAAGGTTCCCCTCCCCATCTAACTGCCAGTTATACAAACTTTGATAGCAATCAGAAAGACAACCTGGGCTCGCTCTTTCTGATTTATCTGTGACGGGTTACAGAACCCCCCCTTGGGAGCTGCCACCCGATGTGCCAAGATTACCTCTGCTCCTGCTTTCCCTGCCAGCTCGGGACCCCAGCACCCTGTCTTGCTGAGCCAGACACTCCCGTCTGCTCCAACAAAGACCCAAGGTCTGAATTACTTGCCCCAAAGCTGCAGGTTTACCTGAAAGCAGCTAACAGAAGTGTTCTTGTCTTTAATACTCACCTTAACTGATCACTCTTGTTATAGTGTGTATGGTAACACCCATTGTTTCATGTTCTCTGTATATCTTCCTACTGAATTTTCCACTGCATGCATCTGATGAAGTGGGTTTTAGCCCACGAAAGCTTATGCTCAAATAAATTTGTTAGTCTCTAAGGTGCCACAAGCACTCCTGTTCTTTTTGAGGATAAGAACAAAGAGAGGGAGGTGGGATTCAGCAGGAAAGTACATAAATGCATACCATATACAGATTTTAAAGTTAAACTTCTAGAGGTTTGGGTAAGGAAGGGTTGGTGAAACCTTGAAATTCTCCAAAAGAAAGCAGTAGGAAAATTGTAGCTATCTCTGTGGCATATTCAGTGGATAAACAGAGACCTTCATGATAACATGCAGACAAGCCAAGAAAAAGAGTCAGACAAACACGAAGAAGTAGAGCATAGTTACTTCAGAACTAAGCTTCAGAGGTGAAATATTTAAGTCAGTCCGAAAACCAATGCCTGTCATTGGAGACTGATGATTGTCCCACCATAATAGAGACAGAGAAACTCCTGGTAAAATGAATAAAGAAACCCAAAACATCCAGTTGACTAACACTTTGCACTTAGGCAAATGTCAATAACCTATGTCAAAACAAAAAGGTTCATCAATTTAGACAATGCATTATTGAACACACTATTATAAATAAAACCAAACAAAACCAATGGAAATCAACAACTAAGATTAAATTTATTTTGACACCAAGCTTAGCACACCATTTAGCAACACACGACCAGAGATGGAAAATTTCTGTCTGGATAGTTTTTAAAAAACTGACAGTGAGTTTTCTAACTCAAACAAATCTAAATTTCATCTGCCCAATTAATTATATCAAATTTTATTTTTTATACTCAAACTAATTAATACAATGTGCAGTTATCTGGGAAATCACTGGGAGTTTTTAAAACATTGATCTCATCAGCAAGTGATAAGTTTATCATTTTGTGAGATTAAAACATTAATCATCAGTCCATTAAACCTTTAAATCATAAGCAGCTGTTGTAGATCCAGTTCAAAATGACAGATTCATTAATATATTTTAAAAAATGTTCTGTGAACACTAACATATGCTCACGGGAGTAAAGACTTATATACATGTGTAAAATCTGGAGACCTTAAACATTTCCTGTGCTGAGGAATAAAAATGTATCTGGAGCATTATGATACTTTGTTGGGGAAAAAAAAAAAGTTAATTTTGAAGAGCACATTAAGGGTCCAAATCAGCAAAGCACTTAAGCATGTGCTTAAAAGTTAAGTGCATGCTTTCATATCTTGCTTAATCAAGACCTATTTTTTAAAATCTTTCTGCTTCTATAATATGAGGAAATATTCTCCTTCACTGTTTTAACCACACAAATTTTCAGGCAAATTGTTTCATTATATCAAAAGCTAGAAGGGAAAAATATATGGCTTAAATATAGGAAGTCTGGAGTACACTTTAAGTCTTGATCAGCACTGGCTGGAAAAGGGTGGGAATTTTTTTATAAAAGAAGTTTGAAAATGTTCCATGAACAAAATCTGTCAAATTTTCAAAAAATTTAACCAGCTCCAACCTGACTCACTACAGTAACCCATAGCCAGTGTAATGTTTAAAAAATAGCAATAACTACATAAAGGCTTTCTTAAAAATGTTGAAAGCTTGTTGGGCACATCCCCTTGTTGGGATCTATCCAGGGAAGTGTTACAGTTTGTACCAGCCAAACACCTGCCCTATTTTGAGGAACTATTAGAGCTGGTCAAAATATTTTTAATGAAACTTTTTTCCATCGAAAATTCCATTTAATCAAAACCTAAATGTTTTGTGGAAACATATCAGTTCTGACAAAAAATGTGTTAGGAAGGTTTCTGGTCCAACATGAGTAGTGGGAGACCCAATAGCCTGGTATCTAGGGCACTCACCTGGAACATGGGTTCACTCCTGCTCTACCTGATTCAAGGACATAAACTTGGATCTCCGACATCCCAGCTGAGTGCCCTAACCACCAGGCTACTGACTATCCCAGAATGGGGTTAGTACTTTCCCACTATTTTTTTTTTTTTGCAAGCAAGTCTTGTTTTCATTCTGCATTAGAAGAAAAACAATTTTAGAAATTGCAAAAATATTTTGTGAAAAAGTATTATTGTTTTCCATTCAGTCCTAGAAACTATATTGATTAAACATTCTAAGATAAAGCAAAGCTTATAACAACGAGCTACACTATTAAGAAGCCTAGCCAGCTTTTAAGGAAATTTCTGTTCAGCACAACCTCTGTAAACCATTCCTGGAACTGTTCTGTTTTTATTTGAAAAATCAGATAAGCATAAGAATCTCAGTTCAGACAGGACCGTTGGTCTTTTTTTCTCTTCATCTGCTGCTTCTTTTTAAATTTGAAACCTAAGTTTGTGTAGATGAGGAGAGAATTTTGTGCACAAATTTTATTAGACATTGTCATGTTGACCAAGCTGTTTTCAATCAGAGGTAGGTGAATCACACAAGATTCAGAGGCTGGGATCCACTTGGGTAAGCAGCCACAAGTGTGGTTTATCCAATATGCTTGGGTCTACAAACTGAGCAAGAAATTCAGAGAAAGAAGACTTTGAGAGAGTTCCAATGAACCTCCCTCCCCTCATGGTATCTCATCATTTCCTGTTCCTGAGAGGATGAGGAAGAGCAGTGGCACATGAAAGTGGGGGGGGGGGAGGATGAAGGGGAGGATATCCTGGGTGGTTCTCAAGTTCAAAAAGGGCTCCATTTGAATTTGGGTTTAGGAGACCAAAAATAGTTCCCATTACAACTGATGACCCAGGGCATGATTCAAAACTCACTGAAGTTAATGGAGAGACTCCCATTAAACTTAGTAGGTATTGGATCAAGCTCAAAAGTCCCATTCTCTTTGAACAATATCAGGTCCAAATTTGGTGAGTGGCTGGGTGGTGATGAGTAGTTTTATTTTATCCAAACTGGTTTCTCTCTCTCTGTTTGAAACTCTGTTAACTTAGAATAGTGACATTTGGTAAGTTGAAAAGAAAAACTCTGAACACAACAGTCTTGGTTTTTGGTACCTATGGCAAACAAGAAAAAAAAGTATGTTTAGCTGGTAACAATAAAAATGCTTAAAAGTCACAAACATATATGATATAACAACACACAGTGCAATGTTTCTGTAATAATCTAGGACTAAACACTGAAGTGTTGAGTAGTGCCAGCTACCATTGATTTCAGTGGGAGCTTGGCAGGTACTGAACAATGCTCAGGATTTGGCCACCAGGATTTATCCAACTCATCTGGAAAACATTTCACTTGCTTGTAATTATGGCATTTGTCTCTCTGACTTGTAAAGTACTCTTTTTTTTTATATAGCCAACAGGATCTGCTCCCGGTGTGTCCTGAAATACAGATGTCCTGAGGTACAGACTGTGTCAGTCCAACTTGTCTGGTTTGTGGCTGTTACCAAAATAGCTTTTATTGCATTTCCTCTGTCTTAACAATGGCAATGTAGCTAATAAGTCCAGATGTAGAGAAGCCAGAAACAGAGTGATTCATATGGATTTGCCACTAAACTCAGCATAGAGGGCCAGATCCTCAGCTGGGATATATCTGCTTACATCAATGCAGCTATAACAGTTTACACCAGCTGAGGATCTGGCCAAAAGTGTTCAAAAATTGAACTGTAGAATAAAGCATCTCAATTTATTTTTCATTATTTTCTGCTTCTATTCCATTGTACAGAAGTTTGGCTCAGTTCCTATCCTAATGTAGGAGTAGAATCTCTGACACACCTTTTAGGGGAATGCACTTTCCTCTACAGTCAGGAAGCTCCCCATTCTGGCCCTCCACTCACTTCCCCCAATGTGTGGGGACACTTATAAATGAGTACATTTGATATAAAAATGATTGGAAACAAAACAAACATAGATCCCGTTTCATTGTCTTTTTTTAAGTCAAGTTTCAGAGCTGTACCACACTTTAAACAAGTGTGGAACCAAGACAGGGAAATGTGCCACTGGCTTTGATTTCGCAGGGTTGCTTTGAATTTGGGTCCCATTGCATCCAAACGCGTAGAGTTCAAGGCGTTTTGACCTGTTCCTAGACTTATAGATGGACGTCAATGGACAACAGATGGTTTGGCTCTGTAAAAACGCACTGGTCAGGCTTTTATTCTGCACCTATGATAGTGGTTTTGTTATGGATCCCTTTCCAACCAAACTCTGAGGAAAATCCATTGAGTTTCAATCATGATTTTAGTGTTCCTCTGATATGAATTTGAATTGTATTAAGTCAATATTAAATACTAAAATGTTACTACTTGCTCATAAAGCTACCTGTGAGCAAAAAAGGCATGTTCCCCAGGCTAAGATTCATAAAAACCAATTTTCAGAACATAAACGTATGCATATTACAGCTCCCAGGCCATAATTACAATCTTCCTCTAAATAGAATTAGTAGTCTAACTTTGAGACCGAGAATGCTTCAAAGCCATTTTAAACAGGGATAAAGTTAGTTATAAAGGTATGTGCCAGATTTCTTGTTTGTTACCATCCTTGTGCAAAGGGCAGTGAGTGGCTAATGAAATTTCTGACTGAAGAGATGAATGAATAGCATTAAAGTTGCTACAAGTAACATGGCTTATCATCTCCACTTTCCAAGCCATTGTGCTTTTATCTTGATTTAGAAAATGTTTTTTATTTTCCTGCCAAAGAAAAAAGGATGGATGATGTTGGCAGGTTGCTTTCAACCAAACAGAAGGGTGAACACAGCCGTGGTTTACTCTGCATTAAGTTTTAAATCATTTCAATAAATGAAATCAAGATAAACTGAAGACATCACATTAGAAGAAGAGAAAGAGAGGGAGAGACTGCAGACTGCTACTTCAAAGCCCTTTAAAATTCAGCTTTAAGGCTGCCCATGGTTAATTTGTCCAATTAACCTCATACATGGCATTGTCCTTTGCTGGGGCGGCTCTAGGCACCAGCTAAACAGCTGGTGCCTAGGGCAGCAAAATGTATGGGGCGGCAAAATGCTGAGCTACCGGCTTCCGCCTGGGGGGGAAGTGGCCGCTGCCCGCAGGAGAGCGGTGTGAACAAGCCAAGGAGCAGCCCGTCCTCTGCAGCCGGGGCAGGGCCGCGCTACTGGCTCTGCCTGGGGGGTGGGCGCTGACAGCGGGAGAGCAGCGGAAGCCTGTAGCATGGCCCTGCCCCGGCTTCAGAGGACGGGCCACTCCTCGGCTTGTTCATGCTGCTCTCCTGCGGGCAGCGGCCACCCGCCCCCCCCCCCCAGGCGGGAGCCGGTGGCGTGGCCCTGCTCCGGCTGCAGAGGACAGGGGAACCTGGCGCCCGGGCGGTCCGCTCCTCCTCGGCTTGTCCCCACCTCTGCCTCCTCCTCCTCTCTGCACCGCCTCCTGCCAGGGGAGGAGAGAGGGGAGCGGAGTGGCAGCCCGGGCTGAGCCCAGCTCGTGCCAGGGCCAAGGCAAAGCCCAAGGATGAGCAGAGCTGGGATCCAGCAGCAGCCCCATCACCTGGCCCTGGGAGCGGCGGTGACCAGAGATGACTCCACCTCAGGCCAGATCTGCAGCAAGGTAAGAGTTGGGCCAGGCGGGACGGTCCCCAGGACCCCTGGGGAGCTTCTGCCTTCTGGAGCCCCAGAGACTGCTGCCTCCCTCCCCTACAAATTCTCTGTTTTCATTTTTTTTTTTAAATTTTAAACAGTCAAAACAAAACTGCAAAGTGCCAACGTGTAAAAGCCAAAACAAAGCGCGGGGGCAGCAAAAAACCTAGAGCCGGGCCTGGGTAAATGTCCAGTGTCCTTGAAGGACACATGAAGACATAAATAAACATGGGATATTTAAGCAATAAGGCATGACAAGCACTAAATTTCTAGATGACTAGCACTGCCATTGTTGCTAAGGGGTTGGGTTTCATTAATTTTTGTTTGGCAACAATTAATATAAAGGGTGGGGTGGGGGCATTTTTTGCTTTCAAAATCTGCCATTCATGTTCACAAATAATTTTGAGACCCAACAAAACATTTTTTATAAATGTTTCTGGGGCTTGAAAAAATGTTACTCAGTTTTCCTGTTACAAAGGAAATGTTTTACACACATCTGATCAGAATTTGCAGTATTAATGTATCTTTTAAATGACTTATAACTCATTTATTTTAATGCAGGCTGAGCTGAACTTTTAAATACAGGTTCCCTATTGGGGTGCAGTTTTTTTCTCTCCACAAAAATAACTTAAGATCAGTCAAGAAGTTTTTAAAAAATAGTAATTAAGGAAGGAGAAAAGAGAGATTTGTTAACTTTTATTCATGTTGATCCTCTTTACCTGGGCTTTACATACATAGCTAGGCTGTGTACACACACACACATACACCACGAGAGAGAAATCCTATCATCACTGATTTAAATGGTGCTAAGATTTCACCCACAATAAAACTGTCCCATTCAACTAGATCTCTTAAAATGGCTGCTCAGGGACTTACAACTCTTAAATATTGGTCATGTTGAAAAGTCCAATGGTGCATCAAAAGAGCTTTCATCTGAAACTCCTTCTGCTATTTACAGTCAGATACACAACTATGTCCATCACTTTTCTTTCAGTATTTGCTCTAGCTCTAGAGTAGTGGTTTCTTAGCCTTTCCACATGGTGTTTCCCGCTGGGACCCTCTCCCATTTAGCAATATGGAAAGTACAGAATAGTTGCAACCCTTTTATATCCATTCACAACCCATAGGATGATACCCTATGATGTAGAGACTTTGGATATACATCCAGCTAAACGAGTCTGAAATCTCTGCTTATGATTCTTCCCTGCTCTGTGCTCAGACACACCCAGTACACACACAACTATTTCATTAGGCAGATCACCTATAATTTTTAGGGAATGAAATAACATAAGGATTATCAATTTTTCTTTTAAAACACGAATCTTTGTGGTTTGGTTCTATTTTTACAGAGATAAAAATAATCTTAGAAACCCTCTAACAAGCAAAGAGAGTTTACAAGAACAGAAGCTTTCTAAGAGACAGTCTACTATTAGAATCAACCGCAAGCAGCTCTGTCACATCTAAAAGTTATTTCACTTGAAACTGGCCTTCATCACAGCAGTGAAGTTTAATGTCATAATGGACAAAGCTGATTCACTATCAGTGTCGCTTTTATTACTAGGTCTGAGAATATTTCAAGTAATAGGAGCGCTTGTGTTATGGATTTCAACAGCAAACTAACTTTGGAGGCAACTTTTACCTTAATATCAGATGAGTGGGGATGGAGGAGTGGGCCACCTGTAAATCTGCAAACTGTGACCTTCTATAATGTGCCTCCCCCATTTTTAACATGGTTGATTTTTTACATGGGAAGAGGAGGGGGAACAAACTAGGATCCAGGTCAACAATAAAAGCTGCTTATTCATAATTATAAAACAGACATGTACAGGAACAAAGTAAACAGAACATATAATCTTAGGCCTGGTCTACACTACGGGGCTACGTTGAATTTAGCCACGTTAGGTCGATGATTTAAAAATGACTGTGTCCACACAACCAACCCTGTTCCGTCGACCTAAAGGGCTCTTAAAATCGACTTCTGTACTCCTCCCTGACGAGGGGAGTAGCGTTAAAATCGACTTTGCTGGGTCGAATTTGGGGTAATGCAGATGCAAATCAACGGTATTGGCCTCCGGGAGCTATCCCAGAGTGCTCCATTGTGACTGCTCTGGACAGCACTTTGAACTCTGCTGCACTAGCCAGGTACACAGGAAAAGCCCCGGGAACTTTTGAATTTCATTTCCTGTTTGGTCAGCGTGGCGAACTCAGCAGCACAGGTGACCATGCAGTAACCCAAGAATTGTTTCTACGCTCCCCCTATCAACTCCGTCCCTGAGGTTATCGCAGATTAGAAGGTGAAAAACATGCACTCGCGATGACATGTTTTCTGAGCTCATGAAGTCCTCCCGCACTAATAGGTCACAGCTTAATACATGGAGGCATTCAGTGGCAGAGGCCAGGAAAGAATTAAGTGAGTGCAAAGAGCGGAGGTAGGACGCGATGCTGAAGCTAATGGGGGAGCAAATGGACAGGATGAAGAGTCTGTTGGAGCTGCAGGAAAGCCAACAAGAGCACAGCCCCACGCTGCATCCACTATATAACCGCCTACCCTCCTTCCCATGTTCCATAGCCTCCTCACCCAGACGCCCAAGAATGCGGGGGGGTGGGGAGGCTCTGGGCACCCAGCCACTCCACTCCAGAGGATGGCCCGAGTAATACAAGGCTGTCATCCAAACAGTTTGATTTTTAGTGGGGCTACAATAAGCAATGTGGCCTTGTCCTTCCCTCCCTCCCCCACCCCACCAGGCTACCTTGTCCGTTATCTCATTTTTTTTTTAATTAAGAAAGAAAGAATGGATGGTTTCAAAACAATAGTTACTTTATTTCGAAGGGTGAGCGTGGTTGGCTTAGAGGGAATTAAAATCAACAAAGGGGGTGGGTTTGCATCAAGGAGAAACACACACAGCTGTCACACCGAAGCCTGGCCAGTCATGAAACTGGTTTTCAAAGCCTTTCTGATGCGCAGCATGCCTTGCTGTGCTCTTCTAATTGCCCTGATGTCTGGCTGCTCAAAATCGGATGCCAGGCGATTTGCCTCAACCTCCCACCCCGCCATAAACATCTCCCCCTTACTCTCACAGATATTATGGAGCACACCGCAAGCAGCAATAACAGTGGGAATGTTGGTTGCACTGAGGTCTGACCAATAGCGCCAGTGAGCTTTTAAACGTCCAAAGGCACATTCTACCACCATTCTGCACTTGCTCAGCCTATAGCTGAACTGCTCCTTTCTACTGTCCAGGATTCATGAACGGATCCCCCGAGCAGGAGAGCAGAGTTGCAGCGGAAGTGGTGGACGAGGACAGTTAGCAGTCCTACTGCACTGTCTGCTGCCAGCAGCGCCCAGGAGGACCAGAACAGATCTCCCGAGCTCGTCGCTGGGGAGCAGGAGAGCAGAGTTGCAGCGGAAGCAGTGGAGCCGTACACCGTGCCCTGGAGGTTGCTAGGAGCCAGGCAGGGAAGACATTCCCAGAACCCCCGGCCAAGCTACCTGTCCGACGAGGAAGGTTAGCAGTCCTACTGCACCGTCTGCTGCGAAGGCAAGGTGTTGCTGCTGTGTAGCAATGCCAGCTGCTGCAGGTGCTTTTGTGTCAAATGCTTGGAGGTCTGGGTAGGGCAAGGTACCTTGGCCAAGGCAAAAGAGCAAGAGCCCTGGAGCTGTTACATGTGTCAACCACAGAAGTGCTATGGGGTGTTACAGCGCCGATCAGACTGGAATGTACGGCTGTAAGACTTCTTCACCAGCAACAAAGGACAGGAATATGATGCACCTAAAATCTAAAAAGGCCCACACATTTCCCAGAGTCACTACCCTAGATAACCAAACGTCAATGATTGCATTGGCTACTTGGATCACAGCAGCCCCCACAGTAGCCTTGCCCACAACAGCAGCCGTGATGGTGAGCTGAGCGGGCTCCATGCTTCCCGTGGTATGGCGTCTGCACGGGTAACCCAGGAAAAAAGCGCGAAACGATTGTCTGCTGTTGCTTTCACGGAGGGAGGGGGGACTGACAACATGTACCCAAAACTACCCACGACAATATTTTTGCCCCATAAGGCACTGGGAGCTTAACCCAGAATTCCAATGGGCAATGGAGACTGTGGGAACTGTGGGATAGCTACCCATAGTGCACCACTCCGTAAGTTGATGCTAGCCACGGTAGTGAGGACGCACTCTGCTGACTTAATGCGCTTAGTGTGGACATAATCGACTGTATAAAATCGATTTCTAAAAACTGACTTCTATAAAATCGACCTAATTTCATAGTGTAGACATACCCTTAGACTCATTTTCCGTTAGCTCCTACGATATCATATGAAGAAACCATTTAAATAAATATCAGAGACCAGGACTAGTGGTGACTGACCCTCATTCTGATCTCTCTGGAATAGTACCTTCTGCCCATTAGTGAACTGAAAATACTTCTCAAAAGGAGAAAAAGGGGATCATTTTATACCATGGGATATACTCCATTAGCTGTCACGTCTGAATCTAACAGTCATTAGGAACCTCGATGGTAGAGAGATTAAACCACACCCACTTTCCAATTGCTCCTGCTGTTAGCCCTACAGGGTTTATGACAATTAAGCAGTTCTAAATTTCCTCCAGGGCAGTGGTACATGTGCTAGCTCATTATATACTTACAATACACAAACGAGTACACTGATGTATATAATATGCTATATTCTAGTGTAGCAGATATTTATATGTTGTCCATGCTTATCCAAAGGAAATATCTTTAAAAGTCCCTAAAATGATTTAACCTTGCTCAAACAATATCTTGCAAGAGTGACTAAAACACTAAAATGGTTAAAAGCAAAGAGCTAATACCCTGTAAGATTCAAATTCATCTCAGCAAATTACATAGCGAACGTCTGTGGGGATTTCTAGTCTACACCATGATGTCACACAGCAGCTGTACTGGAGGAGTGCTCTGCTGAAAGGCCACTGACAACAAATGAGAAACATTGGGGAAAATATTCATTCTGACTTGCTTTCTAATCCTCCCTCTCACAGCTGACAGACCTGACACCTCGTACAAGTCTGAGAATTAACTGCGGTTATAAAATTAGTGAACAAGAGTCCCATAAAGTTTAACAGGCTTTATGTTTAAAAATTCTACTGGTAACTAGTCTATAAGCAAGGGAGTCATAAAATCTTTTTTTAAAAGGCAGCTTTTCCAAGAATTAGAATAATGTCCCATTTCAGAAAACTTTTTAAACAAAACAAAACAAAAAGTTTTCTTCTTCTTTTACTTCACATTTTCAGGACACAGGTCATCTGTTAAACAGCTTAAGTCTTTAAAAATGCTAGAAAGCGGAAATAATAGACACTTTTTTTGTTTAAAAAAGCTCTCGATACATTTTAAGTTACCTACATTATGCTTGGATTTCCCAGTTCTCAAAAACCACCTTTGCAAACCATCTTAATGGGAGTTCAAGGTAAAGGGCAACAGGCCAGGTGGGCATGAGGCCACATAAAATAATCTTGCTGATGCTTGCGGGTATTCTGCTATAGAACAAAAGCTGCTCAAGCCATAAAATAAACGAGCTTTCATAAACTGCCTGAAAGACATCTCTTAGGTAAGCCAGGGTACAGAAAATAGGGTGTCATTTAATGAACCATAACATTATGAAAGGTAGAAATGGAAAAAGATATATTAGATCAATCCCCCATCTTCAAAGCAGTTCAGGATTGTTCCCTAGGGTACATTTTCTGACATTTTTCTCAGCCAGTTTTAAGTGTCTCAACCTTCAGGGCTCCCACCACTTCCCTTGGGAGTCGATTTCACAGTCTAATAAAATTCCCTGTCAGGAATCTTTTCTTGATATTTAAGCTAATTTTTTCTTTTCTCAATATTGTTCCATTACTCCTGGTTCTATCCAGGGCCGGCTCTGGCTTTTTTGCCGCCCGGGGGGGGCGTAGGGGGGAGGGCGGCCGGAGCCCTGGGAGGAGGGCGGTGAGCCCGGCGGGGGCTCCGCTCTCCCCCCGGCGGCCGGGGGGAGGGCGCCGGGGGGGGAGGGCGGCCAGAGCGCCTGGGGGAGGGCGGCGAGCCCGGCCGTGGCTCCGCTCTCCCCGGGGGCCAGAGCGCCGCGCCGCCCCCCTCCAGGTGCTGCCCCAAGCACAAGCTTGGTGGGCTGGTGCCTGGAGCCGGCCCTGGTTCTATCCCTTTGTTCTTTTGTAAGAAGGAAAAGTTACTCTCCATTCTTGCTGTTTATACCCTTCAAATATTTGTAGGCAGTTATGTTCCTATTTTGTTGACATTTGGCCAACCTGTAAAAACTTAGGTCTCCTACTCTTTCCTCATAAATCAGTTCCTCCCGCTTCTTAATCATTTGTTGTACTCTAAATTCCCTGAAATTTGATTGCATCTTTCTGGTACTGAAGGGCCCAGAATTGAAAAAAAACAAGAACTGCCCCAAAGTGTACGTATTAGTACTTGATGTATAGTACAGTATAGTCCTCTCTAAAAATGAAGATTTGGGCCCCAATCTTGCAGAGACAGATGCACATATTTAACTTTATGCATTCTGAGTTGTCCCATTGACTGCAATAGAAACACTCACAGCATCCCAAGTTAAGCATGTGCTTAAGTCTTGGCAGCATCAGAGCCCTGGGAGAGTCCACTCCACATCAAAGACAATGACATTTCTTTCAGTACTGCTCTTACTTCTTTGGGTATGTCTACACTGCAATTAAAAACCTGCGGCTGGCTGTGGGCATTCAGGCTCCGGCAGGAGTCCAAGCTCGATCATCTACACTGCAGTTAAACAGCCCTTTGGCCTGAGCCCTGCGAGCCCAAGTCAGCTGGCACAGGCCAATTGCGGGTGTCTAACTGCAGTGCAGACATGGAGTTCATTTTATGACTGCATGTTTTTTTTACACAGTTCACATATTTATACATTTATTATTCACAGGTACACATTCAAATACAAGTGATAGTCCAATGCTTTGTTTAATGGCCTAATAATCTCTGCACTCTGAAGACAGGGGCACCGGCATGAGTATTAGCCATACTGAGACAGCCAAAGGAAGGGTCTGCCTTAGTGATTTTTCTAAGTTGCAGAATTATTTGGCTGTGCAGACTTCACTGGGAATCCTGTTTGGTGCAGCATCCTACATTATAATCTTTCATGCATATTGATATTTCCAAACTGGAAAATGTAACATCTTCTGGAAAGGGTGCAGTTTTTTTCATAGAAAAACAACTTTTAAGACAAAGGAATCATTCAGTAAATTAACCAGGCATGAGTGAAAGAGAGATTAGAGGTGATTATGAAGCTGCCTATCAAGCCTTTTTACCTGTCTTTACCTTGTTTATTTCTGAAAATTCTAAACCACTCAAAATTTCCATGAAAGTTGCTGGATAAACTTTTAATTCTTATGCTATTTTTCACTGATAATGAATGTGAATGTTGTTTCTAGAGAGTTATGAGCTATTGAGACATACAGTTTTCACATTGTTTTTCTCATATGTCCAATGAGCATCTACACAAATGGAGTACTTTAAAAAAATTGCATGCATTTATCAAGGTTGCTCAGTAACAGCTACACAGAAGACCAACAGTCAGAAATTTGGAATAAGTTTGGACCAGCTGGGATTGGGCAGGAATCTTCTGCCTAAGATAAATTATTGCATAATTCGCTAGGTGCATTGTGGGGCTTTGCCTTCCTTTTAAGCATGCATTATAGCCCACTATAAAAGCAAGATACTTAACTATTGGTATTCTCCAATAGGAGAATTTCTATGGTTTGGATTCAGAACTTCAATTTATTTCCCATTTCTTTCAAACTAGCCTTGAAATGTAGTTTCATATTGGATGTCAGACTGTAAAAATATATACTGGACATTACTCAAGAGTAAATGGGCTTTATTTTTTATAATTGTGAAACAACTGGTTTTAAATAGTATTTAAAATTAGTAATCTGTTGCTTTAATTTACCTGAAGTCCAAAGAAAGCCACCACCACTGAGTTGATTGTACCTAAAACGCCTTCAGGATCAAAAAGCTACATAGTTTTGAATAGTTCCTGCAATAAAGGAGAAAAGAACACATTGTTGGTATTAAGCTAAGAGCTTTTAGACTAGAAGAAGGGGGAAAGAGATAGAGAATGTTCATGTGTGTGAATAGTTTATTCTTTTCTTTTCTTGCAAATCGCCAAGAGAAAACTTTTTAAAACTGTGACATTTCTATACACAGTTTTAAGACCATGAAATAAGCTAAATATGTCAGTTATAAAGAGTTTGGGTTATCATGTACATTGTTAAACTAGGGTAGGCATCTGCTACATCCATTCTGTGCAGATTTGTAATAAAAAAAACCAACCCTAAATGCGACTCTTAGACATTAAATAAAAAAGTTGGGCTTTCATCTCAAAACTGGCCATAGAAATTTGTATAAATTCATGCACTGAAATGTAGGTGTGTAATTCCAGATGACCTGCAAAGGTTTGCTATATATTGTATAATCACTACAACGTACTTGGTGTTACACAAAACACAAAATGAAGAGTTAAGCGTAAATGATACTTTATTTAAAACTATGCAAGGGGCAAGGGAGGGTTGTTTGGTTATGAGGAGAAGGTGAGTGGGATTTGGAAAAAGGCTATCATGCCACCAATAGGCTGATGGCAGTCAGCTCTGTGATTCCATCTCAGCAGACGGAATTTAGCTGGGAATTGGTCCTGCTTTGAGCAGGGGGTTGGACTAGATGACCTCTTGAGGTCCCTTCCAACTCTGATATTCTATGATTCTATGATTCTATGACCAGAACAGAGCCATTTCCTGCTCTGGCTATGTACAGCAGAGAGAGAGGGCTCTAGGTAAGTCAGAGGGGATGCTGATTGTAGCGTGACCAGATGTCCCGATTTTATAGGGACAGTCCCGATTTTGGGGTCTTTATCTTATATAGACTCCTATTACCCCCCACTCCTGTCCCGTTTTTTCACATTTGCTGTCTAGTCACCCTAGCTGATTGGCAAAGGAAAGCATTTTGAAAGCTGGCTAAAATAGGGGGCCAAATTTATCTACTTATCTCAGAATCCTGCTAGATTCCTCTCTGCTGCTGGATTTCCAGAGAGCAGTGGACAGTGATGCTTTCGTTTAGCTTCTGCTGACAAAGAGAGACTGAACTCATTCCTCTAGAATACCCTGGTAATCCCTGCCTTTATTACCTCAAAGCTAGATAACTGCAATGTCCTCTACCTCCGACTAACTTTGAAGGCTACTCTTTCAGCTTGTGCCCCTCTGTGATAAATGAAGTCAGAAAGAACGCTCCAGATAAATGCCCCAAGAGTGAAGCTTGTGAGAGCCAGGAACAGAGCAGGCCCTTGCCTCTGAAATGCCAATGTGCCAGATACATGTCTGATCCTGAATCTGGTGCTTTTAGATTAGTATATCTGACATCTCACTTTGTTCAACCTTTTTCTTTTGACACTCAGTCTATAGGCTGCTATCCACTATTATGGATCACCTAGGGAGCTCAGTCACGGCTTCTGTGGAAAGCTGCAAATCAACTGTGCAGGGTATTCTTTGCTTCCTACCCTAAACTGTCATGGAGTGTTGCTGTGCATTGCTAAAAGCTCCTGGCTAGGGCTGTTCAGAAACCATTTCCCTATTGTGAAAAACATTAAGGATTCAAAATTGGTCTTTGGTCCAGAAAACAAAACAAACAAATGTGGGGGCAGGGACAGAGACTGCAGGACAGCCAATAGCCTGGTGGTTATGGCACCCACCAGGGATGTAGAAGACCAGGGTTCAAGTTGCTGCTCCAAATCAGGTGAGTGGGTTTCTCTCTCTGTTGGAGAGAAACCAGATATTCCATCCTGGACCTCAGAAACCTTGCTGTTGAAGCTTTCATCTAAGCCAGTACATTTGCAAAAAGCATTTAGATTTCATCAGGCAACTTTCATCGTAAAATTTTCAACCATTTCTACAACTAGCCACAATTTTTCACTTCATGGGTGGCCAGTACTAATCCAAAGCCCACTGAACTCTGTGGGAGTCTTTCCATTGACTTTAATTGCCTTTTAATTAGGCTTACTTCCCAGGCTTGTTGGAGAGGGGAGTCATGGGAGTTAGTTAATTTACAGGACATGCTCTGAAATCCCTGAGTGGAATATACATTACTTACTTACTACTATTATTCACCGCGCAAGGCAGTATGAAAGCCTGAAAAGAATAGAGAGTACAACAATAGTATCCCAAGAACAATTTACGAGGGTGAGCAATACCACAAGTAGAGGCCCAAATCTGAGTGTCCATATTCTTAATTTTATATATTTATCCTAATTGGGATCACTTTATTGCTAACATTCAATCTAAAATAAAAGGAAAATTAAATTTTAAAAAACACATTAATGCAATGTTACATTTGTTTAATTAAAATAAAAATAAAAGTCAGAATATGAAAATTAAGGTGTCAAGGTTGCACATATTGATATATAGTATTTTCTAATCCTTTTTGTTGATAAATTAGATTAATATATTACTATGTATATAAAATCTGCACCTAATGTGATCATATTAACACTGCTGATGAAACCTCTGTATTTTCTGATGTTTAATTATTTTTAATTCTGCAATTTAACCAGTGCAGGGTTCAAGGAAGAAATACAGAGACAAGCAATTGGTAGATGGTCCACATTGACTGTTTGTAACCATCCTGCTCAATGATCCAAAGGAAATTGAAAAACCCCAATATACCCTTGGATAAATATTCCTTCCTGAACTCAAGTGTGCCCAACCATTCAAATGCATCTATATGAGAAAATACCTTTACATTTAAGTTTCTTATTTCTTTTCTATCCTGAGATACCACTAGAACTTCATCCTACACTCACTGAAGTCAGTGTCCACACTCTCACTGATTGTAAAGGTCCAGGATGAGGGTCTTGTTGTCCAAGTAATGGCCTACTTCCCCCCCTAAAAACTTACTAAGGGGTTAAGAAATTAAGTTGAACTGGACAGCCTTGAAGAAAAAGTCTTCTGTTTTCCCACAAAACATGTCACTCATTTGACCTACTAATGTGCCTCAAGACAGAGATCAGTGCAAATATTGAGAGAACAGTTTATTCTGTATGGTCCTGGCAAACCTTGGCCCCTCAACAGTTTCCATTAACAACAATTAGGATAGCAGATTTTATGGTGCGGATCCTGGGCATTATCAACTGGACGGAGGCTACCAATTGATTTTACACAGGCTATCAGAGAGCCATTAGATAATAACTTGTACTCTAACTACTGGGTGAATTCAGCTCAGTAGAAAGGCTCCACAACCCACAGTAAATCCACTCACTCAACTAACCAGTCATTCAAATCTTTTTACAAAAAATAAAGGCTGTTTCCCTGATGTCAGTTTCTCATAACTGGCAAACACTTGTTAGTTTATTCCTGGAATTATCCCTATGTTAAGTACAGTGGGTGGATTTACTTTTGAGAAATGTGTTTTGATAGGGGTTTAAGATGGATGAGCTAAGATAATAAACACAAAAATCTCGCTATAAACCGTCTTCCAGTTTAATTACTTTAAATAATTGGATTACAACTGTAATTCATGTTCTAAATCAGACGTGGGCAAACTATGGCCCGCAGGACCCTCCTGCCCAGTCCCTGAGCTCCCGGCCGGGGAGCCTAGTCCCCGGCCCCTCCCCCACTGTCCTCTCTTCCCCGCAGCCACACTGCTGCGCAGGCTGCACTCTGTCCCGCCGCTCCCGCTGGTCAGCTTGGGGAGCACAGCTGGCTCTGGCCGGGTGTTGCGGCTGCGAGCTCCTGCTGCTGGTAAGGGGGTGGGGAGCGGGGAGTCCTGGGGAACAGTCAGGGAGGAGGGAGTGGTTGGATGGGGCAGAGGTTCTGGGGGGCCTGTCAGGGGGTGGGGATGTGGATAGGGGTCAGGAGGGCAGTCAGGGGACAGGGAGTGTGGGGGGGTTGGATAGGGGGTGGGGTCCCAGGGGGCGGTTAGGGGCAGGGGTCCCGGGAGGGGGCAGTCAGAGGACAAGGAGCGGGGGGGTTGGATGGGTTGGGGGTTCTGAGGGGGGCAGTCGGGGGCGGGAAGTGGGAGGGGGTGGATGGTGAGTAAGGCCAGGCTGTTTGCGGAGGCACAGACTTCCCTACCCGGCCCTCCATACAGCTGCGCAACCGCGATGTGGCCCTCGGGCCAAAAAGTTTGCCCACCCCTGTTCTAAATATTTAACCTTTGGACTGCAACTTCCTCATGTGTCTCAGCCATGCATAGTAAATGGGAGGCTAATTGTCATTTTCCTGGCTGCTGTGGGGGCACTTGGGGAAGCCATATTACATTCAGGGGTGAAAGGAACATTAAGCACTTACTGGTACGGGGGCTGGCTCCGGCCCCTGGAAGGGGCAGGGCCTTGGGCAGAAGGGGCGGGGCTGGGGGGTCAGCATCCCCCAGCCAGCCCATCCTCACTGCCTGGCCTGCACCGCCCGGGACTCCAGTGGCGATTTAAAGGGCCCAGGGCTGTGGCCGCTGCCGCGGTAGCAGCAGCTGGAGCCCCAGTGGGGTGACTAGATGTCCCGATTTTATAGGGACAATCCCAATTTTGGGGTCTTTTTCTTATATAGGCTCCTATTACCCCCCACCCCCGTCTCAATTTTTCACGTTTGCTGTCTGGTCATCCTAAGCCCCGGGCCCTTTTAAATCGCAGCCCCAGGGCAGCTGCTCCTTTTGCCCCCCCGCCCATCGGCGGCCCGTGGGGGGCAATGACTCAGCATGGCTGCTGGTGGGGGGGGGGTGTAAAAGGGACTACGACGTTAAAGCACAGCAGCTTTACCGGCTGGTACCGGCTTACTTGCACCCCTGACTACATTCCTGATATTTGTCTGAAATCGGAAGCTGTTTTTCATGATTCCATGCAATATTCCTCACAGCTAAAACCACAAGAAAGAAGCAAAAGAAAAAAATGAGGAAAAGATGGTCACAAAACCAGATCATTTTACAAAACACAGGACAGCATGTTCTAAATCAACCTAGTAGAAATGCATTCTCCTTAGCAGCAAGAAGTCAGATATGTTGAGTGCAATCTTATAAATTAAATATTTACAACAAACATGCCATTCCTCATGCATAGCACTGGAGTGGAAAGTAACTAAGAGAGCCTTTCATTTTTTATGATTATGTGAAACTGGGCCAAATTCATCCTTGGTGAAACTCCACAGACTTCAGCTCCATTGACAATGGAGTTTCACCAAGAATGAATTTAAATCCAATTTCTTTTAGAGTCCCTCAAGATCCCTCATTTCTCCAAAATATGCTGCTAGGAGGATGAAGACAAGATATCAGGGTGAGCCAATTGGCAGGGTGAGCAAGATGCCCAAGCAGATCCCACTATTCCCCTGACTCAGGCCTCAATCTGGAAAAGAGAATCACATGGACAAAGAGAGTTGTCCATACACCTATCCTTGCAAAATCAAAGCCTCAAAGAGCACATGTAGATTATTGTGATACAGCCCTGGATCTTTGGGAAGAGCTGCCAGAGCAATCCAAGAAGATTTTATCTTAATTCTGATGGTACTGGGCCTACACAACTCTATCCAACCATAATTCATTCTCAGAATGAAATTAAATCCATAAGTTATTTGGCCCTTAGATTTTTCCATCTGCACACATCAGCTGCTATCCTGGTTTCTCTCCCACTTTCAAGGAAATACTATTATAGGGCATGTCGATCGTGCAGCTATCTTGCAACACACAGCAAGGACAACAGTGTGGATATTCCAATAAAAAGGCATAGGAGTGTGTTCAATGGAGACTGCAAACAAGGACAGATGTGAAAAAAACACTGGCTGGTTGACTTTAGGTACCATAGAAGAGTGGTTTGATTTTTACGTCTCAACGATGCTTACCAAACAAGTTCAGTTTAAAGAAAAACCATACACGGGACTTTCAAAATTATAAACATTTACACTTTTAAGGGCCAGAGATTCAGTCTGTCCCTTCAGGACACAGATTACATTTTGAGAGGATCCCAGATTTAAGAAGCCGAAAGTTTTGAGGAAACCTAGCATTCTAATCTGCTTCAGTTTTGAATAGAGTACGGGCTCAACGGGTAGTGATCAATGGCTCCATGTCTAGTTAGCAGCCCCAAGCGGAGTGCCCCACGGTTCGGTCCTGGGGCCGGTTTTATTCAATAACTTCATTAACGATCTCGAGGATGGCGTGGATTGCACCCTCAGCAAGTTTCCAGATGACACTAAACTGGGAGGAGTGGTAGATATGCTGGAGGGTAGGGATAGAATACAGAGGGACCTAGACAAATTAG